>NW_006300375.1:5251908-5266380 GCF_000327345.1 Myotis davidii
TTCCCGCTAGAGTGAGGAGCAAAGACTGAAGGCTCCAGCCGCAGTGAAGACTGTATCCAGAGCGAAGATGGAAGGCGGTGGCTAGAATGAAGATCTGGGTCCCGAGTGCCAGAGGAAAACTGGTGCTGGCAGCCAGGGGAAAGAAGGCCTATTGCACAAATCTTTGTGCAACAGGCCTCTAGTATAACGGGCCTCTTAAAAAAACAACAACAGACATGCCTAATATATTAGGATTAAATTTAGTGGTGAGAGACAAAAAGCACAAACTGAGAATTTATTTCTCTCTTGTCGGGAAATCTGGGCCGAGTGTTCAAGTGTAGCACATGCTCCATGGCGTCAGAACCAGGCCCTCCCCACTCCATTGCACTACCGTGCGTGGCCTCTGTGCTCAGCTTACTAGTATCTCATGGCCCAAGGTGAAGTGGTGTCCAACTTCCACTTATGTCTTACCAGCCACAGGGAGGTGGAGAAGTGAAGTCTGTTTTCCAGGCAGCCATGCACCTAGCTTAACCCTGCGTGTTCTATTATTATAGAACAGGGTGGCAAACTTTCTGTAAAGAGCCAGATTTATATTTTTTATATTTTAAGCTTTCTGAGCCACATGGCCTCTGTCTCGACTACTTCACGCCGCTGTTGCAGTGCGAAAGCAGCCACAGACAATAGATATATGAATGTTTGTGGCTGTGTTCCAACAAAACTTTATTTATAAGAACCAGTGGCAGTCTGGATTAGGTCCACAAGCTGAGCCCTGGTACAGAAAGTGGGTAAAACAGATACTGGGGATAACAAGTTTTTCTCCTAGACCTGGTAATAGGCATATTAGCAATGTTAACTTTGGTTAAGTTTCTTCTGCACCTCCCCTCCCTTTTCAGTGTAGTTAGTGGCAAACCAAATTGCCAATAATTAATTAAAATCAGCAAAATGATGTAGCGGAGGGCAAATGTGTTTAAGGCTTTCTTTGAAAGACTAGTTAGTGGGTGTTGATTATGCTTTGTCTTCTTGCTGACTGGTCTTTTCCTAGACAAGCACTCCTGTCTTGTTTCCCACCTTGGTAAGAGAATGGTTGTTTCCTCAACTCACTCCTTGGAGATGCAAGAGTCCACGAAAATAAATGTGAAGGAGACACTGGGAAAATAATTATGGCTTTCCCCTCTTCCTGGCAGAGTGAGACAAGTCTGAGCGCCTTCGTTTAATTAGATTTCTCTTTAAGACCTTTTCTTTCGCCGGTGGACAGTGGAGAAGGGGCACAGGATGGCAGGAGGCAGCTCTCACTCGAGCTACATAAACCCTGTAGCAACTTGATCAAAAGTCATTCTGGTAATTCGTTTCATTTGCCATTAATTTTTACTTATTATTTCATTAGTTTTATTTATCTTTTTCCCCTGAATTCAAAGATAGCACATGGTTTTGTGGGAGGCAGTCAGACAGGTATGAGCAGAGCTGGGATGATGGGTCAAGAACAGAAAGGTCACCAGGGCAGAGAGCCCCGGGTGCCTAACAAGGAAGAAAACAAGGACCTCACCCCCAGGGTAACCATTCCTCCCCTAGCATATCGCTGGTCATGAGGTTTAGATCCCCTGACCTTTCATATTGCTGGTCATGTGGTTTGGACCCTCCCCTACCTAACCTTTCCTCCCCTGGCAGGTAACTAGTCCTGGGGGTCAGACCCCCTTAGAGGGGAAATGAACAAGGGGCCCTTAAGCATTAAGCCCCTTCGGCAATGAGGTTCTGACCTGCACGGAATACATCTAGGCCTCAGTTGTGTTGCAGCTCCAGAGGAGCCGCAAAACCAGACAAGTGACACCATGGTCATGGCTAACCCCCTGGCTCCAGCCAATCAGGGGAGGCAATGACCCTGAAAGGACATACATGGAAAGCTGACGAATATTTTATTGAGATCCTCCCTTAAAAGCCCACACCTTTCTCCTCCCTTTTTCCTTCCCCCCAGGCACATTACCTTGACCTTCCTCTCTCCTAAGCTCCAAAGGCCTTTCTTTGGCCTCTGTAACTGGTTTCCTGAGCCCATTCCTTCTACAGCTCACTTCTACCTCTGTGACTTTCAAAATAAACTTTCTCTTATAGTTTGAGTCTTGGCTCGACATTCTTTCTCTGCCAGAACTCAAGTACTGAGGTTGAACCGAGGCCCTGTTTGACTCCACCAGTCTAACACCTGGTGCCATTTTCAGGGCTGCCAACAGTTTAGCAAGTCAAATATAAATATATAAATGCAGAACTGAGTCTTCCATAATCCACACCACCCAGTCCTCCCAGACGTTTTTGTATGCATGCCCTAACAATAGGACAGTGTGCCCGGAATGCCAGGTTACAGTAATTTCCGTTGCTTCCAGAACTCTTAAAGTGAGGTAAACTATTCTGTAATATTTTCCATTTAAGATTTCATTAGTAGAGGGAGAGTAAGCCTCAAGATCTTTTTTCATAGTACTGACTACTGTTAAATCTACTGTTAGCATCTCCCAAAGTCCTAATTCTGTATTCAGCACAAAAGATACTTAACTTTAATTAAACTGGTCAAACATTTTTACTACATAGATTGGAGACTAGAAAGACAGTTGGGGCCATAACCGGTTTGGCTCAGTGGAGATAGAGTGTTGGCCTGTGGACTGAAGGGTCCCAGGTTCGATTCTGGTCAAGGGCATGTACCTTGGTTGTGGGCACATCCCCCGTGCGGGGCGTGCAGGAGGCAGCTGATCGATGTTTCTCTCTCATCGATGTTTCTAACTCTCTATCCCTCTCCCTTCCTCTCTGTAAAAAATCAATATATATATATATATTTTAAAAGAAAGACAGTTGGGTTTCCATATTTACTAATAGAACTTAGGAAGTTAGAATAGAACGGGTAGACCTAAAGAGAACTTTAGAGATCATTGAGTCCAAACTCCTTAGTTGACAGAGAGGAACTGAGGCTCAGAGAAGGCGAGTGATGTGCCCAGAATTGCATAGCTAATTAATAATAAAACTCGGTGGAAACTCAGGGCTGGTTCACAGAAACACTGAGTGGTCCACCTCCCTGCTGCTGAGTGGGATTGTCAGCGGGATGTACCTTTTTTCTGTTTTAATCCTCACAGGGGATATTTTTCCCCCTTGATTTTCAGGCAGAAAAAGGTAGGAACGGAGGGAGGCGGGAAAGAGAGAAACATCACAAGAGAGACACATCCATGAGTGGCCTCCTGCATGGACCCCAACAGAGGCCAGGGATTGAACCAGCCAAGGGCTGAACCTTTTAAAGCAGCAGGCACAGGGGGAAAGCTGTCCTCAGGCATCAGGAAGCGGGAGGATAAGATGTCTGGCTTCTCGCAGCAGGAGTAAGTCGGGGGCCTGAACTGCTTCTGGAAGTATGGCTTGTTCTCTGGGACAAGGACAGCATGGTGGCTGTAAGGCGACCTATCCTGGACAAGTGGACCAACATAAAAAGTTTACAACATGAAAAGCACGAGATGGCTTTCATGAGGACATCTGGGTCTTTGTAACATTCTCAGGTGTCTGCATGTTTTCCAGGTAATCTCAGGAATTTTTCCCAAGTCTAGAGTGCAATTATTTTCTTTGGCTTCAGATGACAGCTTTTGAAAGAAAGGAAACGTGTCAAATTTAGACCAAACAAGTTACCAACATTTCCCAAAAAGTTGGGGATTACTAAGCATTAAAAATTCAAACAAAGTATTTAAAGTAATATGTATGGTGGTGTAGTTTTGTAAGGGGCTTAGTACATCCCAAGATGTTTATTATTATTAATTATTACTTAGTACATCCTAACATGATTGTTAATATAATAAATGGGTAAAATTTCCATAGATTCATATGAACATATATTCACATTAGGTATATGTAATATACATCTACATTATGTATATACACATATATTTATATACACATACATATATATATATATGCATATCTGTGTATTTACAGGGTGGGACAAAAGTAGGTTTACACTTGTGAGTACGCAAAACACAGAGTTTATTCTTGTATTTTTATTAATTATTGTATTATTTTTCTGTAAACTGTAAACCTACTTTTGCCCAACCCTATATATATATTTACTACAGGACATATATATCAATATATGTGTTATTTATATGTATTTATTGCATGTATGTGTTAGGTAACATACATATATATCATATTATGAATATGTATTTGTGTACATATACACAGTCATATAATCATATGCACCTATGGAAATTTTACCCATTTATGAAGATGACATTGGAAATGAATTAATAAACATATTGGGACATCCTAAATATTTATGTATATATACACATATATGTACAAATACACATATATACTTATAGAATGTGTATGCATATATGCAGACCCTTCTTTCTCCACATATTGTGAGCTCCCTCTCCCCAAATGGATGTGTATATGTATATATTATATCCTTTTTTATTATCTGTCCCTTTTCTTTTCCCTCAAGAAAAGGGAGTGTAAAGAGAGGGGGAGAATAAGAGAACAGGGTTGGGTGACCAAAAAATGCCCAAACATTAATATGAAAAAAATAAATGCTTACTCACAATAATTAGTGACACATGCCCTTTTGAATCGCCTTTGTTTATCCTAAGGAAAGATATTTAAAAAGAACACTCTAAAATGAAAGAAACTCTTTCTACTTCCTAAAACCAACAAAGGCTACTACATATTGCAAGTCATTGGAGCAAACGCGTTAGAAGGGAAGGACCATTTAAAGTGAAATCTGTCATTAATTTACTACGTGCTTGAATCTCATAATTTTAAGTAGAAAGGGTTGTCAAATGTGATTAAGGTCATTATTTCATGTTAAGTAGCCCGTAGGCTTTTCTAATGCAAAAAATCTTTCCATAAAAAGAAGGTTAACAGTCTCTGGAGCCAATTCCACAGAGATGTATTACGGTAGAGATGATGGAGTGTGTAGAAGTCATCTGAGAAGACCTTACAAGATTTCTCAAGGTGAGGTTTCTGAACAAGGACCGATTATATATTATTTTAAGAAGATTTGCTGGGTGTTCACTTTCCAAAATGAATTGCAATGTAGTCTGCTTCCTAAAAACCTGACAACTGTGTTGAGAAAATGATAGCCTAGGCGTCATCTAACTTATTCAGCAGATATTTATTGAGCACAGTCTACATACCAGATACTCTTCTAGTTCTTGGGATCTAGCAGTGAACCAAATGAAGTCCCTTCTCCCAAGAGCCTAAGTTACTTGCATCACCAAATGGTAGATCTGGGATTTGAACCCACTTCATCTGGCAGGGAGTTTAACTGCTTCCCTATGTTTTTCTCTCAAGAGGTAGGCTGATTTCAGGAATGTTGAAAGACTGGACTTGAAAGCATTCAGTAATTGAATTTGGGAGTTGTGAGGGAGGAGGAATCGAAGATGATGACTGGTGGATGGCACTGCATTACACTGGGATGGCATTTCTTTTCACTGGGAGGAAAAGGGAGGGTTTTTTGGGGGGAGAGGGCGGGCAAAGATAAGAAGTATAGTTTTTCTTTTTTTAAAAAAAATATTTTTATCGATTTAAGAGAGGAAGGGAGAGATAGAAACATCAATGTTGAGAGAGAATCATTGGTCGGCTGCCTCCAGCATGCCCCCTGCTGTTGATCATTCTGCAACCCAGGCATGTGCCCTGACTAGGCATGGGACCATGACCTCCTGGTTCATAAGTCGACACTCAACCACTGAACCACACTGGCTGGGCAGGCAGTCTAGTTTCAAACATGCTGAGTTGGAGATGTCCGATTGCATTATGGATCTAAAGCTCAGGTCCAGGTCTGCACCGGCAAATACAGATTTGGGAGTCCTCAACCTAGATTGCAATGGGAGTCAAGGAAGCAGATAAAATTGCCCAGTGATAGTACTTAGGGTGACCAGAGAAGATAGCCTCGCAACCCCAAAGGGTGCTAGGAATGGACACAGGAGCAGTAGCTTGACAAAGAGACTGTCAGGATGTGGCTAGATAAGTCTGAGAAAAATCAGAGGAATGTGTCATCACAGAAATCTGGAGGATGCTTCCAGAAGAGGAAGACGGCTGAACAGGATCAATGCTGCCTAGTAGGGATAAGACGGACATACTCCATTGACCGTAACAGCAATGAGGTCCTTGGTGAGGTCAATTGTCATTGATCAGAGGCAACAGCCGGACTGTAGTGGGAATTGAAGATAGTGAGTATAGAGAACTGGAAAAGGGAGAAGAAGTAAGGGGCTTGTGGGAAGAGGACATGGGAAGAGTGAGGGGCTGAGGAAGTGTTTGATTTTAAATACAGGAACAACCTGTGTGCATCTACTCACGGGCTGATGACAAGAAAGTAGATCAGGAGAAGTGAAAGCGGGAACTGAGAAGGGACAAAGCAAAGAATGAGTTAGGAGGATGCAAAATTCAGCACACGGGTATAGGGATTGACTTGAGATGTAAGTGCAGACGTAGGTTTAGTGGTGGGGGATTAAGGACTTTGAGAAATTCATTTCAGTAAGATTGAGTGTACAGGGGAGATGTAGTGAGGTCAGAAGTTGGAGGGAAGTAGAAAGATTGTCAAATAACTAGAGTGGAGACGGAGAAAGTGGGGCAGAGAAGAATGCATACGTGGCTGACATCATTGAGGGCCCAGTTGTCTGGCCACCATGAATTTATGGTGGCACCAATCTGTGAAGTCATCTGAGATTCTCAAGCAGAGCTCAGCAGCCCAGGTGTGCAAATAACTCCGAAATCTTGGCTTGAGCCAAGTTGAGGTTTTTCCAGGTTGTTGGGAGAGTGGACAATGGAGACCATGGAACAAGAGAGTTGAGTATCTCCAAGAGATTGGCTGAAGGGGCAGGTCATGGAATGTCAGTTGGATGGGGATAACAGGGGGAGAGAGGGGCAGATTCTTGCTCTGACTCTCTCATTGATGTTACTTTGGGTAAATTGCCACATATATCCAGGCTTCAGTTTCTCCCCACTTATAAGTGAGGGTGTTGGCTCATTTGGTTAACATCTCTTCCACTTCTACAATTCTGTGGTTCAGGATGCAAAACTGCAAGCACTCTCTGACCACGAGAGACACTGCCAATTCTTTCTGGCCGCTGGGGGCAAACAACCTTCACTACGCCAGAGAAGCAAATTCCACTCATGTTGCCAGACCGCTGCTGATGCAACTCTTTCATTTTCTCATGAAAACATGAAAAATGTTCAGGGCCCTTCCCATAAATCAAGAATAATTGTTTCATTGTCATTGGTCATCCAACCCTGCTGGCTGTACATGTCTCAATCCGTACTTGATTCAATTCAGTTCAACTTAAAAACATACTTTCTGAGTGTCGACTTTGCATAAATCACTGAGACAGTTGCTGGGGATACAAAGGTAAGAAAGCTACATGCTTGCCCTGTTGTTGTCTAGCAGGAAGGATAAGACCAGTACAGAAATAAGCGAGTCGGGGGTATAAATCTTAGTATTCAACTCAGGAAAGAAAGAACAATTTTTTTTTCTATATTTCTCTTTAACAACTCAATTTCTGTTTTTAGTTTATTTTTACCAGGTTGGAATAAGCTCAGTGGGGGTCCCCACCATTTTTTGGGTCATGACTAATTCTCAGAGCTTACATAATTCTAAGGCATCCGGAGGGAGTGCCTTTACGGTCCTCGGTATCATCTGTCAGCTCTATTTGCCCACACATCCATGGCCCCTGTGGTTCTGCATTACCAGTTCATGCAGGCAGCCAAGGGATATGCTCATTTGCTCTGCATGGTCCCTTAGGACTTTATATATAATTGTCTTGCTACTTCTAGACCTTTCTGGATTGCATGATTATCAGTGTGCCTCTTCCCAAGCATGCTTAAAAATACTGCTATGGTCTGAATACTTGGTTCCCCCCAAATTCATCACCTACCCTCCAAGGTGATGATGACATTAGGAGGTAGGACCTCTGGGAGGTGATCAGGTCATGCGGATGGAGGCCTAATGAATAGGATTAGTGCCCTTGTAAAGAAGACCCCATAGAGCTCCCTTACCCCTTCTGCCATGTAATGACATAGTGTAAAGACCTTATCTGTGAACCAGGAAGTTGGGCCTTCACCAGATATCAAATGTGCCGATGCTTTGATCTTAGACTTTCAGCCTCCAGAACTGTGAGCGATATATTTCTGTTATGTAGAAGCCATCCAGTCTATGTTTATTTTTGTTGTTGTTATTATAGCAACACTCTGTAACATAATCTTCTTTATGGGGTCTTACTACTTCTATAGAGTTCTAGATAGGGCACAGAACAAAATGCCTCATTCCTTGAGGACCACATGTGATTCCCCACACTTGCCCTCCATCTTTCCTTCTTTCTCTGATCTGGGAAGACTGGGCAGGTGGGGGTGGGTGGGGGACTTCTACTACCATAAATAATGTTTACTTTTAAATCTTTTATTTATGCTAGGACCCATTTTTGTTACATTAGGAAACTTCTTTTCCTCTCTTTCTGCTCCATCACATCCCACTAAGGCCATGAAAACAGAATTGCTTAGCTGCTTGAATGCAGAGACGAGCAAGGGGACAAGGAAATGTGGGGAAACCAAGGACACTTTCATACGAGGCAGAAATGAGTGTGTTACAGGAACAAGCATAGTGCAGAGATACTCATTTGCACATGAAAGGAACACTAACTTCAGAAAGAAAAACAATGGGTTTACTAGAAGGATTCTCACTGAAGAGGAAAAAAAAAAAGGAGCTTAACCCATGTTTTGAGAATGACAGGGACCAGAGCAGTGGTGGCAGTTGCAAGAGGAGGAACTCAAGTACCATTAAGCTTGCTGGGATCAAAGGATGCAGCTCCAACCATCTCTGTCTGATGTGTTTCCACCCAGAAGTAAGTCCCCTGGAGACAGATCTGATTGGCTGAGCTTGGGTCACATAATCACATCCGTGGCCAGGAGTTCTCTGTCTGGAAGTTTTGCCAGGCCTAGTGGAATGGCAGAGAAGCCACTGTCCTCAGACAACAGGGAGCTAAAGAATGTAGGGACGGGGTGGATAAAGCGTCCATGCCCGCTCCAGGAGTGGGAGAGCACGTCTCTTTAAGAAAGCAGAAAAGCCTAGAGCATTTGTGAAGGACTTGGAAGGATGAGAACAGTTCTTAGATAAGAAATGGCCATAGAGCCCTAACCGGTTTGGCTCAGTGGATAGAGCGTCAGCCTGTGGACTGAAAGGTCCCAGGTTCGATTCCGGTCAAGGGCATGTACCTTGGTTGCGGGCACATCCCCAGTGGGGAGTGTGCAGGAGGCAGCTGATCGATGTTTCTCTCTCATCGATGTTTCTAACTCTCTATCCCTCTCCCTTCCTCTCTGTAAAAAAAATCAATAAAATATATATTAAAAAAAGAAAAAGAAAAAAGAAATGGCCATAGGAATGAGCAATGGTCCTGAGACAGAAAATGTGAGACTCTTTCAAAATTATCTGAGAATAGTTTTGCTGGAGCTTACTTAGTATATGAGTCAGGGTGAGAGACAAGGTTGATAGGGCTGAAAATGTTGATTTGTAATGAATCTGAATGAGGAATTGTTATGGGCTGAATTGCTTTTCCCCCCAAATTCATATATTGAAGACGTACCTCCTAATAGCTCAGAATAAGATTATATTTGGAGACTAGTGGCCCGGTGCATGAAATTTGTGCACGGGGGGTGGAGGAATCCCTCAGCCCAGCCTGCACCCTCTCCAACTGGGAACCCCTTGGGGAATGTCCGACTGCCAGTTTAAGTCCAATCCCACACCAGCAGTAGGACATCCCTCTCACAATCTGGGACCACTGGCTCCTAACCACTCACCTGTCTGCCTGCCTGGTCACTCCTAACTGCTTCTGCTTGCCTTCCTGATTGCCCCTAACCTCTCTGCCTGCCTGCCTGATTGCCCCTAACCCCTCTGCCTGCCTACCTTATTGCTCCCAACTCTCCTCCCCTGCCGGCCTGATCTCACCCCTAACTGCCTCTGCCTTGGCCCCCACCACCATGGCTTTGTCTGGAAGGAAGTCGGATGTCCGGAAGATGGCCGGTTGACCCGGTCTAATTAGCATATTACCCTTTTATTAATATAGATAGGGCCTTTAAAGAGGTAATTAAGTTAAAAAGAGGTCATTTATGGTGGGGCCTAGTCTAATAGGGCTGGTGTCCTTATAAGAAGATATTAGGACACAGACATGCACAGAGGGAGGACTACGTGAGGACACAGGGGGAAGATGGCTGTCTACACGCCAAGAAGAGAGGCCTCAGAAGAAGCCAACTCTGCCAGCACTTTGATCTTAGATTTAAGTTATGGCAGCCCTAGCAAAATAATACAGGATTTCCCCCTTATTTTGGAAGCCAGGGGCACCTATGGAAACTTCTTAAAGAGTAGAATTATAGTCCGGCCAGCTTGACTCATTGGTTGAAGATCAACCTATGAACCAGGAGGTCACGGTTCAATTCCTGGTCAGGGTATATGCCTGGGTTGCAGGAGGCAGCTGATCAATGATTTTCTCTCATCATTAATGTTCCTATCTCTCTTGCCCTCTCCCTTCTTCTCTGACATCAGCAAAATATATATTTTTTTAAAAAGAGCAGAATGACATTATTAGACTTCAGTCTCCGGAAATTGGGTCTAGCAGAGGTATGTAAATGGGGAAGTAGGTAGAGTCTGGAGGCTGGGAGCCGAGGAACAGAGGAGAATGCCTCTACTTTTGCTTGCATGAGCCAGGGAACATTTCAGTGAGGAGGCAACAATGACAACTGGAGGTTTGCAAAGCAGATTGGGGTAGACAGGCTTTCTGGGCAAAGGACACAGCCTGTGCAAAACCCAGAGGCATGTTTAGGGTGTGATGGATGAAAAATCAAATGTGGCAAGTTCCTTAGGAGAGCTACAAGCAAAGTGCTCTGTGATTCTCATTTACATCAGCTTTCTGTTGTAAAAGGAGTCATGGCAGGGGAATGCCGTGGGCACACCAGACATTCAGGTAGCTGGGACTTGCCTTCCATTCTCTATACACATTATTGGATTTCTAGAAAGTAACTATGTCACCCAGGCTTTGGGAGTCCAGTAGCCTTATGCATTATCTGAATGCATAATAGTGGCTACTTCCTAGGATTCTAGGCATTATCTGAAAGTATTTATTTCACTTCTGGCTTTTAGAGTCAGGAGACCAGATACTTTAAAATAAGCATTATTTGTTTCCACAATCCATAGAAAAATTACCTTATATTATTGTGAATTAGTGATTCTTTATCATTCAGTGGTAGGGTTATGTTTCGAATGGGAATTAAATGGTGAGATTCATTATCTACTGACATTGAATTTTGTCGTCCAGGTAACTATTTATTGAATATTTAAAATATACATAAGACACAATATGGGTTTGTAAAGAAAAGAGAATGCTTTTGGTTCATAGAAATTAATATCGCTACATTAATTCACAGTGAAAAAGTAAAATACCAATCAAAGGTATAGTTCCTTTCTTAGCAGGGACATGCAGACGGGCAGTATAGTGGTCCAAGGGAAGAGTCTTGGCTCATACCCTGAGGCATCCCAGGTGAGGGCTTGGGGCTTCCCATAAGTGAAGGTCTCAGGTAGAGGCCAGCCCACATGCTTTTTGCTTCATTTATACATGTATGATAAATGAAGGAACTGTATGATAAAGATATGTGGATTTTCAGCCAATTAAAAAAGTTTTTTTTTTAAGTCCTCACCTGAGAATATTTTTTCCATTGATTTTTAGAGAAAGTGGAAGGGAGGGAGGAGGGAGAGAGAGAGAGAGAAACAACAATGTGAGAGAGACACATTGGTTGGCTGCCTCCTACATATGCCTGCCTGCCTGCCTCCCGGGACTGGGTATCAAACCTGCAACCAAGGTACATGCCATTGACCAGGAATCGATCCCATGACCCTTCCGTCCTAGGGTTGACTCTGTAACCACTGAGCCAAACCGGCCAGAACTCAGCCAATTTTTGGTAAGAGACTGGGTTTCAGAGCATTTCATCTATGGAATTTGTTTTAAATATTATCAGACATTTACAAATAAAAATAATTATGTACTAAGTTGAGTGTAAAATCTATTTAATTAATTCACTATCTTAGTGCAAAAATGAACTTGAACTCTTGTGAATGTCAGCGGCCAATGCCAGGGTGACCATTGCAGCCCAGTTTTGCACTGAAAGTCCCACTTTCCAGGGCTCCAAGCGATGAGATAATTCTGCCCATCAGAACTCGGATGCCCAGCTCAGGTTCAGTTCCACACGATGAGTCCTATTCCTACACCAGCTCTCAGGATACAGAATCTGCCTGGAGCAGAGAGCTTCATGCGGCATGTCGATTGCTCAAACAAGTGAATGACCAGGATGTGGCAAGGGATCAAATATGAAGGTGGTATCAACCACAAATCTGACAGCAAGTGGTAGAAAATATGAGAAAGGCAACAATGGATTTCAGAAAATGTGTACAGGAGGAGGGAGTTGTAAAAAGATTAGAGGAGGAACTTTGGAAAGTTGGGCTGAGTCGACATCCTCCTTGAGAAATAATTATCAAGGACTGCTGCCCTAGCAGGTTTTGCTCAGTGGTTAGAGCTTGGTCCGTGGACTGAAGGGTCACAGGTTTGATTCTAGTCAAGGGCACATACTTTGGTTGCAGGCTTGATCCCGGGCCCCAGTCCAGGTACTGTCCAGGAGGAATCAATCAATGTTTCTCTCTCACACTGATGTTTCTCTCTGTCTCTTCCCCTTCTTTCCACTCCAGCGGTTCTCAACCTGTGGGTCATGATTCCTTTGGCTGTCAAACGACCCTTTCACAGGGGTTGCCTAAGACCATCCTGCATATCAGATGCTTACATTATGATTCATAACAGTACATTACAGTTATGAAGTAGCAACGAAAATAATTTTATGGTTGGGTCACAACATGAGGAACTGTATTTAAAGGGCCAGAGGTTGAGAACCACTGTTCCGCTCTCTCTAAAAATCAATGGAGGCCGGCTGGCGTGGCTCAGTGGTTGAGCATGAACCTATGAACCTATGAACCAGAGGTCATGGTTCGATTCCCAGTCAGGGCACATGCCCGGGTTGCAGGCTCAATCTCCAGTGTGGGGAGGCAGGAGGAAGCTAATCAATGATTCTGTCTCATCATTGATATTTTTATCTCTCTCTCTCCCTCTCCCTTCCTCTCTGAAATCAATAAAAATATATTTTTAAAAAATCAATGGAAAAATATCCTTGGGTGAGGATCAATAAACAAACAAACAAACAAACTAAAGGACTGTGTTTCTCTCCACCTAAGTTAAGGGAAAATCCCAGTTAAAAATCCTCATGCACAACATTTTAATCTTTTCTGAAGAGTATGTACTATATTCTTTAATGACTTTTATTCACCACTTTTTAGTAAAAAGTTTCAAATATGCAGAAAAGTTCTAAGAATTTCACCCAGATACCCACTGCCTAGACTATAATTAACATTTCTGTTTTTTAAAAAATCACATATCTTTTGCCTCCCCATCCGTCTATCCATCTTATTTTTTTTCTCATGCATTTATAAGAAATTGCTGAATTTCTTACCCCTAAGACATAAGCACACATTATCATTAACTAGAGTGTAGCATTTATTTTTCTCTAGAGATAAAATTTGCACCCAATGAAATGCATAGATCTATTTTTCCATGAGTTCTGAGAAATGTACACACTTGTGTTAACTCAAACTCTATCAAGACAGAGTATTATCATCATGAACTCACAGCATTGTTTTCAGTGGTTTAGTTTAGCACTGGATGGTGATATCAGTATAGCTCAGAATACCCAATGCGAAGATGACAGAAGGGAAAAACCAAGATGGCGGCATAGGTTAACGCCGGAGATTGCTGCCTTGAACAACCAAATCAAAATACACCTAAAAGATGGAATGGACATCATCCAGAACCACAGGAAGGCTGGCTGAGTGGAAATTCTACAACTAGGAGGAAAGAGAAGATCATACCCAGACTCAGAGGAGACGCAGTGCTGAAGTGAAATACTAAGGTGCAGAGTCCGTGCGGAGTGGGCTAGCGGCGGAAGGCGCGGTTGGTGTTTTCTATCGGAAGGGAGTCTCAGACTCTGAGCTCCAGATCCGGGGAGTCTCTAGGGACCCAGACTCAAACGGGAGAAGCGGGACTGTCTGGCATCAGTCAGAACTCAAGGGCAGCTTTCTCTCCAAGGTTTGCAGCAGTTGCTGGGACCCTGAGAGGCAGAGCCTCTGGGGATGGGACTGAGAGCAGCCATAACTGCTTCCTCTACCTGCCCTGTTTTACCCGCCCTGTTTGATCCTGTGCCATCCACCCCACCCAAGGCCTGCACAGAGCCATTTGCTGGATAGCTTCAGGCAAAGGCTAGATTAGCACCTCCCCAGAGGACAGAAGTTTTCCCACTGCAGGCACAGCTGATTCTCACAGCCAGTTGGCCTGGAGGTCAAATCCCCCTAGGATTAACTACAACAATCAAGGCTTAACTACAACAAGACTGCATAAAAAGACC
>NW_006300375.1:5267098-5275738 GCF_000327345.1 Myotis davidii
CACTGGAAAAAACTCGTGCACCTATGGATGAGGACAGTGGGTGGGGAGTGAGGACGGAGGGTGGGGTGGGAACTGGGAGGAGGGGAGTTATGGGGGGGAAAAAGAGGAACAAATGTAATAATCTGAACAATAAAGATTTAATAATAAAAAAAAGAATACCCAATGCCCCTACTCCTTCATGAATCTTTAAAAAAAATTCTCACGTTTTAATTGATTTTTTAAGAGAGATAGGAAGGGGGTCAGGAAGAAAGAGAGAGAGAGAGAGAGAGAGAGAGAGAGAGAGAGAGAGAGAGAGAGAGAAACATTAATCAGTTGCCTTCCACACATGCTCTGACTGGGTATCGAGTCATACCTGCAACCTAGGTATGTGCCCTGACAGGGAATTGAACCTGGGACCTTTTGGTGTATGGAATGATGCTCCAACTAGCTGAGCCACTAGGCTAGGGCTTCCTCTATTTTCTTCCTCCTAATATCCTGATTATCTTCCTCTACCTTTTTTTTTAGTAAGTCACTCATTCACTCTCCTCTTGTCTCTCCTGATAGGATATAATGTTTTATTACGATTTTCTCAATGTCCTAAAAATTCTCCCAGAGCATAGTGTTGATGAGAAAGCCCCAATTCTCCATTCAAGACGTGCTCCTTCTCAGCAGGGAAGTCATTATACCTCTCTGGGCTCCTGGCTCAGCTATTGCTTGTTCAGGTGCTTGGAAGAGGTGACTGCAGCCCCCTTTCCAGACCGAACATTCTGTGAATCTCTGCCTTCTTTTTGAAGACACAAATCTGGCAGTGAGCCAAAAGCAAAGGACAGACGATGAGGGTGTTAGGGTAGGGATGGAGAGGGAAATAGAGAAAAACAAGTAAATGCTTTTCCTTCTTATTGGCCAGAAAAATAGTGATATGCTTTCTGGGACCAGGTCAGTTCTGTTCCATGGCTAATTTCTTTGCTTACTCTTGGTTTTGGGGTAGGCATCCCACCTGGTTTAGTCTTTTTCTCTGCTGCCATATGCCCCCTATTTTCTCTCTTCCCTCTTCATATATATTAGTTCTGTGCTCTAGAGATGCTCATTGTACTCATTTTTATTATATAATTAGAGTTAGGGTACTAATGTTAAGAAATTTAGGTCCAAGACCTGAAGAGACACCTGAAGAGACACCACGTCAGCCCTAATCTTCATGCTATACAGACCCCGTGACCTGAATTTTATCCTACAGACTCAATTCTGAAAATTTTATCTGGCTGTTCTTACGTGTACTCCCATGTTTATCAGGACACATATCCCAATTTTTGGCCCAGAAAATGTGGTTTCTGGGCATTTTGATTGATACTATTTTCATTAAAAAATTTATTTTTATTTTTATTGATTTCAGAGAGGAAAGGAGAGGGAGAGAGATAGAAACATTAATGATGAGAAAGAATCATTGATTGAACAGTGATCTCCTGGTTTAAAGGTCGACGCTCAACCACCGAGTCATGCAGGTGGGTACCAGTGTGTGCTCTTTTGGGTATTGGCTATGCTACAACAATTAGCATAGAATTAGCATGTATGTCATTTCAAAAAGGAAGTTTCTACCTCCACTACTGGATTTACAGAGAGGTTACATGAAGGGAGAAACTACTAAAATAAGGGAGAGATAAATATTAGATCAAAGATAGTTTACAATGAAAAAGTGGGGAAGGAAGGGGCAATCATGAAAAGAATATAAAGAGGAAAAATGCTTTCTGTACAAAGAAAAGAGATAGCCTTTAAAAGACAACCTTTTATGTTTTTTTTCCTTTTTTTTTTTGAATGGCTATATTTCTTTCTTTCATTTTTAAATGCTCACCCGAGGATATGTTTTCATTGATTTTAGAGAGAAAGGGAGAAGGAGAGAGAGAGATAGAGAGATACATTGATCTGTTGCCTCTTGTACGCACCAGGGATTGAACCTAAAACCTGGGTATGTGCTCTTACTGGGAATTGAACCTGTGACCTTTCAGTGTACGGGATGCTGCTCCAACCAATTGGGCCACATCAGCTAGGGCTATGTTTTTCATTTTCTTTCTTTCTTTTTTAAAAAATATTCTGGGTGAATTCCATTCAAAATTGCTTTGCCCTAAACCAGAAAATTTCAGAGTAAAATGTAAATCTTGGGCCATAGCGCCCCCTGGCACACCTAACTGCAACCACAGCATGGTCTTCAGATCGCTAATGCATTTTGATGTACTCAAAAACGTACTCATATTTCACAATAAAGACAAATTAATTATAGTTTAAAAGGAGCAGAGTTAGCCTTTCAGTTCAAGCTCTGAGCAATTATAGCAGTGATTACTTTTGTGTTTCTAATATACCAATTAAACTCATTGAATTCCAGCTAATTAAATTAGTTAACTCAAAGATAAGGGAATTATAATATACACCAAAGATGGCATAGGCTCTAGCTTTTAAATAATTATCTATGCGAGGTTGGAGCTCTTCAGTTTCCAGTGTTATACAAGTAGACTGAATCTTTGGAGTCACAGGAAAAGAAAAAGACATTTAGGTTCTGAGCACCTGTGGGAACTGGATGACATACACACTTTGAACAGAGGCCCAGCCCCAGCAGAGAGCTATGCTCTATCCCTATTATCGTCATCTGAAACCATCTTGCGTGAGAGAGGAAAGACTCCACACTCCAGGGAGAAGGGGGAGCCAGCCTGATGTCTAACTCCTAAGAGGAAAGGCTTTGGAAGGCAGAGCAAGAAAACAGACATTCTCACCCTGTAAAATGAGGCAATTATAAAGTTTGAGATGAGGAGGAAGATCAAATAAGTGGCCTCTTCAAAGGACAGTGTTACGTTCAGGCTGGCAGTTTGGACATCCAGCAGTGGCAGGAATGAAGTGAGCCTTGGTGAGTGGGGCGCAAGCGTATGCGGGACAGATTCCTTTACCTGTCAGACAGGGTTTGTCATAGTGAGGAGACCAAATGGAGGCATACTTTTTGGGAGACTCATCCAGGTTGTTGGGTGTATCAGTATTTTGTTTCTTTTTGTTGTAGTAGTCAGTCTATAAATATATCATAGTTTATCTGTCCTCTGTTGATTCCATGTTTTTAGTTATAAACAATTGTATACAAGTATTTTTGTGGGGATGAGCCCTGAGAATCTGTATATTCAGAGTAACCTTAGGTGAGTCTCAGGCATACCCAAGTTTGATAGTTTATCTGTTAAGATGAATCCTGACTTTTTTGATGAGGCAACTGATGAAGATGTAGCTCAAGATGCTGGTTCTGACTCCGTAGCCCAGACTGCAATTTAACTAACCTGCAGGTTGTTGCTGAGACTGTTTACCTTGAAACCAGAAGATGGGAGCTACGTGTTAGATCTGACTCTGAGTTTCCTGGTGATCAGGACAAAAGCAGTTATATTCTGGTATAGAATTCTTACTGTTCTCGAAGAATAAAACAACTATACCATTGTCTCGGGAGAAGCAAACCAGGTACCAGCCCTTAACTCTAAAGAAATTTCCCCCCTGACCGATGTGGTGGACAAGTCCTCTGCAGCATCCTACAGATTTTGAGCCTACAGCTTTTAAGTCAGTAAGACCTGAGTTTGAGCTGCAACTTAAATTCCTTTTACCAGATAGGTTGTCTCCAGCAAGTTATTTTTCCTGAAGCCTAACCACTTAGGCCTCAATTTCCACTGTAAGTCATCAATTTCCATTGTAAATCGTCACAACTCTCCTTGTAGGATGTCTTCCTAGTTGATAAATTTCAGAGGTTACTATAAAAAATAGTTATTCAAAACATGGTGGTGTGGTTTTTATTGTTATGCTAGGGCATCATTGAACAAGCCTGTCTAAGTATGACCTGACTCTCGCAAATGTAACTTTAACTTACTATTTACTAATAAATTGGGCCCAGGCATTTTAAACAAAAGTTAGAAGTCAATATGTAAGAAACTAATAAAATAAAAATCATTACTGTCCAAGCACAATGCAAATGATTTTTTTCTCACCAGAGAAAATAACCCTCAAAATGTTTTATATCTAACTTAATTTTATTCTAGTCTCCTTTTTATTAATAGACTATATGGACATCTATTTTTTGTATTTGCCTTGGAACCATCATGTCATCCTCATGAATGAGCTAAATTAAACTTTGACGTATGCTCTCTATGTATATTTTTGTTTTTTAGCATTTTGAGAATTGTTAGGACTATCGGGCAATATGATCCTTTTAATGGCCATTGTAAACTTCCTGACCCAAGAGAACAACGACCAGAAAAAATACCTTGCTGGACACCAGGAATCAGACCATATAAGGAATTGAAACTGTCCTGAAGACACTACGCTACATTCCATCCCCACCGACTCAACCCCCAGACCCACTGATGACAAGAGCTTCCCACCAGTGACTGCATGTACGGATGACACTCCAGCTCCTGGGTGCTGCCATCATCGACCCAGTGTCCCCCTGGCTCGCGGCTGTGCAGCCCTTCTCTTCGGATATCCCATCCCCTTTCCCTAAGTAAATCCAACTTTTCTTTATCTATGGAGATGGCCATGTAGCCTGCCCTCGCACCACCCATGCTAGCCTTTCAAGAATGATACTTTTATTACATATTTTTATTTATTTCAGAGAGGAATGGAGAGGGAGAGATAGAAACATCCATGATGAGAATCATGGATAGGCTGCCTCCCACACGACTCCTACTGGGGATCGAGCCCACAGCCTGGGCATGTGCCCTTGATTGGAATCGAACCTGGGACCTTTTCGTCCGCAGGCCAACACTCTGTCCACTGAGCCACATTGGCTTGACAGTATTCAAAACCAAACCATGCTACCGTCTTCGTTCCTCGTGGCTAGGTCATGTGTTTTGGGCCTCCATTTGTTTGTCTTCTGTTGAGTTTTCTTCAAATTCTCAATCAAGGAGAGAAGTTCTCCTGCAGATTTCGTCATCACTCCGTCAGTCCTCAACTTAGACTTCATCTCCTTTGGAAACCTTGCACCATCCTTCTATCTCGTCTTATAGCTCCGTAATTCCCCTTGCAAAGTACTTATCACACTGTATTGAAGTTGCTAATTAATGTGTCTTACCTCTTTTTCTGTGAATTCCTTGGTAGCACAGACTATATTTTGTTTAACTGACCCCCTTCCCCTCAACACACACATGTTTTTAGCCCAGTGCCTGGCTGTAGGTGCTCAAAAATATTTTAAATGGATGAATGATGGGATGAGTAATATATTGATCTTTGTATTTCAAGGGGGCTACAGTTCAGTCATATATAATTTATTATTCTAGCAACAGTGATGCCAATCTTTTACTTGTGTATTTCTTGTCTATCTTCCTTTTGGGGGTTGTGGTGATGGTGGCGCATGCTTGTGCATAACCAAGTCTGCATCTTATATTCATTGCTTTTCGTTCCTTCTCTAATATTTTCAGAGTATGGCTCCTTTAAGACCAGTAGGAGCCTGCTTGTAGAGGAAGAGGTCCAGACACTACACAAAATGTCTGGGCAGATCTAGCCATAGCTACTTCACATGTTTTTTTGTCTCCTTTGACTTGTCTATTCATCTATCCCTGTCTGATTTGTTCTTAGATTTGCCCCCAAAACTTGGGTTTTGGTTTGTCCCCGTTTGAACTTGATGTCTCTGGCTATTGACTCAAACTCTGACCTCCACCCATCCTCAATTCTGCTTTTCTACTCTGTACCAGGCGTTGGCATATTCAAGGACCTGACCTCAGCTCAACCTGCTTTTGGCCTTGTTTCTCCCGCCTGACGCCGACAACTGGAAGAAATCCTGCCCTTCTGCAAGGAGAGAGATGGGGCCGAGGGTGGTTTACCTGAATAAAGCTTGCATTATGGGAGGGAACGGACAGGTACAGAGTGGTTTAGGAGGAAGAATTTGAACTTAGCGTAGGCATTGTTTTCACGATAACTTTCTTCTGTTTTTGCTTTTGTTATGAAATATGTGTTTTGCCAATATGGAATGGAATATTCCAGAAGTAAGAAAAAAATAAAACCCCGGTCGCCTGTCAGTAATTAAAGTCAAACTCGGCTGTATTTTTAGTTTTTTATTTTTTTTCCAACTTCCTGCACAAAGTGGGGAAAACTTTACAGTTTGGAAAAAATTTAGACCTAGACTGCTGAATGGTACTGTTGATCAACATTCTGTTAACTCTATACGTTCTTTCCATATATTATTCTGTAATATTGTGACAAATACCTTATAAACATATTTTCAGAAATTACAGCAGTTCTGGGCGATTGAAAAATGGCCATTTTTAAACTGTTAAAGTTAATTATTAGCTTTGGTTATAACTGGATTATAATCATAGTATTTGATTAACATTATATTTAGCCCAGACATCTCTTAAAAAGCAACCCTCCGGAAAATGCATTTCACAAAAATGAAATCAGCTAACTGCACAGGAAGACCTCGTCAGGCTGGTTTGTAACTTCTTACAGTGGCTCTTTCCAAGAATGAATATATATATGTGTGTGTGTGTGTGTGTGTGTGTGTATGTGTGTGTGTGTGTGTATGTGTGTGTGTATGTGTGTGTGTATATATATAAAAGTTTAGTTTCAGGTGAGAAATGAAAGGAACTGTCACAGCTAATCAGTGATCTCATCTGATCCAGGTGAAGAATGCTCAGGGCCTGGAGTGCATGGGATGCCATGGGTGTGTGATGCGCTGTGTCGTGGCAGACAGCGTGCTGATGGCAGCAGCCAGGGCCAGCCTGGCCCAAATAACCACCAATGAAGAACTGGTTGCAGAAAGGCCATTTTACAGCATCCCAGTGGTGATTTGCCAGCTCCCAGCTGCTTTCATTCTCCACACTGAACAGAAAAGACAAATGGTCCTTCTTAAAAAGCTCTGGATATACAGGCCACTCAGTTTCTTTTAGCTATCTTCAATCTGATGTGTATCGATTTACCTTTCCACACCGATCCACTCAATTTACGTTTAAAAAAAAGCTTTTAAATTAATTGCATACTAAAAAAAACCCTCTGTTAAAAATGTGTTGTCTTTTTTCTCCATTGCTATAGCGATTGAGAGGATTAGCTTTTACAAAAAGCCTTTAAAATGTTTTTTCATTCTAGACATAGGCAGTTTTGATATTTTTCTAAAACCCTCATAGGTAGCATGGTTGCTGTAAATATTTTGTTTTATGAAAAAAATCTGAGTCACATTTACTAGAGTGAAGAGGAGTTCTGGACAGAGTGTTCAGTCTTCTTTTTCCTTGATTTTATTTCTCTGCCACGTGGCTCTATGTTCACTGCTACACCATCTATATATATAAAAGGCTAATATGCTAAAAAAAAAACATAATATAGTCAAACATGGTTGCATTTAAATCATTTACCTTTTTTTCTCCCTGTGTGCTCTACAATAATAATCTGCTTCATGTTGATATTTACTGCTGTGTTGCTGACAATTACCTGAAAGAGAAGTTGGGGTGCTTCACTGGGCTGGAAAAAGTTTAGCTACATCAGAAAGAAGGTCTAATTAAGCAAGTTTACTCTATACATATAAAAGGCTAAGTTGAGGCGCACATGCGCGATACCTATAAAGCTCTTGCTGGCGCCAATCACATGTGTGTGTTTCCAACTGTCATTGTCAATCGTGAATTTGGTTGGCACTTCTATTATAGAGAAAGGGCAAATAGTGATAGTAAAATATTTCTTCGAATTAATTTCCTTTCAATGTGCACAAATTCGTGCACTGGGCCACTCGTATTGAAATAAATGTCCTCATTCCTAATTATTTCACACTAATGTGAGAACTCAAATTCCTAGAAGTGGAACCACTGGAACTAAAAGTACATGCATTTATAATTCTGATAGATATCACTGAATTGTTCTCCACAGGGGTTTTACCAATTACACTTCCACCACTGTGTAGGAGAGGGCCTGTGTGCAGATGACCTTAGCATCAGTGTTATCAGACTCTGTTTTTTGTCACACTGATAGGTGAAAGTGATGTTTCAGTGTTGTTTTAACTGGCATTTGTATTTTATGAGTGAGGTTGAATATCTTTTTTGTGTTTTAAAGACATTTGCATTTCATTTTTGTAAACTGTCCATTCCTATACTTTGCCAATTCTTTTATTGCGTTGATTTTTAGAACATCATTTTGTAGCAGCTGTTTATATGGTAGGAAATGTTTTTTCTAAATTTCTTGTGTTCTGAGTTTGCTTGATATTGTTTTTAGGCTAAAATGTTTTATTTCTTTATAAAGATGAATTTATAAATATTTTTGATGTCTCAATTTTAAAAAAGGCTCATAGTTAAAAAGTATTTCTCTACTCCAAAGTTATAAAAAAATGATGAGTTTTTTCTACTACTTTTATAGCTTCTCTCTTTATTTCTTTCCCTCCCTCCTTCCTGCTTTTATTCTTTCTTTTAGTCTGGTTTTATTTCTACTTTTGAACCTTTGATCTTTTTAGGGTGGAGATTTGTTTCAATTTAAAAACATATATAACTGACATTCTTATTACTTAGCCCAATCGTTTTAGGTTAAATGTCTTTGTTCCATTTTCCCTTGTGAGGTTGGAGTGAGCTTCATAAATATTCTACCAAACACGGTCCCAGGAATGAGTTAAATCCAGAGTTTGTTCAGCCGAGTTGGGAACTAGAATCACAGGAGTAAAGCTTGGAGATGATTATTAGGGAAAGG
>NW_006300375.1:5275770-5306931 GCF_000327345.1 Myotis davidii
TAATCGTTGGGGTGAATACAAAAATGGGAGACTTAGCAGCAAGTGAAGCAGCTGCAGAAGATGTAAGCAGAACTAGGTGCAAGATAAAGGTCAAGGAGAGTGATCCAGAGCAGAATCTATGAATGCTGAGTTTGTCCAAAAGCTGCATGCATGGTACAAGCACACACGATGCCTTCAATCAGCTAGCCAGGGCTGGACAATGTGTTAATGCCAAGTCGAAAGCACTGGAGAGAGGCAGGATGTCTCCCTGTCTTTGAGAGGTGTTGGGGTCTCCTTCAGGGGCAACAATACCCCAACCTGATTCACGTTGGAAAAGGATTTGGGCAGATTCTTGAATTATTTACTTATTGCATTTTTATTTTGAAAAATTTAAACCCATAGAAGAATTTCAAGAATAGTACAACTAATTCCTATAGACCTGTTGACAGATACTTAGAATGTGTCTTCTACAAAGCCCTGGCCAGGCTGTAACTTGGGAGGAAGAGAAGGGTTGGGGAAACTGTTAATGGTAGGGTTCTATTTCAATCAAAAGGCGGTGGTTTTCAGAGCTCAGATGAGCATCCCCAGGAGAGAATGAAGTTAAATGAAGACTAGCTGGCTCCTGGAATTCCCAGCAACATTTCTGTAGATGACACCCTGACGTCTTCAGCCTCACCACTCGCCTTTCAGACAATGATCTTCCCCTTCTTTACAGAGAAAACAGATGCTCATAGAGAACACTAAACGATCTGCATTTACGTGCACCTAAAATTGGAAAAGTGTGCCTTGGCTCTAGTCCCATCTTCAGAAGAAACTAACACTGCCGACACCTTGATCTTGGACTTCCAGAATCCAGAACCATAAAAAAAATACATTTCTGTGTTTAAGCTACCCAGTCTGTGGTCCATCGTTATGGCAGCCTAAGCAAATGAATATAATTATACTATTATAGAATAAAGTAGGGGTCAACTTCTCCATTTCAAATGGATAAATATTTTTTCTTCCTTTACACTCAGTATGATGTTTCCAAATGGTTTTCAGGCAACACTGGAGCAACCTGTGAGACATCTGATTTACCGGAGGTCAAAGGCCAGGAGGTATGGGGTGGACCTAGGCTTCTCATAAAGTTATTTATGAGATAGGGTGCCAAACCCAAGTCAGCAGAGAGTCACCACAGGTCAGGTCAGTTCAAAGGTGCTGAGTCAGAAAGGAGAACACAGACCATGTGATGAAGTGAACAGTTTGGGGGGAAGGGTGTGCAAGCAGGAAGCATGACAATGCCAGGCCCAAGAAGGAACAGTGCACAGCTCATGCCAAGACATCCTGACCCACAGGTGCTCCCCGACCTGGCTGATGATAGGACCTCTGAAGGGCAGGTCCCTGCCAGTTGCAAACACAATGGAGTGATTCTCTTTTCAAGCTGGACAGGTGCCAAGTTCAATAAGAAGGAACTTAATGAGGAGCTGATTCTGACAAGCCAATGTACTTCTAAGAGTAGGAGTGCCGGGAAAGGGTTTATTAATTCAACGTTTTCTAAGAAATGCTTTGTCAAGACCACGCTGGAACAAAACTGAAAATAGGTGTTAGTGAGATGGGATTATGGGCAAGCTTCTTGAGCATTATTTTGGATTTTGATTTAATCTCGTTATGCTCTCTTTTCAATGGGTTGTTTTTAAAGAGTGCAATGGGGTGATGTGTGGAAAGCTGGTTTTCAGGCTCCTCTCCTGCACCCACTGACATTCAGATTGCCATTGCCAGGGTGGTCTGTGACCTTCCTGTTATACTTTATCCATCCCACTTTTATTTACTTAAAAATAATTATTTTTTACTGAGGTGATAGTCACCTAACATAAAATTAGCCATTTTTAAGTGAACAATTCAGTGGCATTTAGTACATTCACAATGTTGTGTGACCACCATCTCTATCTAGTTACAAAATATTTTCATCACCCTTGAAAGGGAACCCTATATCCATTAAACACACGCTCTTTATTCTTTCTTTCTCCCATTCCTGGCAACTATTATTCTGAATTCTGTCTCTAGGATTGACCTACTCTGTATATTTCATGTAAATGGAATCATACAATAGGGGACCCTTTGTGTTTGGCTTCTTTCCTTTTAAAAAAATATAATAAATTTTTTATTGATTTCAGAGAGGAAGAGAGAGGGATGGAGAGATATAAACATCAATGATAAGAGAGAATCATTGATCGGTTGCCTCCTCCTTGCCCCCTACCAGGGATCAAACCTGTAACTCAGGCATGTGCCCTGACCAGGAATCAAACCATGACCTCTGGGTTCATAGGTCAGTGCTCAACCACTGAGCCACACCAGCTGGGCCTGACTTCTTTCACTTAGCCCAGTGGTCCGCAAACTGTGGCTCGCGAGCCACATGTGGCTCTTTGGCCCCTTGAGTGTGGCTCTTCCACAAAATACCACGTGCGGGTGCGCACGTACAGTGCGATTAAAACTTTGTGGCCCATGCGCAGGAGTCGGTTTTCGGAAAGGAGACAGACGAAACAAGTATACAAGACGAGTGTGGATGGGAGAGTTGGATGGGGTTGACCTCAGCGAACGTACCTCAATCAGATTGAGGACGTTTTTAACAAAGGCCAGCTTAGGAGTACCCTAATTAAGTTAATAACAATGTACCTACCTATGTAGTTTAAGTTTAAAAAATTTGGCTCTCAAAAGAAATTTCAATTGTTGTACTATTGATATTTGGCTCTGTTGACTAATGAGTTTGCTGACCACTGACTTAGCCTGTTTTTCAGGTTCATTCACATGGTAGCATGTGTCAGTGCTGCATTCCTTTTCACTGCTAAGTAACATTCCATTGTATGCATAGACCTTATTGTTGATAGACATTTGGGTTGTCCCACCTTTTGGCATTTGTGGATAGTGCCTCTAGGAACATGCGTGGACAAGTATTTGGAACCTTGCTTTAAATTCTCTTGGGTGTATACCTTGCCATGGAATTGTTGAGTCCTATTGGCAATTCTATGTATTTATTTATTATTACTTAAAAATATTTTTATTGACTTCTAGAGAGAGAAGAAGGTAGAAGAAGAGAGAGAAACATTGATATGAGAGTGAAACATTGATAGGCTGTCTCCTGCATGCCCCCGACGGGATCAAACCTGTAACCCAGGTATGTGCCCTGACCAGGAATCGAACCAAGAACCTTTTGGTACATAGGACGATGCCCAACTAACTGAGCCACACTGGCCAGGGTTATTTACTTACTTTTGAATAGTTACTCACTTTTTTTTATTTTTATTAAAGAGCAGTATTTACTTTTGTTAAGCGTTCAAATAGAAGAAAAGGGCAGACAGGAAAAGGAAGTTTCTGTCCCACTCTGACCCCCAGCCTTTCTCCTTAGGAATAATTTCCAGTTCCCAGGGGTTAACAGCTTCCTGTGCATCTACGCATGCATCTTCTAAGTGCATACAAATTAGATCTCCTTCCTGTTTTATATAAATGGGGCAACGATGTTCTCTGCTTGGGGATCCATGTAGCTGGTGTTAAGTTCGTCTGTTCTCCCACCCCTCTTTTTGGCCATTTATTAGTCTGGGCTTGCTGACGCTCGCTCTGCATGTCTGCACAGCCCTGACTTGAATGCCAGCTCCCGTGGCCTTCATTCTGCCCTCTGGGTGTGTAGCAGGAGGCTCCAGAATATGTAATTATGCTGTGGAATGCCAGGACCCAACGAGTGCAATATTAATTTATAAGCCACTAAACACACTGTGCTTGTTTGACCTATTTTGTAGTTGAAGAGCTACCCAGATGTTGCTTATGGTTTCAAAAGCTGCCTTTTCCCAAGAATTCTAGAGAGTTTATCAGCTGTGAATTCTTTGAGGGCAGGACGATGTGTTACTCATGTATGTGATCTCCGAATCTCCTAGACAAGACTTTGAAACATAACAGGTGATCAGCACATGTCTGGTGTATGATTGAAATGAGTTTACTTTGTTTTTAAAAAAATCTTTATTATTGAGGGTATTACAGGTATCCCCTTTTTCCTTCCCCCATTGCTTCCCTCCACCCGGTTCCCGCCCTGCTCCAGGCCTTCACCACCTATTGTCTGTGTCCATAGGTAAAGCACATATGCATATAAGATCTTTGGTTAATCTCTTCCCAACCTCCCTCCCTGCTTTCCTCTGAGATTCGTCAGTCTGTTTCAAGTTTCCATGCCTCTGATTGTATTTTATTCATCAGTTTATTTTGTTCATTAGATTTCTTTATTTTGATTTTTTGATTCAGTTCTTGATAGATGTGTACTTATTGACATTTTATTGTTCATATTTTTTAAAATCTTTTTTTCTTCTTCTTCCTCTTCTTAAAGAATACCCTT
Organism: Myotis davidii; assembly: GCF_000327345.1. Lineage (NCBI taxonomy): Eukaryota > Metazoa > Chordata > Mammalia > Chiroptera > Vespertilionidae > Myotis > Myotis davidii. Next base: position 5,280,104 of record NW_006300375.1, read on the forward strand.
CAGCATTTCATATAATACTGGTTTGGTGGTGATGAACTCCTTTAGCTTTTTCTTGTCTGTGAAGCTCTTTATCTGACTTGCAATTCTAAATGATAGCTTTGCTGGGTAGAGTAATCTTGGTTGTAGGTCCTTGCTATTCATCACTTTGAGTATTTCTTGCTACTCCCTCTGGCCTGCCAAGTTTCTGTTGAGAAATCAGCCGACAGTCATATGGGTGCTTCCTTGTAGGTAACTAAGTACTTTTCTCTTGCTGCTTTTAAGATTCTCTCTTTGTCTTTAACCCTTGGCATTTTAATTATGATGTGTCTTGGTGTGGGCCTCTTTGGGTTCCTCTTGTTTGGGACTCCACACTGGGGATCAAGCCCACAACCTGGTATGTGCCCTGACTGGGAATTAAACTGTGACCTCCTGGTTCATAGGTCAATGATCAACCACTGAGCCATGCCGCCGGGTGGGAAGTTTATTATTAATGCAATGTTTTGAAGATGAGGAAATAAGACACCCAGAACCAAGAAATAAAAAAACTGTAGACAAAGGAGAGTAAAAAAAAAATCACTGGCTAACTTCAGTTGACTATGAAGTCACGGTCCTGGCAGGAAGCAGGTGGGATATTAAGAATGAGTGGTGGGGAGAGCTAATGAAGGGACTTTTATACAAAGGTGTTGACAGTGTTAAGGGAAGCCAAGAAATGATGACAGAGCATGCAGGGCTAGGCATGCTGGGAAGCTGCCATCACAGCTTGCTTAACAGGCAGGGAACAATTACCAGAAATTAGTTATAGGGAGAGGCTGCTCAAGGGAAGCCATGACTTTTAGTAAAAGTATGTGGCCATTGCCAACCCACAGCGGGGCAAGGAGGAAGCTGGAGGAATAGTACCTCCAACTCTGTATCTGCTTCTGTGTCTTTAGCTGAAGCCAACTAAAAGCTAGAAGCCAGGGGACCTGGCTGACACAGCCACAAAGGCCAGCCTCTGGGCTGCAGAACAAGATGGAGAAGAGTGGAGAGTATATGATGGAGCCGGAGGATAATTCCCAGTGTAGTCCTAGGGTGGCGAGTTAGACATTTCCCCCATTTGTGAGGGTGAGGGAGAAATTTACACACACACACACACACACAGCAGAGAATTCCCTCAACATATTTTATAACTTTCTTCCAAGGACTTCTTGGAAGTCCTTTTTTGTTTTTGTCCTTAATCCTCACCTGAGGATATTTTCACATTGATTTTAGAGAGAGTAGAAAGAAGGGGGAGAGACAGAGCGAAACCTCGATGTGAGACAGACATTTCAATTGGTTTCCTCCTGCATGCACCCCAACCAGGGCCAGGGATTGAGCCTGCAACTGAGGTGCCTTTGACTGGAATCGAACCTGGGACCCTTCAGTCTGTGGGCTGATGTTCTATCTACTGAGCCAAACCAGCTAGGGCTGGAAGTCCTTTAGGAGACTCAATTTCCACAAAGAGGTTCTAACTATTATTGCTACTTATAAACACACCACATGGTTCTCACTGTTTAATAAACTCTTGAGGTAGGACCACTTTTCTTCCCCTTTGTCCCTCTGTAAGACCTGCATGGAGCCTTGATGCTACACAGTGCCTTAGCTAAAAGTTGATGGACAGATGGATTTAGGAGGAGGAATTATCTAGGCTTCTTTTTTTTTTTAAATATATTTTATTGATTTTTTACAGAGAGGAAGGGAGAGAGATAGAGAGTTAGAAACATCGATGAGAGAGAAACATTGATCAGCTGCCTCCTGCACATCTCCTACTGGGGATGTGCCTGCAACCCAGGTACATGCCCTTGACCGGAATCGAACCTGGGACCTTTCAGTCCGCAGGCCGACGCTCTATCCACTGAGCCAAACCGGTTTCGGCTATCTAGGCTTCTTGAAAGCTGTTCATCAGAAGGGTCCTTGATGTCTTTCCATTGTTAAAGTAGCCATTTCATGCTCTTGTTCAGGGAAAACTTCAGGTTGAGGACACTGCTCATGGCCTACTCAGGAGCTCTCCCTCTCCCTCCAATAGAGCCCTGATTTGGTTCGAGACTCTCCTGCCCCCTGTGCAGTCATGTATCAGAAGGGAACCTTCCCCCCACCCCGCTGACCCCACTAGAATAATGTAAGGACAACGCTTTTCCTTTTGCCAGGGTTTGGTTTAGGAGTGAACACATGACTAAGGCCTGGGTACAGAGCCCTGAGGAGTGGTTGCTGTGACATTCAATACAGTCCTTCCTCTTCTGAGAGACGCTCCAGTTGTTCCTGGCAGCTACTTTATGACCAGGAGGAGAAGATCCAGCTTCCAGATGAAGACACCATTGTGGACTGCAGAGCAGGGATTCAAAAAATAGGGCCCTTGCTAATATGGAGGGCAACCCGAAGCCTGCTTTATCGCTGGACTTCTCCTGTGAATAAAGGTATTTCCTTTTCTGGAAAGACCTTTGAGCTGGGTTTTCTGTTGCTCCATATCTGAAAGCAGGCACACACACCCTGCCATTGTTTTCCTCTTAGATTCTTCTGTTATAAAAGCCAAAATATAATTAAATAGTCCTCGGAATGTTTAGACTCACTCTGTGCCCAGGAATGCAAGAATGGTTTATACCAGAGAGCCCCTGGCAAGCCGGAGCATCATATATCATTTTATAGTAGCTGGTCCTCTGGACACTGGGAGTTTACTTTGCACTCACCCTGGGATCCTGTTTATGTGTTGTCTCTTGCCCATTACATTGAACCAGAATTTTTTTTTTGTAAATAGCGTCTCCAAAATGTTAAATATGTTTTCTTTTCCATACACACAAGAAACGCTTGGCTTCTTCAAGGTAAGAATGAGCCCTGAGCCCTTAAGCCCTGGACTCAGGGTAGAACAACAATGGTGTTTTTCTTTTCTAAAAAATATTTTTATTGATTCAGAGAGGAAGAGAGAGGGAGAAAGATAGAAACACCAATGATGAGAGAGAATCATTGACCAACTCTTTCCTGCATGCCTGAGACTGAGGATCGAGCCTGCAACCTGGGCATGCGCCCTGACTGAAAATGGAACCGGGTCAATGCTCAACCACTGAGCCACACTGGCTGGGCAACAGCACTTTTCAAAGCAAAGCCCAGAGGGGCCTTCTACTCAGAAGTCTTAGCAGAACTTGAAGCTTCATAATAGGGAGGAAACAGGGCTATTTATGTCATACATTGACAGGCCAAATCCGCAGTGAGATTGATTTTGCCTTTCCTTGCAGTTTTGATTGGATAAATAAACTGTGGTCCATCAGACAATGGGATATAACACATCATAGCACTAAAAAGAAATGTGGTATCGAGCCATGCAAAGACAAAGAGGGAACTTTAAATGTATATTACTAAGTGAAATAATCCAACCTGAAAAGGCTAAGTACTGTGTGATGTCAACTCTATGGCATTCTGGAAAAGGCAACACTTTAGAGAAGGCAAAAATGCCAGTGGTTACCAGTAGTTACCGAGAGAGGCAAAATACAGAGGATTTTTTCAGGGCAGTGAAATTACGCTGTATGATATTGTAATGATGGGTAATGTCATCCTACCTCTGTCCAAACCTATAGAATGTACAACATCAAGAGTGAACCCTAATGTAAACCATGGACTTTGGGTGATGATGTGTCAATGTAGATTCACTGGCTGTAACAAATGTATCACTCTGGTTGGGGATGTTGATTGTGGGGGAGGCAGTACATTTAGTGGGCAGAGGGTATACAGGGAATCTCTGTACCTTCTGCTCAGTTTTGCTGTGAATCTAAAACACTCTAAAAATAGTTTGTTAATTTAAAAAATATATTTTAAAAGTCTACATTCCTGTGAAGAAGTTAATTCTTTTATATTCAACTCAAATGCATCAACCACAGAATAGAGACTGTAACTCTGGAGTATTTGGAGTTAATGTAAAATCTATTTGGGGAAAAAGCTGTAAAGTTGCACATGACCTATTGTCATTTTGTAGTTGCTAATTCTTACCAGTATTTTCAGTAATTTGTGACAAGATAACATTTTAATGGTCATGACCCGATTAAGCCAAAGCATCCTTTCATAATACCAAATTTAATCAGGTTATAAGGTAAGGTAAAGTAGTCAAGAATATTGTAGGTTAAAAAAAAAAAAAAGCAAGCAAGTAGATAAACAAGTAACCAACTAAATAAACAAGAGTGACCTGACGAAAGTTCAGAAACTATTAAGTTTGAAACCCTGGTCCTCATCCTTCTGTGGCTGGGACTTCACTGACCTCCTGGGGCCAGGGTCCCTGCAGTGCCCTTCCCCCTCCCTGTCCTCGCACATGCATGGGAGAGGTTCCTGAACCACAGCATAGATGTCATCCTGCTTTTGAGTAGAAGACGAATGCCCCAAGGTGGTCATGCCAAATCCTAATCTCTAAGGATATGCCTCATACCTTAAAGCCCATCACACTTTCCCTAAACCATGGGTGTGGATTATAAACAGGTCTCCCTACAAACTCTTATCTACTTTCTCCAAGCAAATCAAGTGATAACCGGATTGCTTTGCACTCAGCTATCAGCTCAACTCACCCTTGCTGGGAAGTTGGCCCAGCCTTTCCTCTTACTTCATTTCCAGCTGACATCTCTCTTGGCTCTGTCCCTTTCCACTTGGTCCCAGCTTGGACTTTCTCTCTTTATCTTCCCTTCCAAAGAGGCTCTTCCCCCTGACAATGGCTTCACACTCAGCCTTCTCCAAAAGTATTGGACGTGAGTCAGAGGAAAAACATACCGGATTATCTTGACTTTAAGTTACCATTTTAAATAAAACACAGTGAAAAAAAAATCTTACTATGAAGCAATGTATATATATTCTTTTACTTAAAAAATTCAGAATATTTTTAATTTTGAAAAAATCATAGGGGACCCCGAGTGCCATCCAGAGACAACTATTGTTAAGACTTGGATGTCTATTCCAGTGATTTCACTAGATTTAAATCAGAACTACCCCTATGCTCCACCCATCCACTTGTAGACTCCTTCAAAAGATGGGATTGTGTGCAGCGACAATCTTTTATCATCTTCTTTTAAACATGTTTGTCATTTAATGATTCATATTCATAGTTCAAAAACTAGTTTTATTGGTTCACATCAAAATGCCCCTAGCCTCAGAGATGTTCCCCTCCTCCCAACCCCCTCATTTGTTGCTAAATCGGACTTCCCTGACACTGGGAGCAGACCAACCATGGCACACCTGTAGCTGAACCTGCACCAGCAGGCACACATCACCCTCCTGCTGACGCTTCAGTTCATGCAGCTGTCCCCAGGGGAAGGACTTTAAGCCCTATTCTGCCCTCTACTGACTGGCCCAGAAAATACCCTGAGCCCCTGGCATGCGCCAGTTTCAGGTACTATGCCACAGGCAGAGGGTGGGTGACTGGAAGGAGCCAGTATACGGAAAACGGGAAGAAAGCAAATTAGTGGCAGGGAGTTAGATGAGGAAGCCTGAAGTCCCAGTGGAACTAAACACCTGAGACCGAGACAAATTCAAAAAGGGGCTCTCATATTCCCACCAAAGATGCACCCCCAGCAGGAGGGAGACGTCTGGGGAGCCAGGCATGGCAGAGCCTGAGGGGTGCCGAGATGCCAGAGGTCTGGGCCTTCACAGAGAGGAACCCCGGCCAGGGGATGAAGAGCAGGTGCAGGGTCTGTGGAAGGAAGGCGCTTGGCTCTGCGCCACAGGGTGACCGAGATCCAGGCCTCCCACTGACGTCTCTCCAGGGCAGGACCTCGTCTGGGAGTCAAGCCCAGGCTCCAGAATAGAGAAGAGCACAGAACAGGACTACTCCTCTCCGAGGGGTTAGAAATACACAATTTTTATGCTGGAAAATTTCAAGTCCACATGACTCAGGGGTCAAACGAAAGACTACCCAGGGGGCTGCTTTGTGAGGACTATTCTCCCAAAGGAGATTCCTGGGCTCTTCAGGGCAGCAAACCTGTCTCTCTCTCTCTCCCTCTCTCTGTGCCTTCCGCCAGGGAACCAGCTCTTTACATTCACATCGAGGGCTGGGAACACTCTTCAGGGCTGAGGCTTCTGAACTCCCACTTGAATTTGAAAAAGTAATGACTCTCCGAGATGCTGTCAAGGAGGGCGGCAAACCATTCCCCACCCATAAATGAAACTGAGACGCTCCCCAGAGGCCACTGGAGGATTCAGACACAGGATGGGCGCCTCGCTCCCGCGCGCCAGACTGGCATGACCACCGATGAGGTCACAGCTAAATATGAAATGCCTGGAGCAAATCGGAGGTGAGAGAGGGGCCGGCGGGGCCGGTAGAATGGGCAGCTCCCTGGGCTCCGCTCGTTATCCCCACCTGCTCTTGTCTGCTCAGATTAGAATCCTAAATCGAATTTACAGAAAGTCAGCTGAGCGCATCCTCCATGTAATTCAGATCACGTTGCCTGCCGCTCTTAGGAACGCAGATAAACAGAAGGACTAACATGACTACTAAGAATGTCACTAAGGGCATTCACTGTAAAGTAAGAGTGAATTACCTCACTCTCACCATATGGCCAGACCTGATTAATACCTAGAGGAAATGATGTAAAACCTTCAGGTCATATGAGAAACTTTTTTTTTTTTTGGCAAGAAAAAGTGGTTGGGAGTTTACTAAACCAAAAGTCAAAAATAAGATATTGGGGATACCATCCTGAAAAATATCAGTTATGCTTTTTTTTTTTTTTTTGGTTCTTGTGTAGAATCATACCACAAACACAAAAATATAAGATGTACAAATTGGGATTGCCATTTAATTGAATGTTTTCCTCTCTATTGTTGCTCTTATAATTATGAGGAATTAATGGAAGAGTCTCCACGTGGACTGACAGTTTCATAAATCACCAGGGATGGGCTTAGCCCATCGATTGAAAGCCCTTTTTTTATAAATCACTGGTTGAAATGCTGTTTGTTGGCAGGAAGACCATGCCCTGTGATTTAATCCCTTAGGATTAGTTAAAGTGGCAAAAATGTTAGTTTCTGGGCAGTGCCATATAGGTTAGACAAGAGATGCCTGGAACGATGCGGACCCATTTAGAAGACTGAGTTAGCAGCTTGGGAATTATGGGAGACCTTCACTTAATTAGCATAAGTGCCCTAAGGCCATCTGAGGAAACATAAAGAATTGAATTTGAGATCCCCCTCCCCCGCATCCCTTGTATTACTTTGTATACTGCGGGGAGAAAGTGTAATGGGCTCAGCTCTACCCTTTAGTGAGGATGAGGGGGGAATTTGTTTCTGCAAATATTCCTGTGGGTGTCGGGGAGAAGGATGACCTGGAGCAGGGCTGGGAGAGCTGAAGTCCAAGAGCTTGGCGTGGAAGCTTGCACCTGCAGCCGTGAACGCTGACTCCAATTTTTGCCTTTTTGCTTCTTTGCCTTTGGCCATCAGGGCAATGGACAAACCTTAGGGCAGTGGCTCTCAACCTGTGGGTCGCGACCCCTTTGGGGGTCGAACGACCCTTTCACAGGGGTCGCCTAAGACCATCGGAAAACACATATATAATTACATATTGTTTTTGTGATTAATCACTATGCTTTAATTATGTTCAATCTGTAACAATGAAATTGGGGGTCACCACCACATGAGGAACTGTATTAAAGGGTTATGGCATTAGGAAGGTTGAGAACCACTGCCTTAGGGTATTATTTCCTAACCTGCCTCAAAAAGGGTTAACACGTTAAGCTAGGACCACGTAAAGTTTGGTCAAGACCAGTGGACTTGGATGGGAGTCAATCAGAAATTTCTAGACGTTATTCCCAAAGAATTTCCTGGAGCTGAGCTGAGGAGTGACACAGTTGGTCAGTCTGGGGATGAAACTGATACCATGGTAATTAACCTAGTTATGAATAAGATATAACTTTGATCTGTGCTGCCGTGAAAGGCTACTATAAAAATGTTTATTATCACTACTTTACACTTGATGCACTTAATCTCAAGAGTCCAGGAAATAATTTCAGAAGCAAGTTTTCAGCAGTCCCTGAGACACTGACACCTGACTTAGAAACCTCCAAAAGCAAGCCCAGTGCTGCCAGAGGTATTTTGGCCCCTTTCCCTGGGGACCTTCATTGTATGAAGGGCAGCGGCATTATGGGAAGCTGCATGGTCCTGCTGCCCAGGGGTGAAGCCCTTAGTGGGATTAGAGGTTGGTACAGCCCTGTTTCTATTCTGGGCATCGGCTGTGGGGACCTCCTGGGGGCTGACAACAGCTGCCTTGGGGCTCTGGGAGGGGGTCCTCCCAGGAGGAGTGGGGCAGCTGTTGTGTGTCCATCTTTCTCTTGCCATCCTTGAGGCCTTCTTCCTCCTCCCTCCCCTCTTCCATTCTCCTCATGGAGGCCTTTCCCACCAGGAACATTGCATTCATCAGTCTCTATCAGAGCAGTAACATTTGATACTTAATGTGTCTTGAGCTCTTAAGTGCTAAGTGCTTCAAGTGAATTGCGCCCCCTCCCCCCACCCCGAACTACCTTTTCGAACAATTCCAGACCAGTAACTTATTGCTCATTCTTGGGGTGATAGGTTTCCTAGACAAGTAGCTGTTGATATAGATCTGGAGAAAAGGAAAGACACAGGCCTAATCTTCACCTGGAAAAGAAACGGGACTGGGCTGGGCTAAGCCTGATGTGCCTTACAGTGTTGGTGTCCCGCCCACGATGTTATTCCACACAGATGACAGATGCTGGAATCGAATATATATTGAGCCGCCGTGCTTTGATGTGAATGTCATGTTGGAATCCTATGGCCAGACCGCACTGATGGCAGGAATTAAGGTTTTCTTAAAGGGAGTGGATGTTCCCACCACCAATGACCCGGAAGGAGTCCTGGGACAGTGAGTGGGTCTTGGCTTTGGAAGAGCCTGTGGAGAAAAGCCTTTCTCTGGGCCTCCTGGCTGAGTAGGGACCCTCATGGAGTGACCTGTGCCTACGCATTCTGAAAGCAGCATTTTCTAGAATGTGGTTTTCAAGGATTTCTGTATTGCGGTCCCTTTCCATTGTGCCCAAGGGTGGTGGACAAGTTGTTTTCACCTTCCCAATATGCATTTTACCCTTTCCTGGTAACAGCACCTTTAATTGCCTTCAGGCAGTTGGATTCCCCACCTGTTCCCTGGGTTTCAGACAAGGCCGCCCCCATCCCAGGTCTTCATGGGACACACACCTGTGAATGAGCGTGCTGCGCACTCCTGGCCACAATGATTGGTTCAGGGCTGAACACATGACCTTGGTCCTTGGATTCAAGCTGGGTCCGCTAGAGACAGCCCTGGGGCTTTCTAGGCTACTGGAATGAACCAGCCTGGAGCTGCTGGAGCCTCCACTTGGAGATGAAAGCACACACGCGAAACAGAACCGAGAAAGGGAGTGTGAGTCCCGAGAACATTCTTCGGGCCTCTGCTCCAGCCATGCCCAAACTAAGACTATGCCTGCACCTGTTCAGTTATGTGAACCAATAAACTTCCCATGTGGTTTGTCAGTTTTAGTTGGAATTTCTGCCATTTGCTCCTAAAGATATTTCATGAAATGTACAGGCTGTGTCTCTTCTATCACTATGGGAAATTCAGGAAGGGTCTATGGGCATGCTTGGAGTAAAGTGCATTGTGGGAATGCAGAAGAAGCTAAGGAAGTGGACACAGATTTGACAGAGAAGGAAGTGGACAATGGCTGGCTGTCCAAAGCCAGGTCTTGGGTCAAGGCAGCAAGCTTCGAACTAGACAGATTTGTGGGACATGTCATTCATTATTCTTTGTAGATTCTCAGAAATACCTGGGAAAGGAAGCCGGGTAAAAGGCCCCAGGCTTTTAATTTGGGCATTAAAAGCTAATGTTATCTCATTTCCACTGCCTAGCTCCAGGCAGTGAAGCCAGACAACATTTGAATGACACAGCTAAGTGTTTTATATTTTTCTGGGGCGGGTCAAACAGTATTGGCTGGAGTTTCAGACTGGAGACAGGTTCTGAATCCATAAAAGTTGTTGTAGGAGCACTCCATGGATTCAAACTACCTAGGAGGGCTGAGATCATGTAAAATACTTTGGGATGAGATCTGGGCCCAGTGAGATGACAGTCTGGGGTGCCCCAGGAGACAAACCCTGGCCTAGGGTGAGGAGAATCTGGTACGGAGAGAAGAGGGAGAGGAAAATCAAGCCAGCCTGAAGACCAATGTGGGGGGAGTTCGCCCCACAAACCCTCTCTTGAAACTCCTTTCTTCTAGACACTGTGACCGACCACCACCTGGAGGATTAGTGGAGTGAACTGTGGGAGCTCACGGGATGTGAGTGGTGTAGGAGGTGGACAGGGCTCCACCACGTCCCCGCCCATCGCTTTGGTGTTTGTGCGCTCAGGCTCCTGGGACACTTTCATGTCAATGGTCAGGATCCGCATCTTTGTGGGAGGGCTGCCCTCAGGTCGCAGGAAGCATCTGAATTTCCGCTCCACTAGGCTCAGACTTTGACCAAACACTGATGGGCACCGGGACATAAATATTCCAGCTTTTTTGCAGCTGATTAGGGCCGTTCTAAAGGGTGAGCTATGTGGTGACCAGAGCTGCTGTGTGGGTCAGTCAGAGTTGGTACTGCACCCTCCCGTGGCCTCCTTCTCTTTCTATCTCTATTTTTTCACCCCCCACACTACCCTTTTTCTTCTTCTAATAAGTCACTTTTACCTGAATTCCTGTCTCAGGGGATGCTACTGGAACCAGACCGAAGACCTTTCCTTAGGTGTTTGAAGTATGTGATAGAACCACATGCATTAAATTTGTAATTAGAGTTTAAATGTGGCAGTGGTTCTCAACCTTGGCTGCACATTAGAATCACCTGGGAATCTTTTTAAAATCCTGATTTCTGGGCCTCATCCTCCAGAAATTCTGTTTCTTTGTTATGGGGCGGGGTCACAACATTAGTAACAAAGAAACAGGATTTCCGGAGGATGAGGCCCAGAAATCAGGATTTTAAAAAGATTCCCAGGTGATTCTAATGTGCAGTCAAGGTTGAGAACCACTGGTCTAAAGCAGTGGTTGGCAAACTGCGGCTCGCGAGCCACATGCGGCTCTTTGGCCCCTTGAGTGTGGCCACGAAGTTTCAATTGCACTATATGTGCGCGTGCCTGCACGTGGTATTTTGTGGAAGAGCCACACTCAAGGGGTTGCAGTTTGCTGACCACTGGTCTAAAGGAATTCAATGGATTTTCTAAGTAATGTTAAATGTTTGAAGGTGATCTGGTCAGGTAAGAAGAGTTCATAGAAATACTAATAAAGGAACCAATGGAAGTGATTGCTATTTTTTATACAAACCTTGTGAGAGTTATAAATAAAGTAACAAGATTTATCAATTGATCTGAAAGCTTTCAAAGAAATTATAGCTTTAATAAATTTAACGTGAGGGAATCAGAATTTTTTAGGAATTCCTTTCTATGCTGGAGAGTCCTTCTTGGGCAGTAGAAGCTCACTACAATTTGAAGAAAATAAATATTGAATAAATGAACTCCAGGCTTACCTTCATGTTTATCAATATCTGTAGCTAAATTCTTCATTGTAAATGTGAATTATCAAATGTATTTAGCAAGAAATGTAAAATGCTCAAGTCAATATTAAAATGTCAACTTTGAACTGAAAATTAGAAGCACTCATAAATTATCCCAGATACTCATTTACCAAACTAGACAACTAATTACAATTATGCTCATCAATGCATATAAAATAATCAGTTCAACAAAAAAAATGAATGCATAAAAAGGTGCATCAATAATCACACATGTAGGCTATCATTACACCTTCATTTTGGTAATCATCTGAGGTAACTACAATTTTAAAATCTGGAATTTCACCTTGGAGCTAAAAGGTAAGATTAATGTCATCTATCGGAATACATTTTCAGGTGTGTCTGTTTTTCCAGGTGCAGTTATCATTCTCAGTGAAGAAAATAAAGACAGAATTCAGAAAATGAATGGAAGTGGTATCTATTTTTCTACACTAACAGGTAGTGGAAATGCTGTCTGCATTTTCCTATCTGTATAAAACAGAATAAAATAGTGTTTTAAGTGACACACGTTGACAAGAACTTGGGTCTTAAATGCTCATCGTTGGTAAATTAGTTTTGCCGTCTGATTATGATGCCAACCCTCTCATTATCTTAGTCAGAACTACTTTCTATTTAATCTTTGATTCTATAACAAAGTTGGGGGAGGGATATGAACATTCTTACAGGTTCCTTTCTCTGGGGTGGCAAAGGAGAAATAATTACAGGGTAGAAACATTGAAGGTGCAAATGTAACTCTGTTTAGATTACTTTATGGTTATATTATTCAGTAATTTAAAATTTTTTAAAAAAATTCAAACATTCAAGTTTGTTCCCAAGTACATCAGTTTTAAAGCAAAGCATGGGAACAGATTTTGTTCACATCCCTCCCCCCATAAAACCATGCATGTTGTATATGTTATTTTTTTTTTCTCTCTGAATAGGGTTGGGGAAGATGTGAAGAAAAGGGAACCTCGTCTACTGTTGGTGGGATTGTAAATTGGTGCAGCCACTGAAAAAACAGTTTCGAGGTTCCTCAAAAATTAAAAATACAACTGTCATATGACCCAGCAATTCTATTCCTGGGTATTTATCTGAATAAGTTCAAAACACTAATTCAAAAAGATTATGGGAGGGGGCGTGGGGAGATGGGTTAAATAGGTGAACGGATCAGGAAGTAAGTAAGAAAATGCCAGTTACAAAATTAGTCAAGGGGATATAAAGTATATCATAGGGAAGATAGTCAATAATATTATAAAAACCGTGTACAGTATCAGATGAATACTAGACTTATGGGGAAGATTACTTTATGTGGTACATAAATGTCTAATTATAATGTTGTACACTTGAAACTAATATAATATTGTACGTCAACTATAACTTAAGAATAAAAAAATTAAAAAGCTGAATTTACATGAAGAAAAATCAATAGAATTCAAAGGAAGAAAACCAAATCCACAATCATAGCTGGAGACGTCAACTCCCTTCTCTCAACAACTGACAGAACAACTGGAAAGAAAATCAGCAATGGTATAAAGTAGGCAACAGCACCAATCAGTAGGGTCTAACCAACATTTGTAGGACACCCCACCCAACAACAGAATCCACATTCTTTTCGAATGCCCATGGAACATATAGATCACATGCTGAACCATCCACAAACCTCAACAAATTGAAAAGAACTGAAATAATTCAGAATATGTTCTCCAACCAGAATGGATTCAAACTAGAAATCAAAACATAAAGAGGACAAGAGAATTTCCAAATAATTGGAAAGTAAATAACACACTTCTAATAACCCATGGATCAAAGAGGAAGTCTTGAGGGAAATTTAAACACACACACAGATATGTATTAAACTGGATAAATATGAAAATGTAAAACATCTAAATTTATGGAACACAGCTACATCAGTGCTGAGAGGGAAGTTTACGGCTAAATGTATACATTATAAAAGAGGAAATGCCTCAAATCAAATGACCTAGTCTCCCTCTTCAAGATCCTAGAAAAATAAGAGCAAAATAAACCTAGAGCATGCAGAATAGATGAAATAATTTAATGATTTAAAACAATAGATTAAAGCAGAATACTGAATATATTCAATCACTTGAAGAAGGTTGGTTACAACCATTAAGTTGTATTTCTCCCCAAAAGACAGTTTGATATTGTGGGAATTAATTTTATTATGCATTTTAATTGAGTGGATAAAATAAATTTCCCGGTTTTCCAGAAAAAAGAATATATGAGTACCCCAGTGTCAACTGAGAAATGGTGCCCATGTAAGTTCTTAACATTAGAAAACATCTCTCATATCTATAGGCATTTGTTTCCTAGATCCCTATACAGTTCCCTTTCCTCCCAAAGTAGGAGACACCTCAATCACTTAAAAACTAATGAAGCAAAGACATGGAGGAAACTTAGCATATTGCTAAGTGAAAAAAGCCAATCTGAAAGGCTACAGACTGTATGATTACAACTATATGAGATTCTGGAAAAGGCAAAACAATGGACAAAAAGATCAGGGTTGCCAGGGATGGGGAAGGAGGGATGAATAGGCAGAGTACAAAGGACTTTTAGGGCAGTGAAGCTACTGTGAATGTTACTATAATGATGGATACATGTCCTAACCCATTAGACATTTGTCCAAACCCATAGAATGTACAACTCCAAGAGTGAACTTTAAGGTAAACTATGGTTTGGGTAAGTTATGATGTGTCAATGTGGGTTTATCCTTGATAAAAAATGTACCACTATGGTGAGTGATGTTGATAATGGGGTAGGCTGTGCCTGTGTGGGGAGCAGGGGCCATATGGGAAAAATCTGTATCTTCCTCTTAATTTTGTTGTAAACCTGAAACTGCTCTAAAATATCAAGTTAAAAAGTTTTTTTATGTATTCATTCAGAAACATTGAAAAGTAAACCAGGTAAACAAATGTGTAATCATAAGTTATAATTATATAATCATAATGTGATCATATATTAAGCCATATTTGAAATATTTCCAAAACAAATTTTCTCTTTTAGTTCAAAAATATTTCTAGGAGCATATATTATGCTCTAAACGTTGAATAAACATAGGTCTTATGTTAAGGAAGTCTATTTAATTTTTAAAAAAATGTATTTTATTGATTTTTTACAGAGAGGTAGGAAGAGGGATATGGAGGGATATGGAGGGATATGGAGTTAGAAACATCGATCAGCTGCTCCTGCACACTCCCTACTGGGGGTGTGCCTGTAACACGGAATTGAACCTGGGACCCTTGAGTCCACAGGCTGATGCTCTATCCACTGAGCCAAACTGGTTAGGGCAAGGAAGTCTATTTTTAAGACTCCCTAGAAAGAAGTGAAAAGAAAATAATTAGAGTGGGCTAGGATGGAAGAACAACTAGAAGCTAAGGATGAAAAAGTAACATTTCCACTGCGAGAGGCAAAAACCAAGAGTCCGCGTGAAAGGAAAATGAAAAGAATTTAAGGGAAGTTTCCAAATTCATTTAGGAGGATTTGCAAAGATGAAAAAGCAGTAATATGAGTATTCTATGAGTTTGCCTTCAGAAGTGCTTTTATGGTCTTTAGCAATGCCCGGGGTGCCAGTTAAACTGGTCACTGTCCTACCAACTGTGACCTGTCTTCCTGGTTTAGACACACGGATGTGACAAAGACATCTTCCCAGTTGCTTTGATTTTGGTTTGCTTAATCTCACCTGGCAGTCATGAAGACATTCTTCTCTATTATATTTTAAAAACTTCATAATTTTTAATTTCATATGTAGGTCTTTAGTTCTTTTGGAATTGATTTTTGTATATGTGATTGCATTTTTTATAGGGGTCCAGTGGCCCCAAGGCCATTGTTGGGAAGTCCTTCTTTCTCCACTCTCTGTCCTTTATCAAGTCCTTGAAATGTGGGGTCTGTTTCTTGCTTTCAATCAGTTTTATTAGTCTATTCATATAATTATCAAAGTTTTCATATTTGACAAAAGCAAATTTTCCCATGTTTTTCTTCATCTTCAAGAGGGTATTGGCTTTTCTTGGCCATTTGCATTTATTTTATTATTATTTTAAAAAGTAATTAAAATAAAATTCTCACTGAGGGTATGTTTTTTTTTGATTTGAGAGAGAGAGAGAGAGAGAAAGAAAGAGAGAGAGAGAGAGAGAGAGAGAGAGAGAGAGAAACATTGATAAGCTACCTCCTGCATGCATCCCTGACCAGGAACCAAACCTGTGACCCTTCGGTGCATGGGAGGACTCTCCCACAAACTGAGCCACATCAGCCATTTGCATTTAAACATACATTTAAGAATCAATTTGTTAATATTTGAAAAAGCCAAAAAAAAAAAAGCTGTGGTTTTGTTTAGAATTAACTCTATAATCAATTAAATTAGTGGGTACCGATAACTTTGAAATATTGACTCTTAAAATTTCTGAATACACAAAGTCTTCTTTAATATCTTTCAATACAAAATTTTAATCTTCTCTGTAGAAGTCTTGTACATCTTTATACCCAGAAATTTCATAGTTTTTGATGTTATTGTAAGTGATGTTTCTAAAATTCAATTTTCTGATTGCTGCTTGTAAATTTGGTTATGTTGATTTTGCATTCAACTACCTTGCTAAATTCTCTTCTTAATTTTAAAAATATCTGTGAGTAAATCTGGATTTTTATGTATACAGTTTTTGGGTACATTATCTGATATTTTCTTCTCTTCCTTTCCCACTTCTTACCATATCGTGTTAGCTAGAACTTCTAGTATAGAGCTGACGAGAGGTGGTGATAACAGACACCTTGTTACGTGCTGACTCCAAAGAGAAGAATTTCAGTGTTTCAGTAGGCAGAATGATGTTCACTGTAGGTTTTTTGTAGATGTTCTATATCAGATATTGTAAATTATTCCTCATTTATAATAGATTTTAAGCATAGAGATTAAATTATTATCAAAACACTTTCCCTGAATCCTTTGACACATTTTCCTTCTGTAATCCATTATTGTTTATATGAATCAATTTTGCAATGTAAAATCAACCTTCACTTCCTGGGATTAAACCCAATTTTATTTTTATATATTTATCTATTTTAATATACTAATGGATTCAGTCATGGTATGTTAAGTCTGAATATGTTCATTCATATCCTTTAATATTTTTTTGAGATTTGTTTAATGACCAAACATATGGTTAATTATTTTCCATGTTCTATGTGTTCTTGAAGAGTGTATATTCTGCATAATTGGTATAATTAGATTGTTTCTTAATCATGTTGTTCAAATATTTTAAATCCTTACTATTATTTGCTTACTATATTAAAAACTCAGGAAAGTATGATAATTGTGGACCACCCTGTTATTCCTTATAGTTCTGCAATTGCTTTATCTTAAATGCACATAAGTTAAAATTTTATCTCCGTTTGTCATTTTGATGTGGCTCCTCTTTCTACAGTACTGTTTCTTGCCTTAATCTATTTTGCCTTTATAGTGACATCATCCTTCTTTTTGTTAGTATATGCAAGGTATGTCTTATTTCATCTTTTTATTTTCAACTTTTCTATATTGGATATGTCTTTTATAAACAGCATAATGTTTGATTTAATTTTTAAAACACAATCTGACAATATTTTCCTTTTATTTGGAGAATTTACTCTAGTTCCACTTAATTAATAATGTATCAATAATTACACATATTTTATTTTGTACTTTCCATTTGTCCTGCTCTTCCTATTTCTTTTCTGTTTTCTTATTTTTAAACTAGAGGCCTGGTGCATGAAATTCATGTACAGGTGTGATCGATCCCTAGGCCTGGCTGGCGATTGAAGCGTGAGTGTCTGGCATAGAAGGGCAGGTCCCAGCTGACCTCTGGGCCCTGGGCAGCACCTGGGCCCCTGGGCTCCCACGCGCCTCCTCTGCCTGAGTCCCCATGCAGCCAGACGCCATGGGCCGGGCACAGCGTGGGCCTCTGGACCACCCAGCAGTGCCGCACAGAAGCTAGGCAGACAGCGTGGTCTCTCCTGGTCAGCCTCATAGGCCGGCTCTTGGGTGAACCCACCAGGAGCCTGACTGGCCCCTATGGTCCCGGTGGCTGCAGCCCAGCTCACCCAGAAGAGGCCACGTGGGTGTGGGGCTGGGTCCTCATGGCCACCAGGCCCCTGAGTGCAGGGGCTTCCCCGTGGGGGAGCCCTGGCATCTGGGGGAGGGGAACAGGGGGAGTGAGTGCGAGCTCGGTGGACACTCCGCATTCTCATTGCACCTCCATCCCTGTCAGGTAGCCAGTGAGAGGTCGTAGCCCCCAGCCCGGGGACCGTAGGAGGGTGGTCGCTGCCACCCATCCCCAGTTCCTCGTCCCAGCCTGGGGCCAGCCCCGATTGGGCAATCAGGGCCTGCCTCCCCCCCGCCCCCCCCACTGGTCACCATCTTCAGGATGATCGGCAGGGCAATTGGCCCCCACTCACACTGGCCTGGCAATGCCTGCTCACCTGCTTCACCATCCGGGTGCAGTCCCATTCTCATTGGGGCCCATTGGGGCCGGCAGCGCCTCCTCTGCCGTCCACTGCCAGTGCCGCTTCGCTGATGCCCACCATGTTCCATGCCACCCCCTGGTGGTCAGCACATGCCATAGCAAGTGGTCAAACTCCTGGTCTCCTAGTTGAACCCTTGGTTGAACAACTGCCCAAGGGGACAATTTACATATTAGGCTTTTATTATAGAGGATGACATGGTTTTTTCAACATTCAATTATTTCTTTTATTTTTTTTAATATATTTTATTGAGTTTTTACAGAGAGGAAAGGAGAGAGATAGAGAGTTAGAAACATCGATGAGAGAGAAACATCGACCAGCTGCCTCCTGCACACTCCCCACTGGGGATGTGCCCGCAACCAAGGTACATGCCCTTGACCGGAATCGAACCTGGGACCTTTCAGTGCGCAGGCCGACGCTCTATCCACTGAGCCAAACCTGTTTCGGCTATTCAATTATTTCTTAATTCCATCTTTGAAATTATTCTTTTAGTTTTTTTTCTTTTACTTTGTAAACTTATTTTATCAAATTCTAAATGAATCAGTGTCTTTAACTTGATTTTGGACAATATGTGTAATTTAGAACAGTTTAAATCCATTAATCTCCTTCTTGACTTTCATACTGTCCTGAATTTTAATTTTTTTTAACTTCACTAGGCATTGTTATTACTAATTTACATAGTTATTTAGTCATTACTCATGTATATTAATCTACAGATTTCTGTCTTTCTTTGTTCTTCATTCCTTCTTGCATTTCAGACCACGTGTCTTGAATGTCTTTCCCCCTTCTGATGGTTGAATTAATTGGGATCCATATCAAAAGAGTAAAAATGACAGTAACAAGAAAAAAAAAAGGACCCTGAATTCTAGGCAATGCATCATTTCCTATCCCTCCCATGCTTGAAGAACAGTTTCTATGATTTGTATTTTTCCAGAATCTGAGAGACTGTGGCCCTGGGACAGCAGGACAGCAGGTGAATAGGACAGCAGCTCAGCTTTGCTTCTTGCTGTAGCTGTGGTCAGTCGTCGGGACAATGTGTGTGTATTTCTGCTCCTCTGAGAAGGATCCATCACTGATGGTTCAACTTAAGAATGTGCTAGGACAGTGGTTCTCAACCTGGGGGTCGAAGGACCCTTTCACAGGGGTCACCTAAGACCATCGGAAAACACATATATAATTACATATTGTTTTTGTGATTAATCACTATGCTTTAATTTGTTCAATTTGTAACAATGAAATTGGGGGTCACCACAACATGAGGAACTGTATTAAAGGATCGCGGCATCAGGAAGATTGAGAACCACTGTTCTAGAGGTTAGATGAGAGTGTTCAAATTCACTGATCGTCTGATGTTAGTTTCTGAGTTATGCTTTTATTTTGCAGAATGGTACACACGCAGCTTCTACTTTTAGTGGTTTTGTCTCTCTTCTTAAAGAGAGGAAAGGCTAAAGTGCCCCTGGTTCCCAGTTATGCCTGAAAAAAATTTGAAGTAAAATTTATTTCATCAAAAAGGATCAGGAAATCTTCCCGCTACTGGGGAGAATCAGGAGGTGAGACAACAAAGGCCAAGTAGCAGTTGTCAGTGAGTGGCATGAGGTAAGCTGCAAAGAACGCTGAATTAGGTCAGCACAAACAATAGGGGCTTATTCAAGTCCTTGCCTCAGGAAGGTCAGGGACAAAGCGAGGATTTGTGGTTATGTTTGTCTCACCAAGAGCCAAACCCCAGGTGTTGTAAGGCTACAAAGCTAGCTCATTGTCTTCCTTGTATCATCTAACCCAGGATTCTCGGTGACATTTTCAATGGCTCAGTTCAGAGCAAACCAAACGGAGGATAGTATTCTAACACACAGTGCATTCGTGGAACGTGGTAAGCTGAAAATATGAATGCATTCAAAGTGCATCTAGAACAAACATGTCTGCCACATTCATGACCTGCTGTTAATGGGATGTTTTCATAGAGTATTAGAATTGGAAGGGGCCAAAGAAATAGTTACGTGCAATATTTGAGACCTACTTATATTGAAAATTAGTCATTGTTCATATGTTTAATATTATCATATCATATTAAAATTTACTTGTTGTTTATCTGAAATTCAAATTTAACTGAGAATCTGGTATTTTTATTTGCTTAACGTGGCAACCCCGCCATAGAGTTTTCCCCAGGCATCAGCAAAATCACCCTGCGGAACCTATACTGTGTAGGTGACTGTCAGAAAGTCTACCCGAGATATTTAAATATAGTCAGGAAAGAAACTATTGAAAGCTTTCTAAAAGCAAATTTTGTATTAAATACTTGGAAATAAGGCAAGAAGAGAGAGCATGCCCTTTCTATGTCATTTTAAAACGTGGTTTAACAGGTCTGCCTGAGGATTACTTAAATATTTAGGGCAATGCACTCGTTTGTCTTGCTATTTGTTAGTGATGAGAGGCCTGAGTCTATGAAGCTGCATGTTATCTTGAGATACCTGTCTGGAGGAGACACAAATAATTTCTGTCTGGTAGAAAAGATAACCATAAGGTTATTGCTGTAGAGGACAGTTTTGTATAACCTAGAACTCTTATTCTAACACTAGAGGCCCAGGGCATGGAATCATGCACCAGTGGGGTCCCTCAGCCTGGCCTGTGCCCTCTCGCAATCTGCGACCCCTCAGGGGATGTCGGACTGTGGGTTTCAGCCCGATCCCCACAGGCCAGGCCGAGGGACCCCACCAGTGCATGAATCCATGCACTGGGCCTCTAGCATGCATATAAGATCTTTGATTAATCTCTTCCCGCCTCCCCCTCTCCCCACTTCCCTCTGAGATTCATCAGTCTGTTCCATGTTTCCATGCCTGTGTGTAGAGCATCTGCCCCCTGGTGGTTTGGGCATGTCATAGCTACTGCTACTGGTTGAATGGTCAGACACTTAGCATATTTTATATATATATATATATTCTTGTTCAAAATACCTATAAATACTCACTTCCTCATATGTTCCTTGAACCAACTCTGCCAACCTGCTGGTTCTCTCATTAGGAGTCAAGTACATCTCTGACAGGCATTCATTCTGTTTGTGCATGAATGAAGTTTTTAACTTTTGGAAAGTTAGCTCTGATGTCCTTGTAAAAGAGAGGGCAGTCATGAGGCCCCTGGATGTGCCTTGTGACTTTTCTAGTAGAAGCCAAGCTTTGGAGGGAAGCAAGCCAGGTTTGAGGAGCTGAAATTCAGTTTCTCTCTCTTGCAGAGAAATGCCTCAGGAAGTAGTTGAGAACCAAGCACAGGTGACCGAGAGGGAATGTCTGATTGTCAAAGTCAATAGCAATGAATGATTCAAATCTTCTATTGGCCCATATTTTCCAGATTTATATAATGACTGTGTGCTGATGACCAAAAAAGACTTAGTTTTTAAAAATTTATAACTGAAGAAAGCCTTATAGGAACTGTTTTCAAGGCTCAGATTTTCAAGCCACCAAGCACCAGTAATTAAGAGGTAGCAATAAAGACTTATTATTATTATTATTTTTTAATCCTCACCTGAGGATATTTTTCCATTGATTTTTAGAGAGAGGGAATAAGAAAACACACACACACACACACACACACACACACACACACACACACACCCACACACGCTCATTTCCATTGATTTTTAGAGAGAGTGGAATTGAATAGATGTGAGAGACACATTAATTGGTTGCTTTCCTCACGCGCCCCAACCAGGGCCGGGGATCGAGTCGCAAGCAAGGTACTGAACAGAATTGAACCTGGAACCCTTCAGTTCTCAGGCCGACGCTCTATCCACTGAGCCAAACTGGCTAGGGCTCCACTGCTTTTTAGATAGAGTGGAAAGGAGGTGGGGGTTAGGGAAGTGAGAGAAACAAGACACAATCAATTGTTTGTCTCCCCCATGAGCCCTAACCAGGGCCAGGGATCAAGCCTGAAACCCAGGTACGTGCCCTTGATTGGGAATTGAACTGGAAACCTTCCGGTTCTTGGGCCAAAGCTCTAATTGCTGACCTACACTAGTTAGGGCAAAGGTTATCTTTACAACTGTAGGGGAAACCTGATGATAACAGTCTGTGGTTAATACAGGTGAACATCTGGAGATGTTAGCACGGGATTCATAGTGGCCAATGGCTATTAGCTACCCAGCAGCAGTTTTTAGCCCGTGGAGGAAATGATGAGCTTATGGTTTGTTTTGCAGTGGGCACCATTCTTTCTAGTTTTGTTGATGGCCTAAACCGGGAGAGAAAAATAATTGGAAATGCTATGATGAAAATAATAGAGTGATTTCTCTTGTTACTATGGTAACAAGAATAAATCCCATCCATTGCTCTGAAAAATTGCCCGAAAGGGTTCTGTGGCATTCCACAGTGGGTGTATTTGTTGAGAATTTTAATCTGTCAGCTTCCATCAAAATGGCACAGCGCTCACGGAAACATTTTACATCTGTACTTTTAGCTGGCTTGGATTATTTTAAAAGAAAGCAGTGGAGAATAAATAGTCACCATTATATTGGGAATTTAAGCAATTTTCTGAAAATATCTTGCCAGGTACCAATGTAAAGGCACATTAGTTTTGTTTCCACCATCACAGAAAATGTTATTGCCCTCAGCATCTCTGGGTGATTTCTCAGGCCCTTAATAATCACTAGGATGAAACAGGACTTAAAAGTCTGGTCTAGAACCCAGAAGAAGTGGATTCCTAATTGCAGTCAGTGTTAGGACAGTCAGACAGGCGTAAAGGAGAGTCAGTAAACTCCACTGCCTCACTTTCCCCATTACATTTCGGGTTATGAGAATTTCAATAATAATGACAGTATGTGCAAACTGCACTGTGCGAAGCGTTTTATGCATGTTGTCCATAACTCTCCATGGCAACTCTTAACCTGAGTATTATTAGCTATAGCTCTTAAGTATTATTATCTATGGTTTAACCAAGACGCCGTTTTGTGTGGGTGTGCCTGTGAACATCCATTAGCCTGGCTCATCTGCAGAACACACTTGGGAAATGCTGGGCTGGAGAGAAAGGAGGGGTCAGACCATAAAGGACCTTGTGGGCCATGCTAAGCCACTGTGATTCGATGCTGTAGTCACCGTGGAACTGTTTTGATTTGACATGTATTTTTGGACAAAGCACTTTGGAGGTGGATAGTATACAGGATTGATTGGGGTGGGAGAGATGAAGGCAGGGAGTCTATTTAAGAGGCTGTAATTGGGTAGGAGTGCCAGAGAGAAGAGGCAAATCAAAGGAATGCTTAAGAGATCGAATCCATAGGGTTCAGTGATCGGTTATTTTCACATAGCTCTGGAATCTGGCGCTGTGCTGTTCTAACTTAAAACTTGTCCCCATTTTCAAACTGTTTTCCCCCCTTCCTTTCCTCCTTCATCCATCCTTCCACTCCTTCCTCTTTCTCTCTTTTTCTTTCCCTTCTTTTTTCTCCCATTAATTGTTAAGTCTTGTGTATTCTAACAACCTCACCTACCACAATAACTTTAATATATTCATCTTCCACGTTCCAGTTTGTACCCATGTGATCCTCTTGCGTTCTCTGATGAAAAAAATGAGGATTAACTAGGTGGCATCCTCTGATACCTTCACACTTATTGCTTCGGAATGTAATGTTCTGATGACTTCTCCAACTGCTTTAAGAATATGGGACAAACAAGCAGGAAGCAAGGTGCAAATGTGTTCCCATGCAGTTAGCTCAGCATGTATTTGTCCCTGTGCTCTTTAGTGTTTATTGCCATTGGAAGAATATTATTTCTCTTCCAGAAGTACGTCTTCTTTCATCAACTCGCCAGGAGGGTGGCTTTGCTTAGTTTCTGGACACTGTCTCTCCTTCTTCCTGACTTTGTGTTAGCTTGTTGGCAAAGAATACTTTCACTTAGGTGATTAAAAAAGAAACAAACACAAAATAAACTCTGTTGTCCTTTTTCTATTTTTCCCCAGGAAGAGAAGTTTAAATCAATAGCTGGACTAATCTTTGTTGGCCAGTTACGGGCGGTTTGCCTCATGGGAACTAACGCAGAAAAAGAAGGCTGTTCTAGTGGAGAAGTAATGAACTTGCCCCCTGAAAGGGAACTGCCCCTGCGGGGGACTAAGGGCACTGATTCTTCCCTTCTCGAATTTTAATAGCTGAACCAGAGAAGAAACATGTTTTCAGACATGCCAACAGAATCCATGTTGGGTTTTTAATTTGGGGAACTGCCTTAGATCTGGAAAACTTACTGAAAATGAAGGGTGAAGGAAAACTAGTCGACCTATTTCCCATATTCCCCTTTTGGAGAAGACAATGGGGAGACTGGATTTTCCTGTTTTGAGTAGAGAAACTCTAGACCGAGGGGCCATTTCTGAGCCCTCTGTCACCTGCACGCGGCAGGGCTGCTGTGAGCTCTCCTCTGGGAGCGAGGAAACCTGGCCGGGTCTACCTCGCTGCCTATTAGAAGAGAGCCTAGAGGGAGCTTGGGGTGACATGCTGTAGAGTGTGACCCTGGCTTGCTTTCTCCAGGTCAAGCAGGAGGACACCAAGCTGTTTCTTAGATTGGCTGAGTCTTGAAAGAGCCCAGCCAGCTGCTGAAGGGCTCAGCCGAGCCCCTGCTGGGAGAGGCTGTGCCTGGTCAGTCAAAGGCTATTTGCCGAGCAGAGAGCTTCTGGACACTGAGCAGCACAGAGCAGGAGTGGTCAGGAAGCTCCTCATTGCCTCCTGACCCAGGGACTCTGGAGCCGAGCGGGCAGAAAACAGCTTTGGGAAGTATAGCCAGGATGCTGAGAAGTGCGCCAGACGGAGACAACGGACACTTGCACACGATGCACAGGTTGCATTGTTAAGCTGACATATGCTGAGCACTAGCTGGAGCCCTAAAATTCTAGTCTTTGATGACCAGTGCTATGGATGGAATAGCCACAGGCCTCCCATGGTCTGCACAGGCCAGCAGGAAAAGCAAGACTGGGCCTCACTGTGACATTCTCAGTTCATGAGAATCTCATGCTGATTCACAAGATTTGAGCTGAATCACAAGATTTGATTCTGGGGGCATGAATCTCTGCATCTGAACCCCCCAGTAAGGACCCTCTAGGAGTTTCAGAGAGTTCTTTGCAACATATATAATAGACAAAGGTTAGTGTCCAGAGTACATAAAAACTCCCATAAATCAGTAATAAAAAGATAACAGAAAGTCAATGAAAGAAATCAATCACTAAGAAAGAGACCCAAGAAAAATGGGCAAATGACATGAATGACCATTTCACAGAAGAGAAAACATAAGTGACCAATAAATTTATGAAAAATGTTCACCTTCATTAGCAAGCAGGGAAATGTAACATTTAAAACCACTATAGGAGAAAGTTAGACTCAGTCAGGTAAAAGAATCTACCCTCTCAAAAAGACCCAAGTTAGGCAAAAGACTCTAACCAAAATCAAGAAAATATTGTATTAGTACTAGCCCAGGGAAAATGAAGGCACAAAGTGTTGACAATGACCATGAAGATTTTGTCCAGACACTTTTTTGCGATGGGATTGTGAGCATGTGATAGACTAAATGTGGGTGGTGAAGAAGAGAGATGGAAGTTGCCCTGAGGCATCCAGCTTGGCTGACCAGATGGACGGTTGCACCATTAACTGAAAATACAGAATTTCCAACATGGCTGCCTTTTAGAAACCATGCTGGTTCATTTGCTATCTGGATCTGGATCCATACAGTTGATGGCAAAGAGCAAGAATAGGCAAGATCCATGCTGAAGCCTTAGGCTCTGGGATCTGGGAGATAGGCAGAGTTTCTATGTCCCACAGATTTCTCTGCCTTTTTCATGTTTCTCTGTGCAGGATCAGCTTTCAGCTCAGGGTGTGAAACCGAGTGGGGTACGTTGGCTGGGAACATAAACAAGTCTCTTTCCTGTCAAAATGCTTAATTACAGCAATACGTTATGACACAATTGGCTAGCCAGGTCCATCAGAAAGGCTCAGAAACAGGAATGATTGTTTTAGAGTGGAGTTTCCAAGCTCATTCGTCAGAGAATTTTGGGAAGTGACAATGGGTAAAGTTTGTCAGAGGCAGCAATTAAAAATTGCCATTGACTGTGTGTCAGATGGGAGAATATTTTAAAATTTGCATAAATACTGGACCATTATCTTCCCGCTGTTGGAAAAAATTATAACAAAACATCCTAATATTGTCTCTATGTTCTTCCTATTGCAAAGGAGTAATAACTAAAAATTATGAATGAACAAAAATACCAAAATATGAAGATTCTGGCTTTCTGGAAACATCACAAAGGAGGTTGATTTATTAGCACTATGACCATATGTGCTGTCTCCAGGAATTCACATTCATTTTTATAACCACTATTCTGTAATTTATAAATTTACTTCTGTAAAGTTCTCTGTAGATGTCCAAATTCCAGCCTGTCAATTTAGACAACTTTACTAAGTTATATGTTCATATTTTAGCTGTAACATTTATTGAGGATCAATATTAGAAAGAGCTACACGAAGCCCCCCCTTTTTTGCTTTGTTTCTTTATAGAATTCACATAATCACTTCTTTTAAGGATTTAGTACAAGAAAAAAAATCATTTCCTTTTCTGAGCTACAACTGATTATATTTTCTTTTTTTGTTTTAGCAGTCCAGAAAAAAGAATGATAGTAAATTTAACAATCAATCACAGTAGACATCTACTTTCTATATTGGCATTGCCTCAAATGACTCCATGAGGGAGAGCCCCACAAGGTACTATGGGAAATGCTGAGTACCATATTTCACAATGCAGATGAATAGACTAAAGGCTCAGAGAAGTTTTTAGAAAAGAGACCTGTAACTTTAACCCAATCTGTCCTCCTCCCACCTT
>NW_006300375.1:5307158-5314191 GCF_000327345.1 Myotis davidii
GCTGTCTGGAAACATCACAAAGGAGGTTGATTTATTAGCACTATGACCATATGTGCTGTCTCCAGGAATTCACATTCATTTTTATAACCACTATTCTGTAATTTATAAATTTACTTCTGTAAAGTTCTCTGTAGATGTCCAAATTCCAGCCTGTCAATTTGGACAACTTTACTAAGTTATATGTTCATATTTTAGCTGTAACATTTATTGAGGATCAATATTAGAAAGAGCTACATGAAGCCCCCCCTTTTTTGCTTTGTTTCTTTATAGAATTCACATAATCACTTCTTTTAAGGATTTGTAGACATCTACTTTCTATATTGGCATTGCCTCAAATGACTCCATGAGGGAGAGCCCCACAAGGTACTATGGGAAATGCTGAGTACCATATTTCACAATGCAGATGAATAGACTAAAGGCTCAGAGAAGTTTTTAGAAAAGAGACCTGTAACTTTAACCCAATCTGTCCTCCTCCCACCTTGGTTTATTTGAGGAGAGAAGCCCTTCCCCTCCTTCCCCCATATAACATCTGTTAACATTCTTGGAATTAGTGTTCCATAAAAATACACATTTCCAAAATTCTTATAAAATATACATAACTTAAAACTTACAATTTTAACCATTTTATTCATATATATATAATATTTTAACCATTTTTAAAACACAGAGTTCAGTGACACTAAGTATATTAACATTGTTAGAAAACCACAACCCATCTCCAGAACATTTTTTTCATCTTCCCAAACTTCCCATTAAACAATAACTATCCACTGCTCCCTCCCCCAGCCCCTGGCACCATTCCACTTCCGTAGAATATTCTTTCAGGATGCACACATCCAACTGTTGGCCTCTTTTTAAAAAATATATTTTTATTGATTTCAGAGAGGAAGGGAGAGGGATGGAGAGATATCACTGCTTGGCTGCCTCCTACACACCCCACACTGGGGATCGAGCCTGCGACCTGGGCATGTGCCCTGACCAAGAATTGAACAAACTGTGACCTCCTGGTTCATAGGTCGATGCTTAACCACTGAACCATGACAGTCCGGCAGTGTTGGCCTATTTTTAAACATGGTTTTTACTTTATCTTCTTTATCTTTTTACTGTTTTGCTACCTACCTCAAACCCTCTAATTCCTCTTAAAGACAAATAGCTTATAAATCACAAGCATATATTTTATAGAATTCACAATACATATTAGCATGGTAAAGACTCTGAGAAAAGAAGCTTAATAAGAAATTTGAGTGCAACACCCCATAAACACCTCGATAACTTAACAGTAAACTAATATAATCTCATAATTCCAAGGGACTCCACGGTTCTCTGTTCCAGCCATACTGTCATACTTACAGTTAACCATGAACATGCTCCACTGTGACCCTGACTTGGCATGCACTGTTCCCTATGCTTGGAAACTCCCTCCCTCAAACAAGCAGAGTTAAGTACTCACTTTATTGTTCATGTGTGTTTAAAATCCCTTTTAAACCACTCTTACTCCATATTCTGCTTTACTATAATTATTTGTCCATATTGCTGTGTCCCTCACTAGACTCTGCGGCCAGGAAGAGCAGAGAACGTTCTATTTATGTCTCTTGCACCTAGCTGACGAGAGATGCTTTATAAATGCTTGTTAAATAAAATAATCTAGCCCAAGCATCCACCCAGTGCTGAAATAGTCTTTAGGACATTCTTGCAAAAGTGTCTAATCTATGGGTAAACACTTCTAGGTATCAGAAAGTCTGACCACATGAGACAACTCATTAATCTATGGATGATTCTGACTGTTCAAAAAGTTCTTTCTATAAACAACCATCTGTTTTGAAATATGAACCAACACTATTGGAACCAACACTTAAACACATGAAAGATGATTTTTTTTTTTTACTGTTTTGTCCATTATTGTTTTTCCAGCACTTAAAAACAGTCCTTGGCACATGATAGGCATTCAATGAACAGTCATTGAATGCGTAAATGGTATTAACTTATATTTAAATCTGAAATGAGCTGGCCTGTTATAATTGTTATTTAGTACTTTTGTTTTAGTGAATGTATAACAAAAGGAAAATAAATTGCATAATTATTAGAAGGAGGAAACAAAATTTTCATTATTTTAACTGATAACATTTTATATCTAGAAAACCCAAGATAATTAGCCAACACATAATTCAAAATTAGAAAGTTTCATTAAGTTGCTTGTTACAAAATTATGTCTAAAAAATAGTGTCTTATGTTAGAAAAGAGCCAATTAGTAGAGATAATAAAAAAAATCCTACTTACGATAGCAGCAAAGTATGAAATCCTTGGAAATAATCTTCATAAACATGTAGAACCTGTATGAAGAAAATGACAATGGTGGTGAGATAACTGGTTAAATATTGGAAAAAATGAAGTTAGCTCTCTCCCCTGTACCCTTTTCTGAAACAAAGTTCATATTGATTATTTAGGAGGTGAGTATGAGTGATGAAACTATTGAAGACCCAGAAGAAAATATATGTAAATACTTAACAGAACTTATCAAATCTGGATGAAAGGTAGACTAGCATATATGCCTTTCCCTTTATGGAGAAAGACCAGTGGATTTGATTACTATACATTAACATGAAAAACTTCTGTATATCAAGAAGCACCATAAGCAATACTGTTAAAGGCAAATGAAGAATCAGGGAAAATATTTCCTATGTAAGTGACACAGGAATTAAGTCCTGATTACGTAAGAAACTCATGTAAACTGTTTATAAGTAAACACTCCTAGGCTGATACAGAAAAACTCAAACAAGTTACAAGTGTTAGAAATAGGGTGGTCAATAATCTTATGCAAACACCTACAATCTCATTGAAATAAAAAGAAATTCAAGTTAAAACAACAAGATAACATTTTTTTTCAAGAAAACTGACAAATTAAAAAAAAGTAACATCCAGGGCTGATGAGGATGGTGACAAGGATCAGTTTCCACTGTGGCAGGGGGGTGACAGGTGTCTAAAACCTCAGAAATGTCTCATTTTTTGATCCAGTATCTTTATTCCTAGTGAATTATCTTAAGGATATTGTTAGTGATACTAAACAAAGGCATTCATCCTAGAATTATTTATACTAATGAAAAACTAAAAACAATAATAGAACATGAGCACTTCATAAGATATATTTTGCATCCATTTAATAGAATACTTTAAAGGACCTTTAAGGATATAAATATATACATTATACATTGCTTAATTGTATAAATCAACATATATATCTAAGTATATGCTATGACTCCAATTTTGTGCATGTGCATGCCTGTGTATGTGCATGCGTATGTGTGCATGCGCAGGTAGAAAGACAGATTGGAAGGAAATCCCAATGGTTACATCCTGTCATCCCTGGGTGACAGTATGGTGAGCAATGGCTGGATACTTTTAAAAATCTTATTGTATTTTTAAATTTCCTATAATAAACATATGTTGCTTTCACAATTATAAACAGATAATGAGGCCAGGTGCATGAAATTCGTGCACTGGGGAGAGTTGTCCCTCAGTCCAGCCTGCACCCTCTCCAATCTGGGATCCCTTGGACATCTCTCTCACAATCCAGGACTTCCAGCTCCCAACTGCTCACCTGCCTGTCTGCCTGATTGCCCCTAACCGCTTCTGCCTGCCAGCCTGATCACCCCCTAACCACTCCCCTGCTTGCCTGGTTCACCCTAACTGCCCTCTCCTGCCAGTCTGGTCACCCCCAACTGCCCTCCCCTGCTGGACTGGTTGCTCCTAACTGCTCTCTCCTGCCAGCCCAGTCGCCCCAACTGCCCTCCCCTGCCGGCCTGGTCGCCTCCAACTGCCCTCCCCTGCCAGCCCAGTCACCCCAACTGCCCTCCCCTGCAGGCCTGGTTGCCCCCAACTGCCCTCCCCTGCCGGCCATCTTGTGGATGCCATCGTTGACCACATGGGGGTGACCATGTTATGTGAGGGTGTGATGGTCAATTTGCATATTACCTCTTTATTATATAGGATATTAAAAGGAAACACACCGTCTTCCTTAGATGAAATAAAACAATGACTTCTGAACTTGCTAATCTTTTCCCTGGCAGGCTAAGAGAACAAATCGGACTCCTTGGTGCTGCCCTTCTCACGCCACCCATTTGTGTCCCCTTCACTGTCATCACATGAATTTACATGACACTGTTCAGCCTTTGGTTAGGCTCCTGAAACAATGCTCCAGGTTCCTTAAACCCCGCAGGGAGGTGGGTGGCACCCAAAACTGCACATAGTGTTCAGTGAATGTTCTGGCTGGCACAGAGCCAACCAGAGTTATTTATACTAGCGAAAAATTAACAATAGAACACGAGCACTTTCATAAATATATTTTGCACCCTGCCCTTCCGTTCACGCACCCTGCATGAATTCTCTTCTCGCCTGTGCTTGTCACCCTTGATGCATGGGTGCTCTGCTGACCATACTAACTGAGAACTGTGCTCACCCTCCCTGGCACAGCGCCCTGCACCGGATGGTGGGCAGTGCATGTGCCCTGCTTCTAACTTCAGGAGACAGAGTCCTGTCCTCTAGGAAGGCTCTGGGCCCAGCTGACACATCATTGCCCCTCTCCCACGACCTCCTGAAATTGGACAATTACTTATGCAGGGAGCCTGGCTCACGTCCCTTGTTCCTTTACGTCCTTTCCTTGCTACTCACCCACAACGGAGACGCTGGTCACATCTCGCTCAGAATGACAGACTCCATGCATTTCAGCAGCTTATCTCACACCATAAAGGGAAGGCCAGGCTCTACATGACCTACTAATTCATGTGACTGTCCCCTGTCCCCTTCACTCAGGCTTGTGAATCATGCCGGGTGCTGGACTGGCTAGGTTTTTGGGTAAGAGTCCTATTCCTTCCACAACTTAAACGTTGAAGGGGCAGGAGGCGTGTAACCTGGGCAGCCTGTCCAGAAGGCATCTGGGTGATAGGGGTCCAAAATCTTCACAATGTTAATATCCACTCTGGGAATGGGCATTACTACTTATAAGAATTTTTTTATTTGCGCTATCCGAGTGATTTTTGTCTCTTTAAAGTGAATTTGGGGGCATTTCTGGTTTTACTGTGATCACTAGAAGAAAGCACGTGACGTCTGCTTAGCAGGGTCTGGGACTCAGCCTGCAGCGGCCAGACTCACAGGCACTTGCTTCTCTCTGCTGCTCAATCAATTGATTGCCTTCCCTTGGCAGCTGCTGGATCAGGCGCTGAGGCTTCTGTCCACTTCTGCTCTCACACGGCTCCTCATTCTTGAAAAAGGCCCCCTGGGACATGTTGGATTTTTCTGCCTGTGAGCGCCATTTTCACTCCAATGCCCACCCATTAGTGGTAATTCACTGTGGACCGGCGGCCCTTTCCAAGGAGTGTTTCTAACTCTCACAATGGCCTGGGCTACTACAGAGCAGGAGCTGAGATGAGGGGATCTGGCGGTGAACACAGCCACTGGGCTTAGCAGGGGCTGTTGTCCCCAGTACATCCCCACATGCTTATCATTGTTTGTTAAGTGTGCTTTTTTCAGTTACTCTTAGGTTAGGTCATATTTTCCATGCACAAAAGTGGATCAGTGATGCAAAGGGGACTAAGGTAGAAATGTAGATATTACAATTCAAAATAACAACAACGATGTGCCTAGTGAAGGTGCAATCCACAATGCAGATCTGTATGAACTGGGGAAAACGTGAGTGATGATTCTCAAAATCAGCCTGGAAAGAACTGCAAGCACAAAATGCAATAAAAAAATATCAACATGCTTGATTTTACTGGATCATTTGCCAGCCTCTCCCAGTTTATTTTCTTTAGAAACTTTCCAAGTAGTAATATAAAGCTATTAATTTGTTCATATCATTTTCTAACAAAACACAGTGTCCACCAATAAACCAAGATTTTATTTTCACCTCCCGAAAGGACAAACTGATGCCTGCCAGCATGAAATACGTACATTCCACTACTAAGGGCAGAGTTGAGATGAAAGCGCATAGACTTCATTCAAAGCTGCACTCTTTATAGTTAGAATGGTATCAATTTCATGGTCACGGGAGAGTTTGTATAACTGGCTACAAGAATGAATGTCACAAAGAACTGTGCTCCGGGAGAAAGCAGAACAGGCTAGTGTAGTGATGGCGAACCTATGACACGCAAACTCATTTTTTTGGTTGATTTTTCTTTGTTAAATGGCATTTAAATATATAAAATAAATATAAAAATATAAATCTTTGTTTTACTATGGTTGCAAATATCAAAAAATTTCTATATGTGACACGGCACCAGAGTTAAGTTAGGGTTTTTCAAAATGCTGACACGCCCACCTCAAAAGGTTCGCCATCACTGGCTAGTGGCTGAATTCCCGGATCGATGGCTCTGTAGGATGTCACATAACTCATGTGGCATCAAATATAAATGAGCACGCATCAGTGGTTTTGCTTTATAGTTGAACTGATTTGCTTCATGTAAAGTATGAGTCAGCTCTTGAATAAGATGCAGAGTAGAAGCATTTGATGACATGTCCTGCTTATCACTGAAAATGCATGCTACGGAAGAAGGGGTTTTTAAAATTGTGTTGCCTATTCTGTGTGCCATGATATAGACTAGACAACGCGATCAGGGAGTGGCGAGGGAGGCCAGTGACCTGTGCAGGGTAGGGGACGTGCCAGTGTGACAATCCATAGGAAACAGCTGGAGGTTGCTACTCTTTGGCACTAAAAGGAAGGAATTTTTAAAACTGTGATTATATAATCAATGAGATGATGTATGCCAGGCAGTGCACAACTTTTCAGCAAGCTGGGAGACGAAACGGGCAGAGAGGACAAAATGCCGCCTTCCCACGCTCAAGTCCAGTCTCTCGGGGGGGAGGGTGCTTATGAGCGTTTTAACCTAAGAGCAAAGACAAAAACTTCCCTTCAAGCAGGACACACTCAGACCAGTACATTCTCCTTCTCTTAGTTCACGTTGTCAGCGCAGGTGGTGAATCAGAAAGACCGTCAATGTGTTGCAAAGCCGTATCTTTCACCCAGGACTGAAATGGTATTCTC
>NW_006300375.1:5314231-5334405 GCF_000327345.1 Myotis davidii
AGGTGTCAATGACGAGGTTGCCGATTGTAACTCTTTCCTAACAGGTGTTTGTCAGAAAAAGACGCTGATGGTGTATGATGAAGCATATTTAAATAGCACTTCTAACTGCTGCATAAACAGAAGGAAATGCTCTCAAGAGCTGACGCAGTGCAAGAGTGGACCCAGACTCTATTCCTCCCTCCCTCCTAGCTTTTAAGGCTGGGATGCTCCTTAATGTAGCATTTATGCAGGAAAGAAAGTTGTCTTTCTGCTTTCAGAAAGTAGTGAAAAAATTCTCGGTCATTCTTGGGTCCTTTTTCAATCTGCATAGCTAGAACGACTTTGTATCAATTTGAGCATCCTGGCTGTGATGTGGTCCCAGAATTTTGCAAGATGTTACTTTTGGGAAGGGGCGGGGAGTAAAATGTTTACGGGATTTCTTTTTTTCTTTATTAAATTTTTATTGTTCAGATTACAGTTGTTCCCCTTTTTTCCCCTCATAGCTCCCCTCCACCCAGTTCCCACCCCACCCCCTGCCCCCCCCCCGCACTTTCCTCATCCATAGGTGTACGATTTTTGTCCAGTCTCTTCCTGCACCCCCACCACCCTAGCTCCCCCCGGAATAGTCAGTCCATTCCCTTTCTATGCCCCTGGTTCTATTATATTCACCAGTGTGTTCTGTTCATCAGATTATTTATTCACTTGATTTTTAGATTCACTTGTTGATAGATGTGTATTTGTTGTTCATAATTTGTATCTTTACCTTTTTCTTCTTCTTCCTCTTCTTAAAGGATACCTTTCAGTATATCATATAATACTGGTTTGGTGTTGATGAACTCCTTTAGCTTTTTCTTATCTGTGAAGCTCTCTATCTGACCTTCAATTCTGAATGATAGCTTTGCTGGGGAAAGTAATCTTGGTTGTAGGTTCTTGCTATTCATCACTTTGAATATTTCTTGCCCCTCCCTTCTGGCCTGCAAAGTTTCTGTTGAGAAATCAGCTGACAGTTGTATGGGTATTCCCTTGTAGGTAACTGATTGTTTCCCTCTTGCTGCTTTTAAGATTCTCTCTTTGTCTTTTGCTCTTGGCATTTTAATTATGATGTGTCTTGGTGTGGTTCTCTTTGGATTCCTTTTGTTTGGGGTTCTATGCGCTTCCTGGACTTGTAAGTCTATTTCTTTCATCAAGTAGGGGAAGTTTTCTGTCATTATTTCTTCAAATAGGTTTTCAATATCTTGCTCTCTCTCTTCTTCTGGCACCCCATAATTCGGATGTTGGTACGCTTGAAGTTGTCCCAGAGGCTCCTTACACAATCTTCATATTTTTGGATTCTTTTTTCTTTTTGTTTTTACGGTTGGGTGTTTTTTGCTTCTTCGTATTTCAAATCTTTGACTTGATTCTTGCGATCCTCTAGTCTGCTGTTGGAACTCTATATAATATTCTTTATTTCAGTCAGTGTATGCTTAATTTCTAGTTGTTCCCTTTTCATAACCTCGAGGGTCTCACTAGATTTCTTGAGGGTCTAAGTTTATCAGCAGTTTCTAGAAAATTCTTGAAAAACCTTATAAGTGTGATTTTGAACTCTATATCCTGTAGTTTGTTTTTCTTCATTTCTGTCATTTGTTACCTGTTTCTTTGTCTTGGCATTTTTTATGCTTCGCTGTGTTGATAGACTGGCTTTCTGTCCTAGGTGTCCTATAGGGCCCAGTGGCTCAGCCTCCCCAATTACCTGAGGTGGACACTCTTGGTGCACCCCTTTGTGGGCTTTGTGCACAGTCTTGTTGTAGTTAAGCCTTGATTGTTGTAGGTATCACTGGGAGGAATTGACCTCCAGGCCAACTGGCTGTGAGAATCAGCTGAGACTGCAGTGGGAGAACTTCTGTGCTGGAGACACTCTTATGGGGCAAGACTTGCTTCAGTGGGGCTTTGGTGCTCACTGAGTCTGCCCCCTGAGTGTGTCCCTTTTGGATCTGAGGAGTTGTAATCTGGATGGTCCCACTCTGACCACTGGGTACGCTGGCTCTTGGATCTCTAAGGAGGTGCTAATTTAGCCTCTTCCTGAGGCTACCCAGCAGGAGCTATGGAGAGATCTGCAGATTTCTCTTCTTTGTTTTGGGTTTGGAGTTGCCCACATGAGGCCCAGCTGTGAAGCAATGCGAGCTGCTGTGGGGTCTTGGGCCTTCTTTTGGAAGTTCTTGGGCTTTCTGACCCAGCTGCAGTTTGTTAGGTAATTTTCAGATTGCCAAGGGCCAGGCCTTTCATATTCAAAAGCCTCTATGCACACCTGGGGTGGGGTAGGGTCTCAGGGAATCAACAGGGCCTCTATACTTTACTTCTGAACCTCCTCTGAGTCTCAGTGTGCTTTTCTCTTTCCTTCTAGTTTTAGAATTTCCACTCAGCCAGCCTTCGTGTGGTTCTGGATGATGTCCGTTTTGTCTTTCAGTTGTATTTTTGAAGTAGTTGTGCGAGGCAGCAATTTCCAGTGTTTACCTATGCTGCCATCTTGGTTTCTCCTATGGGATTTCTTCTTTTTAAAACATATTTTATTGATTTTTTACAGAGAGGAAGGGAGAGAGATAGTTAGAAACATCGATGAGAGAGAAACATCGATCAGCTGCCTCCTGCACATCTTCTACTGGGGATATGCCCACAACCAAGGTACATGCCCTTGACCGGAATCGAACCTGGGACCTTTCAGTCCGCAGGCCGATGCTCTCTCCACTGAGCCAAACCGGTTTTGGCTCCTATGGGATTTCTTGTTATTTTTTACAACTGCACATGAACATACAATTATCTCAAAATAAAATAAAGTTTTACTTTTAAAAAAGTTCAAATAACAAAAAATAATAATGCTCTGAATAGATATGTTAGTATCTAAGTCTTTGTTCCACCCCAAGAGTACTTTCTTAGGATAAACTCCGTGAAGTAGAATTGCTGGATAAAATGACCTACACGTTTTGTATCCATGTTTGTG
Organism: Myotis davidii; assembly: GCF_000327345.1. Lineage (NCBI taxonomy): Eukaryota > Metazoa > Chordata > Mammalia > Chiroptera > Vespertilionidae > Myotis > Myotis davidii. The sequence goes on from NW_006300375.1 coordinate 5,317,185, forward strand.
AGGGATACTGCTCTATAACTATCTTGTAATCTCTTTGCCAAGTGTTGGTATTAAAGTTACGCTGGCCTTGTGGAGAGAAAAAAAAAGTGAGCTGAATAAGATTAATGGATTGCATCAATGTCAATTTCCTGGCTGTGATATTTATTATACTACAATTAAACAAAAATAGACCATCCAGTGAAACCCAGTGAAGGGTACACAGAATTTCTACTCCATCTTAAGAACTGTATGGGAGTTTATAACTATCTCAAAAAATTAAAAAAGTTTAGCATCTTATGATTAAAAAACAACAACAAAAAATAAAGCTCTTAGCCTTCTTGGTTTTTAAGCAAACATTTTTGTTTTGAAAAAGGGCATCACAAAACAAAACAAGACAAAATAAAAAAAAAACCCTATAGTAAACTTAACAGTTACTGGCATAATTTAAAAAGTATCCCCTATAAAATCAGAATTAGGATTTGGATAATCACTAACATCATTTCTGCTCAACATTGTACTGAAGAGCCTATCAAGACCAGTAAAACAGGAAGAAGAAGTAAATAGTATGTAAGAACTATAAAGGAAGAAACAAAACTGTCATTGTGATCAAGCAATAGTATTGTCTATGCATAAAACTTAAGAATATTTACAGACAAATGTTTTTGACAAAGGGAGTTAATGAGTTTTCAGGAAAATCACTCCTTTTTTCTGCCAACTTGATTTATAATCAGCTCCCATGGGTAAGAGTTCTACTTAGTAATATGTACAGCAAACTCATAGGACAGGAAATCAGACAGGGAATCATGACCTCATCCTTCAACACCTTAGGATCTCCATCAAAAATTCACTCTACTTCCTCATCCTCCTCTACATAAATGTGGACGAGCACTTAAGATTCAAAATTTCCTGTTTAATTTTGTCATTTTTAATCTTTAAGTATTGGAATTGTGATGGTAGGCAGTATGATTTTGAAATTCACACCTATGGAAATCCACCAGTTAGAGCCTTTTGTAGGCTGAAGTGCCTGGGCACTTCACCTCCATCTGTGACACTGTTGCTTTGGGAAGCACAGGCGGAATTTCAAACACTCCTTTGGAATGCGGCCCAATTGTAGGCCAGAGACCTTGGTGTGGGGGGTAGGGTCTGAGGCTTTTCAAATTCACTGCTGCCTGTGACTCCCTTAGACTTCATGAATAGCACATGCAGAGGGCTTCAGCTTAAATGTGTTATTCCCACAGGTAGCAGGTGAAATAGCAGGGCCCCAGGACATATGTCCAAGTCCCAACACTGGTTTGTGGATCTGACGTTATTGGAAATAGGTCTTTACAAATGTGGTTAAGGATCTAAAGATGAGCTGCTGTTGTACTATCTCGGTGGGCTTTAAATCCAAAAGGGGTCAGAAGAGACACAAAGGGGAGAGTCACACAGAGAGAAGAGGAGAAGCCACGTGAAGACGAAGGCAGAGACTGGGGTGATGGTGTCATGAGTCAGGAAATGCCAGGAGCTGTCAGATACTGGACGAGGTAAGGAAAGTTCTCCCCTAGCTCTTTTAAAGGGATCGAGGCCCTGCCCACATCCTGATTTCAGACTTCCGGCCTCCAAAACTGCGAGACACTGGACTTTGTTGCTTTGAGTCACCATGTTTGTGGTAATTTGCTTTGGCCGGTCTAGGAAATGAATACAGTGCACTTTGTGAACTGGCCACCCAGCCTTCTTTCTTTTCATGGTCGAACCTATGACTGCCAACTCCCACCTCCCACAGGTCGACTCTGTAGTGAGAGCCTTGATGGACAGACATGCGGCAGGCACTGAGCTGAGTTACAGATGTCTTCTAACTCAATCCTTGTAGCAAACCTGTGACCTGATAATTAGGTCCCCTTAGAAATATGGTAACTAAGGTTTCTAGAGATGAGGCCGCTTGTCCAAGGATACACAAGGCATAATACGAATGACCATTCACTGAGCACCTGCCTTGTGCCAGACACAGCACGAAATTTCACAAACATGTTCTCGGCTAAACCTCTGGCAACTGTCTGAGGCAGGTGCCCTTCAGGCAATCCCGTAACAAATGTCTACAGGGTGCCTGACACATACCAGGCACTGTCCTAGACGTTGTCCTAGCGAATAAGACAGCCAATGCGGAAACAGGCAATAAACCAATACGGTGGCCAAATATTAAGTCTGGTGTTAAGAGCTACTGAGAAAAATGAACCAGGAAAGGGAGAAAGAGAATGCTGGGGCGGGTTGGGGGGAGCTCAGGGGTTATAGTTTTAACACTTTGGTCAGGGAAGGCCTCACTGAGGAGGAGAGGCGAAGACGGAGTGATGAGAGAGGGGACTGTTATGGGGAAAGGCATCAGATTCTGAGGGCGGGCAAGTGACCTACCCAAGACCACACAGAGCGACACAATGACGGGACAACTGTGTGGATGGTGCTTCAAAGTCATTATTCATAACCATTACAGTAACCCCGCTTAGTAAATATTACATTAATATTATATATTTATATTAAAAATAGATGATTAATATAGATAAGGGCCTTGCACCTTGGAGAGGTAAAATGACCTGCTCAGTGGTCAGTGGCAGAGTCAGGACCCAAACCCCAGTCTCCACGCGTGTGTCCCTTCTACTGCCATCAGTTAATGCCTGCTGGCTGCCACCTCAGTGCAAAAGTCTGACACCAGGATGGGCCCCTGGTGCCAAGGGTACCCGGGCTGTCAATTCCTGTGAGAGAGGATGTCAGTGCTGAGGAAGTATCACGAAGCCCCCTCTCTCCTCTCCGAAGAGGATGGTACTTAAGGATCAGCTGGAAGCTGATAACCTACTTCCTTTTCTCTATAAATCCTCTTGGGTCCCACTCATTTTATTGGTCATAAGGGTTTGGAGTAAGTGCAGGTTAAATTTTTATTCAAACTTACCATTTTCTTCCCAAAGGAACCAGTCACTTTTACTAACACTCTCTTGATTACATATGAAGCTAATATCTTATTCTGAACATATTTTTTTAAAAAATATTCTCACTGATGGTAATTTATTAGTTCAATTTCAGTCTGTGCCACAAACTGTGGGCGTCTGCCATCTAGTGGCTGAATACTAAAATTACTTTCCCCTCGGAGTTCTATGTTTGGTAGAGAATTTCAGAAAGCTTCTCTTCATTAAGAAACAGTTGTTGTACAAATAACCAGTACTTTCCTGTTAAAAAGTACAGTTTCAAACATGAATGCTACATGCATAGAGAACTAGGTTGTAGGACAATTAACAACAATTTAAGTACCGGATTTCTGGTGTTATTGGGCCTCTAATGATTATATTGTCCATGCTTTTCTAAAAACATTTGAATAACTGTGAGATTGAGAGGTAATGAGTATCTATATTTCCACCATGGAAAGATCCAGGTACATAACTCTTCTGGTTAAAGTATAGACAATATTTCTCAGGATGTGCAGGTCTAGGGGTAAAAGTGGGGTCTCATCAATAGTGAAAATGAAAGAAGTGACTGTCTCCTTGTCTCCCATCCATTATTGTGAGATCTCCCTTAGCCGCCCAACCCCCTCCATGGCCCCTCCCCGAACTAGGGAACTAGGGCTGAGAGTTCTCAGGAGGTTGTCTCTGGTGCAGTGGGTTCCAGGGCCAGACCACCTGGATTGATCATGGGCCAGTTATCAAATTCTCTTCTAATAAAAATTAGAAGTTGTTGTGGGGATCATCTGAATTGATTTAGGCAAAGTGTTTGGCATAGCACCTGGCGCATCCAAGTGCCATAAATGAATGGGCTTGCCCCCATGTAGTGCCCACTGTTACTTCCTCTCTGGCTCTGGCTGTGAGGCCGGCCGCTGCAGGGCCTGGGCTGTGACCCCAGGGAGATGGTGCCGCCTGCTGGATCGCACAGGGCCACCTGCAGTCACAGGTGCCTGTGCATTGCTGGCCCAAGACTGCTCCCTAGGGTCTGGCAACTGAGTCCACTGATACCTCTGACGGCCAGAGCTCCAACATAGATGAGCTGCACTCTATTCTCCGACCAAAATGTTTGTGTCACATCCTGTTGCATTGGACCCCAAGCAGTGCTGTTACGCTCCCACAGGCTTACTAACGGCTTTATGACGTTACGGCTTCCTCTCCCCAGGAGTCGTGACTTGCGGCACACAAAGCATTTAGAGGGGGTGGAGCATAGCACCCAGGTACACGGTACTGCTTTGGAGGAAGACTGCTTGGACTCAAACTCTGCTATTTGCCATGTGGGAAATGGTGGGCAGCTCATTCTGAGCCTCAGTTCCCTCATCTGTAAAATGGGGATAAAAATTAGTGCTTTCTTTATAGGGAAGTAGAGTGGGTTGAATACTGTATCCCCAAAATTCACATCCACCCGGAAACTCAGAATGTGACTATATTTAGAAAGTGAGTCATTGCAGATGTAATCAGTGAAGGGTCTCAAAATGAAATCGTGCTGGATTTAGGGTGGGCTCTCAATCCAGTGACTGACGTCCTTATTGGAAGAGGAGAGAGACACAGAGATGACACGTGGGCATGTGGGGACCAGTGTGGAGACCGAGGCAGAGATGGAGTGATGCCGCCAAAGTCCTGAAATGGCCGGTGGAATAGGGGAGCAGGAGCAAGAGCAGGAGGAGGCAGAGGGGCAACCTGGAGTCTTCAGAGGAAGCAGGCCCCGCCCACACCTGAATTTCAGACTTCTGGCTTCCTCAACTGTGCGAGAATACAGTCCTGTTGCTTTAAGCCACAACATTTCTAGTAACTTGCTACCTGGCAGCCACAGGAAACTCATACCGGAGGCCCCCAGTGTCAGATAAGTCACTGTGTAGAAGGTCCTAAAACTGTCCTTTGCACAAATTAGCCATAGACACATGGTAGCTGCCACTCCTTCCTGGGGCCAGTTAGCATCGTGGGTAACAGCGCGGACAGTTGTCCCGCAGACCGGGGTGCAGATGTGGCTCTGACTCACCAGCTGTGTGACCTGGGGGAGCCAGGCAATGTCTGAAGGTCTTGATTTCCTTGTGAGTAAAACGGGTACTAAATCATCATGGCTTCCTGGTGAATAAATCGTTACTTCTCCAGGGTGACAGAGGCAAGCAATCTGCACACAGCGTGACAATGTGACGTGCGACTGGCCAGTGAGGCTGGCTCATTCCCAGGAGCCTCCTGGGCTCCACATGCAGGAAGGCCCTGGAGGTCCTGCCTTGTGGGTCCTCCAGATGTGCTGGGTGGAGGGCGAGCACGGCTCACACCCGTACCGGGCTCTTCACGCAGAAGCAAGTGCAGTTCTATGTGAGCATTCTAGGTCCCACTGAAGTCCAGGCTGTGCCGCTGGAGTGCTCTGAGGAATGCCCTGGGTTGGGCGTCGGGGCACTGAGTTGTAGCCCTGCTCCACCACTAACTTCTTGTCTGGCTTTGGTCCATGAGGGGGATGAATTGTGAAAAGATGTCATTTAGACCAGGTGATCTGTGCGGTCTCTTCCCGCTCTAGCATTGAGCACGGAGTTTCTCCCGTGTGCATGTGTACCCCATGAAGAACTGTTTTTCTCTTGTTAATTAGCCTCTAGCTCAGTGATGGCGAACCTTTTGAGCTGGGCGTGTCAGCATTTTGAAAAACCCTAACTTAACTCTGGTGCTGTGCCACATATAGAAATTTTTTGATATTTGCAACCATAGTAAAACAAAGATGTATATTTTTGATATTTATTTTATATATTTAAATGCCATTTAACAAAGAAAAATCAACCAAAAAAATGAGTTTACGTGTCAGAGGTGACACGCGTGTCATAGGTTCGCCATCACTGCTCTAGCTCTAGGAGCAAGCAGTGCTGCCAGCAGGGCTGATGGACAAAGACCTCCCAGCAAGGAAAGTGAGGCTGTTGCTGAGGCCTGTTGCTGCCCTCGACATCATCCTGGGTCCAATCTCCAGACAACAGCTGGCAACGAACCTGCCTGCCTGGCCCTTAGCAGATGGCTGCTGAATGGCCACCTTGAGATGGCAGGCCAGGTAAGAGCAGGAAGGAACGAGTCTGTTATGAACAGGAAGGCCGTCTTTCTTATGCCTCCCCCAGAGCCTCTCCCAGACCCAAGCGTCTTCTAGGTTTTAATAAATAAACGGTGAGCTGAACATCTATGGAGAAGGGGTTGCAGGGGTGGCTTAAGCCTCAGCTGAAATGCCCGGGGGGGTGGGGGGGGTGGAGTAGAAGAATGCACAGCAATGCCTGTGTGGGGCGGGGGAGGGCGGCTCTGCTGCTGTGCTCTTCTGGGAAGTAACTTACTGTCTCTGAGCCTTAGCTCCTCATTTGTTCAATGGAACTCAAATGCCCACCTACATTTCTTAGGATTATTTTGGCGGCATGAGAGAAAATCTGACTCAAATCAGTGAATGAGGAAACGCCATCTGTCCTGTAAGAGATTTCTTATAGGAATCGCTTCACATCCAACCAGCAAACTCTCCCTGGTGAGGAAAAGGGGGCGACTAAACAGCAGACCAGGAAGCAGGGTCTGTGCTCACTGAAGCTTTCAGCGGTGTAGTCAGTAGACAAATAGACAAAAATCAGGGCAAAGATCGCAGACTGCTGAGGGGCAGGACGCTGGGCAGTCTGGGGCTAAGAAGTAGCTGACGTGTGTGAAATTTGGTTTCTTGTGAATTTTAAAGCATAAGGTTTTTAGTTTTATTTATTTATTTATTTTTATGATGCAAGTTTGGATTAGATAAATGTAATGTTTCTTCCAACTCTTATTTTTATGAATTTTTAAACACTAGCCATTTTCACTGGCTGATGGTTCGTATCATCGTGCATGGAAATGCTGCTGATAACAGCACGCTCATTAGCCACGTGTTTGGGTGCCAATAAGCTGCAGCAAACTCAACAGCAATGAGAGCCTATTAGCAACCAGATCAAGAAAAATCAAGGGAACAGTTCTCTTTAATTTCTGAATTTTTTAATGCTTTGTGTCATTTTGCAAAATAAAAATTTTGGGGCTTATTATTATTATTATTATTAACTCATATGGAGGTACTATAATGTTTTCATGCTTTGGGGTGTGTAACCATTGATTTCCCAAACTGGAAAACATTATAGTTATTTATTAAGATAAAAAAAGCCTGATAATATTAGACACATTCAGTTTTTCTGTGTTTCTGAGTCTGATATAATGCTTCCACCAATCAGTGATGTCTCGTGGAGAGGTGGAAAGTTTTCTCTTTGGTCTTAACATTCCTATTCATGGTTTGAATAAAGATATAGAAGAAATGACTGACCAATGTGGGCCTGTGGGACAAAGATGGGGAGAAAGAGCTATGCAATAGAGGGGAGTCTTGAGACCCAAATGATGTCAACCGACTAAAATGCTGAGCTAAAACCAATAAAGTGAGACTCAACAGAGATAAAATAGTTTAGCCCCTCACTTTTAAGTTTTACCAAGAAAAGGAAAGAGGAAAAAGAGCTGGTAGTTTATCTCAGGTCCGCTAGGAGTGAGCAGCTAAGGAAGGCCACACAGTCAGCCAGCATTAATCAGTGGGGCCCAGATCCTGTGTTTGGCGCCTCAGATAACACCTGGCCGCTGTATTTTAACAAGGGCACTGACAAGCTGATGAAACGAGGTAATAACATTTGTTATGATTTCCCCCAGCATGAGCAAAATAAACCCTTACTATATCTTATCTCTGATTTTCACAGAGCCCTGGAAAAACAGATATCATTGTCCACATTTTACAGAAAAAGAAAATTAACCAGAGAGGCTGCCACACACTCTCCCTCCCCTCCCACCGCCTTGACCAAGTTAGAAAGATTCATTTGAGGTTATGTGCTATTTTTCCCAGGTTGGGAATGTCCGGCCGAAGGGCACAGGGCTTGGAACTAATTGGAACTAATTGTGCAGGGGATCAGCATATGCCACACCCCTCCCCCCCTTGCCACTTTGGCATAAGGATCAGTTTGAGCTGAAGACAATTGAGAAACAGCAGATGCCAAAGAAAGCTCTCCGCTCTCCCCCATTTGCCTGAGAGCAGGCCCAGTCCCTGGAGACCTGATCCGCCCAGAGACAATACAGGGAAGAGTCTGCATAAGATCTTACTAAAATCACCGTGACCTTCCGTTCTTTCCCCCATACACCTACCTTCCCAGGGTGTGCGGCCCCTAAGAGCTTAAGCTCCTTTTCCTCGGTCTTGCCCCCTTTCCACACATTTATTGTTCTTTGTTAAAATATTTTATAAGCCCTTAAGTTCTCATCATTGAGTTTCTCCCCTGAGTATGTGCACCCCATCAATAAACTGTTTTTTCTCTTGTTAATTTCTTGTTAATAATTTTTGTCAGTTTAATTTCCAGGGCCCCAGCCAGAGAACCTTGGAGGAGAGAGGAAGAGCTGTATTAGTTCCCTTTCCTACAGTACGATGTGTTTACCGGGAGAGGTGAAATGTACAAGGCCAGGTTCAGCAAGAGATGAGAGGTGCAGGTCCCCATCTTCCCGCCACCCCCAGAGAGAATTCTGGGGCAAGGACACGCTGCTGGACTTGGGGAGCAGCCTGTCCCCCAATAACTCTCTCCCTCTTCAAGGAACATAGAAATATCAGCGGGAGAAAAATCAGCCAAATTTGATTTGAGACTCAGCTGGTCCGCCCTCCCACAGCTAGGAAGTGGGAAACCCAGATAAAAATCCGGGCAGTTGGTGCCAGAGGTCAGACTCTTAGCCCTGATGCTCTTCTGCCTACTCACAACCTAGCAATCGACGGAAAATGGATAAGAAGGTAGAAACCGACAAAACAGAACAAGAAAGCAAGGCCAGGGATGGGACGTTTCTCCCGTTTTCTGGGAAATGAAAAGTGAAAGGAAGAGGGTTGATTGGGGAAACGGTGCCCTAGGATATTGGGGACGGGGCAGCCACAGAGGGTTTGGTCTGCCTGGCAGAGTTGGTGGAGACTCCTGACTTGAAGACTGAAATGTGGAACGTAGTGGGGCTAACAGGGAGAAGTCTGGTCCCTCAGTTCTTAGGGGTGAAAGAATTCTTACTTAAAAATATGATATATATTTTATATATTTAAATATGACTCTCCCCCACCAAGCAAGCAAGCAAGGAAACAAACAAACAAAAAAGAATGTGTATATTATCTTAAACAAGAAAAAGTATATTCTCTAAAGGAAGCGAATGAGCTGTTTTGGGAGAAATGGGGTAGCCCGCGTGGGTGCTGGCGCTCACAGACCTTCTCGCTGTGGCACGTGGGGGCCTCCTACTGTGCCAGGACACTGGCAGCCCCTCTGCATGGCCGGTCATTCCTCAATCTCCACCCTCTGCCCTTCCCGGAGGATGGTGCTGACGGTGCCACGCTTCTGCTCGTGGCTGGTCCTCCTGGGGAAGCTGTCCGGAGCCCATTCTTCTTCCACCCCAGGAAATTCCAAGGGATTTAGGAGCTCCGTACCAGGAGCCCGGGAGAGACCAATACACATAGTTTCTATCATCTCACAAGGCCTCGATGGAGAAGTCTGGAAGCATTCAGCCCACGACATCTATACTTGATCAGATCTCCGAATGCACCACTATTTCAGGCTGAGTATGGGACTCTTGTCTTTCCCAGTTATTGTTGTTCACTAGAGGTTTATCATACAGATATTACTTCTACATGATTTTGTATATAGAGCTCATCATATCAATATGCTTGCATATGTGATAATTCTCTATATACGAGTCCCACATTTACATCCTCAGCCCTGTATTTCTAGTTTGTCTAACAACCACCTGTCTATCTGACATAGGCACCTCGAACCTGGCCAGTCCGAACAGAGCTCCGCCCCCACAGCTTCAGTCATCGCCTTCCATGTCCAGTCATTCCAGCCCAGAACCTTGGGGCAATCCTACACCTGGAACTTAATACTTCTTTCAACATCAGACTTCGAAGATGACCTCTCTTTCTTTCTCTCCTCATATAAAATACACTTTAAATATTATCTTCATGCATAACGCTTTGTTTGCATTTCTGATTATGTCTTTTGCATAAACCACCTAGGAGAAGAAGAATGACCGGCCATGCAGAGAGGCTATTAGCTGGGCCCAAGGCAAAAGTATGTGTATTGAGTACAGTGGGGCCTTGACTTACGAGTGTCCCCACTAACGAGTTTTTTGAGATACCAGCTGTCTCTAGGCCGATTTTTTGCATTGAGTTGATAGAGTAATTTGAGTTAACGAGCTCCCTAACAGAGCTTGGTCTCAGAACAAATTAAACTTGTAAGTCAAGGCCCCACTGTATTTAAAGTCACAAGTCAAGTAAACAGGTACTGAAAAATATGTCCTGGCCTTCTGCTTTAATATACCTTCCCATGACCTGAAAGGGCAGGCTTGAATTCAGATGTTTTAGAGTCCGTGGAGTTCTGGGACAGGCCATCCTGGTGTGAGGAGTCCAGGCCCAGGCCCTGTCTCCCATGTTGAAGCCGCTTGTGTGCACATGTGCCTACACTCTAGCTGACATCACATTCTAGCACCATCCACATGTTCCTTCCCAGCAGACAATCATATCCTGGCTACCCTGTGAGTGGCCTGCTCAGGTCCTGGAAGCTGGCTCAGGGTGGTTTGGGCTGGAATCCCAGAGTTCCAGGTACCTGAAGTGTGATCTGGGAGAAGGGTCTTGGACATGCTCCCTAATCTCCCTGGACTCCTGGCCTAGTGAGGGGAGCACATACACAGAGGGTGGGATGGGAGGGAGGACCCTCTGAAGTTCAGGCTCAGGAAAGAGGCCCCTCCTCTCCATACTGAGGAGAGCAGGAGAGCAAACCCTGGTGCTAAGGATGTGGTCTTTCCCCAAGTTGCTTTCTCAATAGACTGACCAATAATTTATATGCCTGTTTGGTGACAAACACTGGAGTTTTCATTGGTCTGGCAGCTGTGTGACATTGGGCAAGGTGACTAACCTCTCTGTTTTCTCATCTATACAATAAACTCCTTTTAGCTTTAACTTTCTATGGTTTCCTGAACTCAAGCCTTACATTTTAATCATTCATGGCCTGAATTTCTTAAACCTTCCTTGGTCTTTGGAATGCTCGTATCCAGACACACATATGCGTCTCCCTGGTGCACATCAAGGCTCACCGGCATAAATGCCTGCCAGGCCAGGGGGCAGTATCCTGCACTCTGCAGGTCTTCTGCTGTCTTTACTAGTCCATAAGAGATTAAGGAAAACAGATGCATCTCACAACAAAGGCAACTTTGATGCTTCCTTTTAAGTTTCTCCTCTCCTCCAGCCACCTGTGATAAAACATCTATAATCCTATATAATAAGAGCCTAATATGCTAAGTGTCCAGTCATCTGTTCAACCAATCAAAGCATAATATGCTAATGATATCCTAAGGCCGCTTGCTATGATGTGCACTGACCACCAGGGGGCAGACACTCTGACCAGTAGGTTAGCTTGCTGCTCGGGTCCAGTCAATCAGGACTGAGTGAGACAGGCCAGAAATGTCCTGGAGCCCTCCCATAGCCCCTCCCTGGCTGGCCAACCTCCCGCATCCCTCCCCGGTTCTGATCATGCTGGTGGCATCCCTTGACCTGGCAGGCACCCTCTCCCAATCCGGGACCCCTGCAGAGGATTTCGGAGAGCTGGTTCTGATCATGCACTGGTGGCATCCCTTGACCTGGCCGGCACCCTCTCCCAGTCCGGGACCCCTGCAGAGGATTTCGGAGAGCTGATTTCGGCCTGATCCCACAGGCCAGGCCAATGGACCCTACTGGTGCATGAATTCATGCATCAGGCCTCTAGTAATCTATAATAATAAAAGTGTAATATGCTAATTAGACTGGATGACCTTCCGGACGAAGCTGGGGCTGTGAGGGAAGCCGGTGCCAGCAGCCGGGGGAAGGAAGGCCTACTCTTGCACAAATTTTGAGCATCGGGCCACTAGTATGTCTATAAACAAGGAAGTCACCCCCTCTCTGGTTCCAGGAGCACTAAAGCCTTAATCTCTGTGTTATCTGGAAGATTTTATTACATTTCACTGCAAAGAGCTGCCGCCCGTTTATCCTTGGCTTCACCTACTCTTCTTATAACATAAAGGACAGATTTATCTCCAACCCCAGGAACGGTTTTAGGTCACTGGGAGCTACCTTTGCTGTGCTTTATAAGAAAGGTGTTCATTTTCCTGAAGATGGCACTGTAATTTTACTTCTGTCCACACAAACACTTCATCACACACGGAAATCCACCCCCCTGTGGAGTATGCGCGCCCTCAGATTCACTGACGGGGAAATGTCTAGCCCTATACTTACACAAACAGAAACGCACACCCTGAAGATGTAAAATGGGTAAGAATTCGCATTTAGAAATCTAACCTAAGTTAAAATTAATCAAGTGATCAGAAAAGAACCTAAACTGAACCACTTTGCTGTGGTTTCAATTCTCTTATCTACAACTTTAATATCATTTAAGTCAAGTCTAAGTCAAATGGAATGAATTCATTAGTGAGTATTCTCGCAATCAATTATCCTCAGTGACTGAAACCTCAGTTCAATCAGAGACAAGGGTGTCCTTCCCCGAGGGATCATACCCTGCCTGTCAAAGACTTGTAAGGCACCTTTGGACGAAGTGGATTCTGTGTACCCCATGTTTTGGGGTCTCCCTGAGTCATGTTGAACAACTTTAATGTCATGGCTCAGAACAGATCATTGGACATCTTGCTAGCTGAGCCTTTTCTACAAGCTACGTTCCCGCCAAACGCCCAGAAAGATCCACAATCCTCCCACTGCCCTGGTGCTTGCCATGCTAAGCGAGACAAACAGGGCAGTTATTCAAATAATATTAATGAACACTGACATTTCCTGGGGGCTGTATCTGTCCTCTTGAGTGCCTTCTGAGTGTGTGAGCTCCAAAAATGTCGCCTGTTAGCAAAGCCACGTGCCCCTCGATTGCGGTTTATTGCAGGTTGGAGGGAGCCACGGGGTGTGGGGAAAGGAGAGGCCAGGCTAAGTAACTATGTGTGGGACAGGTGAGCCCCGTGGGGGGCATGGCTGGGACACACAGCTCTGCCTCTCTCAGGCCCCCCCTGCAGAGTCCCCATCAGCCCTGGGGACCAAGTCAGCCGGTCTAGTTTGGCTTCACAGGGACAAAACCACAGGCAAATGGAATCGGTTTGCTTTGTGAGTAGAGCTGGCCACAGAGCCTTTGTGCATGAAGTTTCTCAACCTCTGTGGCCAGGAAAATCACTGAAGTTGCTGCCCTACACGGAAGAGCCAAAGTTTAACTGTCGTGTTTGATTCCACTTTCAGGAAGCCCAGACCGAGCCTCTTCCTATTCAGCTGCCCTGGGACCTCCAGGGAAGGAAGCCAGCTCGGCCTGCCTCACAAGAGCCTGCGCAGCGCTGTGTCCCGTCTGTGTTTTCACTTTCTTTTCCCCTAGAAATCTGGGGGATGCGATATTAGATTTTGGGGATGCCAGCCTTCCGGGTAAGGTGAGGTTCATGCACCCTCCCTGGGGCAGCCCTCCCCTGCCTGGGCACTACTCTAATGACCAGATGGTTGGCAGAGTTTTGGAGACAAATAGTTTCATTGGAGCGGTTTCTCATAGAATAATATCTGAAGTAGCTCTCATTAATTCAGTGCTTACCACATTTTAGATTCTATTTACTTGCTGCTTCATTATAATTCACAACAACTCTGCAGATATGATGATCCCCATCTCTTAGGGGAGGAAACGAGGCAAGGGAAGTTTACGTAACAGTCTGAAGACACACTGTTAAGTAAGTGATGAATCTGAAGTTCAAAGTCAGCTCCAAGGTCTATATCATATTACATCACTTTCAGATCAAACTTGGAATTTAAAAAGTGGAGAATTTGCCAGAGAATAATGCAGTCTCTCTAGTAATAACAGTGTTGGCTGAACTTGTAAAATAGCCACGTGCCTCATCTGATTACAACTACTCCATGCACGTTTAGGCTTTGCCCCTCAGACTTTCCTCAATGGGGAGATCAACCTTCTCCCTCTGGTCCGTCTGGGGTCTCAGGTACGAGACCAGAATTATTTGTCATCACTGTTGGCTGTCATTTCTCAACCGCAGACAGCACAGTTGACATTTTGCCAGGGAGAGTCTTGGCTGGGGCTGGCCTGTGCATTGCTGGGTGGTTAGCAAGGCCACCGGTCTATACGCACCTGATAGAGTAGCACCCTCTCCCCGAGTTGTGACAATCAAAGTGTCTCCAGCCATTGCAAATGTCCCCTGGGGGCAAAGTCACCCCAGTTGGGAACAAATCGCCTCCTCAGGTTCTCACGCCCTTGAGTGGCTTATTCCTGTCCTGTCCTCACTCTGCCTCTTCCTGAGGGGTATCTCCTAGGACCATGTCCTCAATGACAGGCAACCCCCTGGGACCCAAGCCAAGGAGCACATTTGTTGCAAATAGAAAGAAGGCCTCTGAGAGCATGAGCAGCTCCCGGCAAGCTCCTTCCCTCCTCTGGTATGGGTTTCACCATCTGTAAAAGGAGGTCCCTCTCAGTCTGATACCTTGTAATCTATAGAGATGACAGAGTGTTGGAACCTGGGGGTGGTCTTGCTGCCCCGATTACTGGTTGCCAGGGAAGCAGAAGAGGGAAGCCCTGGCGACAGGCATGAAGGAGCATCTGTTGGCTTTGAGTGGCTGCAGGAGTGGTTGAGGAGAACACAGAAACTGAAATGTATATGAAACAGGTCGAGGACTGGAGCTGAGGTTCTTCCATGGGGGGAGAATGACTTATTTCCTCTGCCCGTGTCACCACAGAGATGCTAAGGGGGCAGGTGTGATGGCCTCCCTCATGGAATAGTGCAGCCATGTGAGCTGGTCTGGGACATGGGTTTACTCAGAGGCCTGTGGGGCTGCGGACCCGAGGATGAACGAGAGACTCAGCTCCATCACTAAACATTTATAACCTCAGGATAAAACTTAAGTGTGCAAATATGAAAAGGGAGAAGGGGTTGAGAAGTACAGATTGGTAGTTACAAGATGTAAAGTACAGCACAGGTAAGGTAGTCAATAATGTCGGAATAACTATGTATGGTGCCAGGTGGGTACTGGAAATATTATAATTGGTCAAATACATATTTCTTATACATCACAGTATCACAGGTGCTCTGTTTGCTCACCTGGGAGTCAAGGTTAGTCCTTCTCTCACTAACTTGCCTGCTGGGCACTGTGGAGGAACCAGCTCTCTGTTCCAAAGACATGTTTTAGTTTGTGTGTGACTCTCACATGTTCCCTTCCCCAGTGACACATCCTGACACACGGCTTTCCCGAGCCACAGAAGGAGAACGAGTCTGGAGGTTAAAACTCCCAGGCCATCCTGGGAGAGGGAGGTGTTCAGTTGTATTCAGGCTGTGTGTGAAACAGCACACCATCAAAATTTGAGGATAAGAGCAGAATGAAATGAAACCAAAGTTGCTCATTGCTAGTCTTCAAGAGGAGGTCCTCAAGTCCTCTCTACATATCCACCCTCCACCCCAACAGCGTTTTGATAAAAAGGAAAGTGTGACAATCCAGGGTTATAACTGTGTCTCTAAGAAATCACCTGAGCTGTGTAGCCAGGAGGGGCGGGGGTGGTGCAAAGACCCGAGCAGCCCGTGTGCACCCGATGTCGCTACACCCCAAAGCAAGTCCTTTGGACAAAGCCGCTTCGCACGACAGCCTGTGGCTCGGCGCTCCGTCACGGATGCGGATCACGCCTGTTGCTGTTGGGTGCGGATTCACAGGAGTTGGCTGCGGAGCTGCAGGGGAAGCGGCACCAGCGGTATCTTGTGCAGGAGGGATTCGGGGCCCCGGGGCCCACAGGGCTTCGGAGGGGCAGCGTGTAGAGCGGGGAACCAGGCACCGACCTGCCCCCTGGCCTTTCTGAGCCGCCGGAGGCCGTTTCCCACAGCGCCTGGCTAATATCAACTAGAGACAAGCCCAGGTGCCAACGCCCCCACCGCACCTTCCCTGGACGTCCCAGAAGGAGGGGGAAGCCCCCCCGCGTTCCGCCTCCCCGGAAAACCAGGCGCTGGAGGAAGTTGCTGGCGAGCCCATCCCAGGCCGCCTCCTGGGGGCCGGCTAGCACGTTTGAGAAATGGCTTTGTGGAGAAGTTGCCCCATGCAGGCTGAGGGGACCCGTGCTCACCTTGTGGGTGGAAATCCCACTCCAGGACGGATGCCAGGGCCGGGAGCCCCTGCACGCTGGTTAGAAGCCCGGCCCGGCTGTGCGGGTCTCTCCTGGAGCCCGGATCGCCCCACCGCGGGCGCGGCGTGCCCACGTGCCCACGTGCTCACGTGCCCACGTGCAGGGCGCGCACCTGAGCATCCGCACACCTGGGGCCCCTCCCGGGCATAGCCAGGCAGGGCTGGCGTTTGCGCTCATGTGAGTGGGACCCTGGGCAGGGTGGCTACCCAGCTGGGCTAAGCCATTCCTAGTGCCCGTGAGGGGAACTGGGTTTGTGGGCTGAGAAAGAAACTTTATTCTCCGAGAGTTCGTTTCAATAGAAAACACTTACTAGCCCGTATTGTTCCTCCTTGATGGGAAGCCATAAACAATTTTTTATTGTGATAAAAAATATACTACATAAATACCACTTAACCATTTAAAAAATTAAAATTATTTTTCATTCAATATTATTAGTTTCAGGTGTGCAGTACAGTGGTTAGACCAGTAGTTCTCAACCTTGGCTGCACATTAGAATCACCTGGGAATCTTTTTAAAATCCTGATTTCTGGGCCTCATCCTCTGGAAATTCTGTTTCTTTGTTACTAATGTTGTGGCCCCACCCCATAACAAAGAAACAGAATTTCCGGAGGATGAGGCCCAGAAATCAGGATTTTAAAAAGATTCCCAGGTGATTCTAATGTGCAGCCAAGGTTGAGAACCACTTATATAACTTACAAAGCGATCCCCCCAGTGAATCCAGTACCCTCCTGGCACCATCCATAGTTACTACAACATTCCTGGCTTTATCTCCTATCTGGACTTCACATCCCTGTGACTATTTTTATAATCCCTCCCCCCTTTTCACCCATCCCCACCCCACAACCCTCTGTTTGTTTTCTGTATCTATGAGTGTTTGTTTTGTTCGTTTCTTTTGTTCTCTAGATGCCACATGTAAGTGAAATCATATGGCGTTTGTCTCTCTCTGTCTGACTTATTTCACTTAGCTCAGTAACCATTTTTGAGTGTATAATTTGGTGGTGTTAAGAACACTTACATTGTTGTGTGACCATGAGACCATCACCACCATTTCCAGAACTTTATTATCTGAAGCAGAAACCCTGTACCCATTAAGCA
>NW_006300375.1:5334451-5350955 GCF_000327345.1 Myotis davidii
GTAACTTCTATTCTACGTTCTGTCTCTATGATTGGCCTATTCTAGATACTCCACATAAAGGAATCGTACAATACTTGTTCTTTTGTGTCTATCTTTTTTCACTTAGCATAAGTTTCAAGGTGCAGCCATGATTAAGGAAGATTTTAAATAAACGTTCAGTGGTCATAGAAAATTCTGACATTGTAATAATTTGAAAAAAATTATTGCCCTGACGATAACTGACATTTACTTAGCACTTACTATGTGCCAGGCACTGTGCTTTAAAAATCCTTCTGAGACCAACACAATGAAAAGGTTAGTGTTTATCAATTTCATGTTTCAGGTGAAGAGGTTAAGGATTTAGTGAGAGTAAGCCAACCCAGTAAAAGGGTTGAGTTAATCAACTGGCTCCGGGTTGAAATACTTACTTCCTAAACTCCTGCGAGTCTGATTAGTCTTTCCTTGTTCTCTTAGTTCATTGCACCTCTGTTTGAACCTTTAAATTAGCACCTACTACAGACTCTTGGGTATTAGACTTACTTGTGTGTATGTCCTGTCTGCCTGACAGGATGGGTTCCAGAGAAGAGACACCGTATCGTTCATTTTTATCTCCAGGGCTCAGCACTGGTTGGCATGTCGCAGGTACTCAGTAGATGCTTGCCGAACTGACGGTAGCATCTTAGCATGAGTGCCACAGAGTTAGACTGTATGAAGAGCACTCGCCATACTCTTATTTATTTAATCAAGGCTTTTAAAACCACGAAGCAACTTGGCTTGCTTCGTGGAAATCACTCCACCTGCTCTACCACTCTGTTCCAGCTCCCCCAGGGGACGTAGGAAGAAAAATTAAAACCACAGACCCTTGTCGCCATAATACTGGTTTTTCCACTGTGGTTGCTGTTGAGAGTTTCATTCTTCCAGCTTTTAAGGATAGACTTGACTAGGACTCCAAGCAAATATAATTAAAAGCACATTTTCCCTATTTATAACTTTCCTGTAACCAGAGGAAAGCTGCCATAGGCCTCCATGCCCCTGACATGCATGACCAATAGATTATACTCTGGCTGTGTTTTCATGTGGATATTAGGGAATCGCATTACAGAGTGACGTACTCACCCACACAAAGAGGCATAGGGAACAGCAGTCCCAGGGGGATAGGCAGTACCATGGGGGAGAGACGAAGAGAATGAGAGTGAACATATGAAAGGATGTCCTTTACCTTTGAGTCCTCAACACTGTGGCCTCCTCGGCTATGGAAGAGGTTTTGCAGAAAGAGTCAGTTATGACATGTGTTGGTTTCAAGACAGGGACATAGATGTTGTTAAAAAATGGCCCAACTGACTCACTGCAATGCATGGAATTATGAATAAATACATCCTAAGACCTTCTTCCCAGGAACTGTTCCAAAGATGGCATTTCTTCTCTTTTCCTAATTGAGGCTGGTGTAAAGGGGTGGAGTGTAGCCTGATGTATGGAGAATTACACTCGGGAACCACTATGCACCACAGAGGCCCTCTGCAACTATTTCCCAAACCAAATTTGACTCCAGGGGTGGCCTCTCCCTTCAGAGTCTGCCCCTGGTTAATAGGGCTGTCGGTCAAGTTCTACACATTCTTTTCCTCTTGGGGAACCCTTTAGCCTCTTGGCCCTGCCCTACTCACCTGCATTCAGGTAAGTCAGGGCTGCCGCCTAATCCGCACTCAGATATTAGTCAATGGTTAAAATATTGGCTGATGAGAGACTTGCAGGTCAGGGCATTTTTCGTTTATTAGGAAGCTGGAAGAATGGAAACCTTCATAGACAAAAGAAAGGGACGTTCTGGCTTCTTGGCAAATGTGTGTGTGAAACGCTCAGGTGGGAGAGCTTATCTGGGGAGCCTTGAAACAGACCTCAACAGGCTCCGAGGGAAGTGTCTATGACAGCCAGGAATGAGAACTGGTTTTAACCTCTGGTCAGCAGCTTGGTTATTGAGATTCTAAGGATATTTATAAACCAAGAACTGTGGTCCTAAAGGTTTGGTGGGGATTTATCAGGTAAAGAAGTGGAACAGGGCATTCAAGCCCAAGGGAAGCGTTGGGTGGCAAAGGGTGGGTGTTAGGGGTGTTTATGTGCATGTGAGTGCCTATATGAGTGCACACATGTGTGAGTGTTGTGTGAGTGTATGTGCGTGTGTGTGTGTGAGTGTGCAGATCATGTGATGGTGGTGTTGGGGTGCAGGTATTGAGAAATATTAATGTGTGCTTGTGGAACAGAATTGAACAGAGGAGAAGCTGGGAGATTGGGTGGGCAGAAGATAAGCCTAAAAATTAAAACATTCTTTTTAGCAATGCTATACATGTTGAGAGAGTAATTATTTGATCAAATAAGAAAGTCCATAGTTGTAAATTGCTCCCTTGCTTAGGAGCCTGTCCTGGCTTTTGCCCACAGGATAAGCAGTTGGCTCTAATTCACCTCATTTTATCTCTCCTCATTCCTGTTCAGCTCCACCAACTACTCTCTGCTTTATCCTCAGCTTCTAACACACATCCCACTCTTATTACATGAATTTCCCTGAGAACAATGCCTTTCTATTCAAACCCTCCCCAGCCCAGGTGGCCTCCCCAGCTGGGTCTTCCCCAGTGAGTTAATCTCTCACACCCCCCTTTTCTGAGTCTGGCAGCCATTTTCAAAGACTGCTGGTGGGGGTGTGAATTGGTGCAGATTGAAAAAAAAAATCAAGAGCCTCATAAATGATCATATGCCACAGGGAGTTCTCAAAGGACTAACATCTGAAAAGCGGCTTACCCTCATTAGTAATCAGTGAAATGCAAATTAAAGAAAATTAGATTAATATTCAGATAGTATTTCCACCTTGGAAATTGCAGAAATGGAAAAAATGCTAATGGTTAGAGTTGATGAGGGTACGAGGAGTATAAGTTGGTAAAATCTTTGGGAGGACACTTTGGCAATGTGAATCCAAGAAATAGACATACCAGTTGTTGGAGCACCCTATGTCTAGAGATTTATCACAAAGTAATGATGGAAAACACAATATCTACTTATGAGTATGTTCTTGGCAGCAATATTTCATAGGAAAAACTCAGATGCTATCTAAATGTCCAATAACAGAGGTAAAAAAAAGTCAAAATAGTAGAGTAAAGTAAGTGTGGGTATAGCCACATTGAACACCATGCGGCCATTAAAACGATGGGAACTATTTAGTAATGGACAATGTGACTGTGTTCTAGTGTTAGAACACTGCACAGGAAAGACTATGTCTGATATGGTTCAGGGAGGCGACATTGTGCTCCCCCAAAACATATATTAAAGTCCTAATCCCTGGTACCTATGAATGTGATTTTATTTGGAAATAAGGTCATTGCAGATGAAATTAGTTAAGATGAGGTCATATGGGGGGTAGAGTGTCCTTATCTAATATGACTGGTGTCTTTATAGGAAAGAAGAGACATAGATAGAGAAGAAGACTGTGTAAAGACAGATGTGAAGACAGAGGCAGACATTAGAGTTTCAGAGCCACAAGCCAAGGAAAGCCAGGGACGACCGGAAGCTGGAAGCTGGAGAAAGGATCTTTCTCTAGATCCCATAGGGAGAAAGCAGGGCCTGCTGACAGCTTGGTCTCAAACGTCCAGCTTCAGAACTGAGAGAGAATAAATTTCTGTTGTTTCAAGACATCCAAGTGTGTAGTAACTTGTCACAGCAGCCCTAAAAAACTAATACACTCATATGTCAGATATTACTATAGACAAGCATCACTGATTCAGTTATTTCTGAGTTCATTACAAATGAGTTATTTCTGGATCATTATAAATGATTCTGTTATTTCTGCGTTCCAAGTTAGAGGGGACACAGCCCGTCACCCCCACCTCAGCGCAGAAGTGTGGAGACTGGTGTCCCTGCGGGCTGGACTCACCTCCCAGTGGTGAAGGCCTGGGTGGCATTCTGGGCAGTGCCCATCCCTGCTCACTACAGAATATGTGTTACTCTGATCTATTCTGGGGGGAGGGCTGTCAGAGTGCGCTGATGTAAATTCCAAGTGCCCCAGAGGGCTTCTGTGGGTTTGGAGGTCCATAAGATTCCCATGGATGTGCCTTTGAGCCTCAGGGCCTTCTAGGATGGGGGAGGGTCATGGCTACTTTGCCTCTATTTGTACTAACATAGCTGAGACCCCGATGGGTCATGGTACAGTCCTTTCCCAACACTGGGTCTAGCAGTATCAGCATTATTAGTTGAGTTTACCCGACCCACTTCACTAAGCCTCACTATCTTTCTAGGCTGATTTCCATTGCTTGCCTTCCCGGGGGACAATTGAGTTGAATCTGCTTATTCTGTTTCATAAATCTTTTCCCACTTAAAGCTGCTCCTCCTTAGAAGTGAATTCAGCTTGTCCCACAGGGCCCAGGCCAGCACCTGTCTCTCCTAAAGCCCCTTTCTGTCTTGTGGGCCAGTGTTTGATTCACGAAGCACGCTGTCATGTGTACTACAGCCTGAGTGTAGCTAGAGAGATGCTTTGTCCCCCCAGACGCTGGGTTCCCCAAACTCGGATTAGATGAGTGGTAGTCTCACCCAGATAGCTCACCTGTGATATCTCCTCCCGCCTTTTTAGAGTTGGGGCATAGGTGACAGTTGTTTTCTGAAGGGGACACCCTCCTTGGAGCTTCTGCTGGTGATTGTCTGGGGATGGCCAGTGCGTCAAACCACGTTTCCAAGGAAGCTGATCACATGACCCCACTGTCTGCTGTTTATTCCTTCTCCTAAATTGTTCCAGAAAATAGTTGTCTTCTCGAGAAGAACCAATACACATCTCCCCCAAAATCAATCACACAATACAGTACAGGTGTCAAGGCAAGTAACTGGATTAGAATGACTTTGCCCTATTGGCCGGCTTCATATTTTGAGGATGATTCATATTGACTCATGTTTCTTCCCGTATGTCCCAGAATTGCATTTTGTAACACCAGACGGGGATGCTAATTACGCGTTTGAGTTCACTCCCGCAGTGAATTCGTGATGACAGGTCTGGCAGTAATCAATGTATCTGCTACACTTGTAATGATTTAATGCGAATGCCATGGTTACTGCTTGGAATAAAAGTGAATGGGCTCTCGCCTTGTCTGGGGAGCTCAGTTGGTTGGCGCTTCGTCCCATATACCAAAACAGTTGCAGGTTTGATCCTGTCAGGGTGCCTATGGGAGGCAACTGACCAATACTTCTCTCTCATATGGATGCTTCTCCCCTTCTCTCTTCCATCCTCTTTCTCTAGAAATTAATTTAAAAAAATCCTCTGGTGAGGATTAAAAAACAAACACACAAGCGAATGGGTTCTGCACATTTTAGGTAGGAGTCACAACTTGATCACCCAGAAGTACATTACAGAAGCTTCCTGTATTTTTGACAAAGCCCAAGGTGGGCTTCCAGCAAGACCTGTGATTTCCCTAGCAACCTTTTCTTTGCAATGAGGTGCATAGTAGGCAATACCTGCCCTCGGGCCCAGCTTCAGAAATACCACTTCAGCAGAAGGGTGTGCTGGTTCAACTGGACACTAGGAAAAAATAATTATTTCACAATGAATGTGTCAGTCCACCCAGGCGTCAGAAGTCGAGCTATGAGCTCCTTCCCCTTGTGACTTGCTGCTGGGGCTGAGGCATGAAGGGGGCGGGCCCCAGGGTAGCAGTCCCACAGTGGACAGTCAATGGTGGGTCCCCCATTCTTGCCCCTCAAGCAACCTCTAGAGTCAGCTCCTACACTGCCTTCCTCAGACTGTTTCTCCCTCCACTGCAGCCGCCTGTGGCTCGAGGATGAATGAGTAGGAGAGGAACCTCAGCACCGGCGAAGCTGCCTAAACCGTGGGTAGTGTGCTTTCATTTCGCTGACTTGCGTGTGCCCGAAAGGCTGACAGTGGTCCCCACGGGGCTGGGCCATGAGGAGGGTGGGCATGGACCTGCGAGGAGGAGTGCAGTCCAGTGGATGAGCACGGGCCAGGCACTTCCCCACTGGGCACCTGGCCCCCTGACCCACCGCCAGCCCGATGGGCCTCACCTCCCTGGGAGACTCACAGTCCTCACCTTTCTCTTGCTTCTGCAGCATTTCTGGGTTACATGAAGAGAGAGAGCCACCCCTTTGTGTGGGTTTCCATCCTGTTAAGGAATCCACTACCGTTGGCTTGAGATGGTACGATCTTAGCTGCATTTTGAGTCTCTATTGATACACCTGGAAAGATCAGACTAAATGATCTGCCTCTTAAACATGTATGTGTCCCAAACGATTCTGCTGTCTACCCTGAGGTGCCTGGAGGAACCCTCGGTGATGGTGGGCTTCATGTGTCCATGGTCCAGGCTCTGGTGCCCAGGTCTTGGTCAAACATGAGTCTGGATGTTGCCATGAGGTCGTTCTGTAGATGGGATTAACATTGACAATTAGCTGACATCATGTAAAGGCCATGACCCTTGTAATGTGGATGGGCCTCATCTGATCAGTTGAAGGCCTCCAGAGCAAAACTGAGGATTCCTGGGAAAAAAGGAATTCTACCACAAGACCGTAACATAGAGGTCCTGTCTGAGTTTCCAAATGGCGGGCCTGACCTATGGATTTTGAACTTACCAATTACAATCACAGGAGCCAATTCCTTTCAAATCAATTTCTCTCTCATTCTCATATTCTCTATGTCTCCACCCCCCCCAAAAAAAACCCCCCAAATATTCAAGTTGTTCTTTTTCAGTCTCTCCAGCTCTGAATTTGCTCAGAACAAATGGTGACATGTGAGGAGTGAAGAAGACATCATCTCTAGACCTGTTGGGTAGTATCTTCTCCCAGGTACACACACCCTCCCAGTGTCTTAAATTCCAAAGTCATTGTTCCCTCAGGGCCTTTGACCAGCTGTTCCCTCATCTAATCCAAGGCTCTCTCTCATCTTTGCACGATCATTCCTCCAGTTCTCTGTCCCCTCTACAGAGAAGTCCTCCCTCACCACTCGGGGAAAGCAGCTGTCCAGTATGCTGTCACAGCCCCCTATTCAAATGAATTAAATTTAATATCCTGCCCAGAAATTATGTTTTCTTGTATATTTCTTTACCTATTTGCTTAGTATCTTTCTCCTCTCACTAGAACCTAAGTTTCCTGAGAGCAGAGATGTGTCTGTCTTGTTCTCTAGTGAATTCTGAGAGCCCCAAATAGTGCCAAGTGCATTGGAGGCACTCCATGAATATTCATTAAGTAAATTGAGTCTCTAATTTGTTTTTCCTTTAAAATTCAGGTAGTGGTATAATTATTGAAATGATCTTACTCATTTTTGAAAGATGATTATTTGTTTTGTTTTTGCCTGCAATAGTTCTTACTAGCTGCCCTGAGATATTTTTTCCTTTATTTGTTCTAAACGTGCCTTCTTTCTGGCTTCAAAGGCTGCCCCTGGTCCCGAAAGCCCGGGTCTTAGGGAGTCCGCTCATAGTCACCCTCTCTATACCTTTCGTGACTTAAAAGCTTGCTCTAGTGTCTCAAATTAGCTCTCGCCTTCCTAGACATAAGAATTTTATCTTCCAAGCTTCTACTTATGAAACCAAAATAAATTATTTTCATCATCTTGGCCTTTTTAAATCTCTGTCACATCTTTTTAAATTTTATAATTTGAGTTTCTATTTTTAGGAGAAATGATGAACTTTCTCATGCTTTGATTCAGGGGACATAAAAAAAATGTTCCTTTCACTCCTTTGGGGTAGACTTGACGTACATGTTTATTTTCCCTGTCCCAAGAGATTCACCTTACCACCTCACACCCAAAGGATAAATTAAGATGAGTGGAAAGATGGTGGAAGCGTGATCGGGAAAAAACCCCTTGCGTTCTCTTCCTGGTAAAACTGCTTTGAGCTGTGGTCATTACCGGCATCTTGAGCTGTTTGGGGAGGGGACGGCGGGTTGCTGGTAGGAAGGAGTCTTCAGGCACAGGGATTATTTAGTCCAGGCTTCACTGAATTCGAGGCTTTCAGAGGGACCAAGAAAAGATGGGCATATGCTAAGGATTACTCACCTAATACTTGCTTTAAAGAGTTAGTTTTCATACATAGGTTCCTCTGGGAGGACACAAACCCTTTCTCAAAAAATAATACAATGACTTTCTCTTCTCTGTGTTCCGGTAAGTCCATCATGCCATGTTATCACCAACAAATTAGATGTAGTTTCTCCAACATACCTCTCCCCCTATAACTCCCTCTTCTTCCCTCCCCTGTCTCTCTACCCCACCATTCATTTCACAAGCATTGCCTGATGCACAATAAAGCCCCAGTCCTCCTGGAACTCACCCATCTCCATGGCCGTGCGTTTGTGGGAGGGAAGTGAGCATGTCCTGGCTCAAATGCTCTTGTTGTAGACAGTAAACCCGGGACTTGCTGGCTCACCCTTAAACATGTGTTTGTTAAGAACATTCAGAAGTGCTGATTGTCAAGGGACTTGATGACATTCTCCCTGTACCGGTTGGACCATGTTTGCAAAGCAGCATGACAAGATCCTATGGCATAATGCTTTCTGAATGGACCTCTGCTGTGGCTGTGGATTGGCCCTGAGAACTGCTGAGGAGCAGAAAGGTTGGGTGTTAACTGGCATTAAAGGTATATTTAAAGGCTTCACTGAAAACAGATGAAAAGAAAATGCCTTCCCAATGGTAACAGAAGACCAGAAAGTGGGGGTGATAACTCAGGACGACAGCTCTTAATACACATGGAGCACATTTAGGAAGGTCCGCACCTCCAGGCAGTGCTGAGCCCTGGGATCTAGTTCACTGGCCTGGGCCCATGTGTCCATCATCCAGTGTTACTTCCTCATTCCGAATAAGGCTCAGAATACGCTCTGGGCGTCGCTGGACTCTGTCCACATTTTACCAAGCTGTGTGTACATTAAACCAAAACGTGAAACCAATATCCATGAAGCACTTTAAGAAAAACGGGAGAGGAGAGGAGTGTGTGGCCAAGGAAGGTTAACAATGGGTGCATCTATCTAATACCTGTCTTGGAGGAGGGGCTGTATCTTCACAGCTTTGGAAAGGTTATGTTCCCAAGGGATGTACACTTCAGGGCTTGGAACTTTCTTTGCTGAAAGCTGATAATTGCTTCTAAGAGAATCGAGTGGAACAAAACACAGAAAGCCACTTTTAGGATAATTAAAACTATTTTGGATTTTTTATTTATCAATCTGGTTTCTAATATAATTTTAGTTAAATGAAAGAACATTCACAAAGAATATTAGGCATACATACATAATTTCCTTCTTTCATTCTAGTTTACATGCTGTTGCTTTTAGGGAGGGAAATTTTGTGTTATTTCACAGGAATGGGACCCTCATTGACTTTACAGAGAGAATATTTACGCCAACTTTTCACAACGCTAACCTCCATAGTCACCATGCTCACTGAAAAAAATGGAAAACGCAAAGAAAGAAAACTTAGACTGAGCGACACTGGGAACTGTCTCGGCCTACGTGGGAGGGGCCTCCGTGTCCTCATAGCCATCCAGAGTCCAGCACTGACTAGAAATAAGCCAAGGCTTGAGAATGGTGCAGGCCGTCCATAGACCTGTTCTTAAAGAACATTTTCATCTGGAAAATAAACTCGTGAATGCAGGTTAGACATTAATACCTAGGTGCCCCTCTGCCTTTATTCCTCTGACAGTCTGTGCTCAATGGGCGTTAACCAACTTTTCAACTCTGCTTTACCATCCGTTTACGTACCACCTTTATCCAAAAAATACTGCTGGGTAAGGAATAGGACGTTTCCAACGTTATCATGCAGAGCCAGAAGGCTATGCAAAAAGTCACATTTGTTGTTTGTACTATCTTACTTAGAAGCCAGTTAATCACACCGAGGGTGGGGGTAAACTGCACGCGGATGAGTGGGAACTGAGGGCTTTATGCACGTGAAGTCCTGATTTCTCTGGCTCGGTCCGGGCTGTGTTGCCTCGCGCAGTGTTGACAGTTGGCCCCTTGGCACTCTACCTGATGAGTAACTTAGCAGTTGGTTGTGCAGCGATGCCCTGCATAGCTCCACCTTCCCCGACATGGCCACGTTGTTTCTTTGGATCTGACTTACAACCACAACCCGGAAAGCACGTCTTCTACTAGGCTCCGTTGACTCTGGCCCTTATATTTGGGTTTCCAAGTATTCTCCCGTCAGGAATCGGGGCCCCTCACAATTGTCTTATAAAGTCAGTAAAACAGCTCTAACTTAAATATAGGCAAAGGAGGACAGAGGTTCAGCAACTTGGCAAAAGTCACAGAGCAAAGCAGGGAGAAAGAGGAAGGGTTGGGCCTCTGTCAGCTGACTCTCAGGGTCCTCACTCCCCAAATGTCATTTAAAAAATGGTGCCCATTGTTTTTTAGTCCAAATTGGCAAGCCTCACTATTATCGTTTCTCACTGATTTCAGGATCAGCTCATTCTCCTGGGATGGCAGTTTGTGACCTATATTTGGCTGGTTAACTGGAATTCAATGAATAATTCGATTTGATAATTTGCTGCCTTTCTTTTTGAAAACTGCTTGGTAGGATGAAGAAAAGGAGCACATAGGAGGAGGTTCAAACCAGGTGCTAATCGTTTGGAGGTGTGAGACCTAAAGCAGCCATGAACATGTTCACACTGGAAGAACAAGCGGAAGATGAGAAAAGAACTGATCCTGTTTTAGAGGGAAATCAAAGCCTCTTCTTGACCTTTCGCTGACACTCTGCTTTCATAACTGGTAGCTGTAGCTGTTTCCTCAAGTGCCTTCTCTGATGTGGCTTGTGTCTTTGTGCCCATCTCTCAGCTGGCACCTGGTGGTTCAACAGATGTTCAACCATAACATGAAAATCTCTTCGGCTTGCACCAATTCTTTTCCCCGTGCTCCTCAATTCCTGCTCCTGTTAGCAAAGGTGGCTCATTTATCAAATGCAGGCAACAGGACATTTTCCAACAAGGGCACTCACTCCAAACTCTCATTCCCAGCTCTTCAGTAAAAACTTCATGTAAGTCTCTTGACTTGAGCCATTGGTTGAAAGCCACAAGGAAAAATGTAGTCCTATACAGAAGAGCTGGAGAAGAGCTTAACTATAAAATAACGTCTCACCTTTGGAGCTAGCTTCCTTGAGCTCTATGGAATGGTATCTTGAGAGCTTAGAATGGCACTGGTTTTACGTTCATTCAAAGTCCCCACTGCTGGCTTCTCAGACATAGGTGCTTGCTTTATACACAGAAGCCATTTCCTGTACAAGCAACACTAAGACCAGGAGGAGCTTTCCCTGTGATGGTAAACCGGCCTCTTGTTTGAAAAAACAGTTTTGTGGTTTTATTTTGTCTGTTCTTATTATGTAAAGATGCATTACCGCTGGCCTTTTGTGCTTGACTGCTGATGCATTGGGATGGAAGATGTTGCGATTCTGCGGAATATGGCCAACGAAGCAAGATTAGGCACCGCGCTTGGGCCCTGTGTCCGGCTGGCTAGGCTGCACTGTCCTGAACTTTCAAGGGAGGGAGCTGGAAAGAAGCTGGTTTCCTTTCTTCACGTAAACAAGTTGTTAACCATTTAGAAAGGACTGGATAGAGGCATCATAAACAGACTCAGGAGTTATTGTGAAGACCACAGTCCCAAAGAGAAGTCAGATCTCCAGCCTTCTTTTGGCACTTTAATTCCTTATCCACCTTTTTGTGTCCTGTCTGCTGGCAGGATTGTAACCCCTTTAAGGGCAGAGACGGTCATACCTCTGTCTGTCCTAAACATCCCAAATGATGGTGCTGTGGGAGACCCACTGATCCCGGGAGGCATTCCAGGGCCCTAGGTTTAGAAATTCGGTCAGAGAAGTGTTGGGTATTACTTTTAACATTTTATAGCAGGAAAGTGGAAAGAAGAGAGAGAAGAGAAAGGGTGAGAACATTTTCCTATCAGGGACTGTTTTGATTGTTTCAATTCCCTAATCATATTGGGGAACAGGGGAAGTGTTGAGACAATATATAGAGAATAAAGCTACCAAGGAAAATGCAAGAAATAACCAATCTGCATTATTTGTTAAGTACAAAGGTAATGCCTGTAAAATAGGTTTAAAAAAAAATCAGAAACATCTGTAATACAACGTTTAAAATTTTCTTTTTCAATTTGATAATACATAAAAGAGCCCTGAATGGAGGCATCTTGGTTCAATCAATAGCCGTTGTTTTCTATGTCATTTGTAAATGTTACAGTGTTCTGATATTTATCATATGAAATACTTTTCATTTTTAATGTGATTTACATTAGAGTGATTAAGACCCTTCTTAGTTTCATGAGAGGACCTGAGGTCAGCAACTGGAAAAAGGGGTTTGGATTCCCGTGTGTTCTGTCACCGTGGCTTGAATGGGTTGTGTCTCCTATGGAATGTGCCAGTACTTGTGCCACGTACCTCTGGCAGCTATGGACAACATTTTCCTGACTCAGGAAATTGAGGTCCTCCAATAACTTTGGCATACCCAGTAAGTGGAAAAGTATGCATATACACAGGTAAACTAGAATTTCCATTTTACCAAGGCAGGCTATGAGAAAATAGCATTGATACCTTTTTAACCTCATCTTACCTAGCAGGAGAAGGAAAACAAGTGGTCAAATATTGGAGTCTAAAATTTTTTTAAAAAAGTATTAAGGATAAGAGCCTGAACTATACTGACCATAAATGGTAGTCATTCTAGAAATAACTTTTATGTAATCCTTTATTAAATAAGTGAAATTATTTTTTAGATGTTCCAATAGGAGCTGTCCCATCAGTTTACATACTATAAGTCTATTATTTTTTAATAAAATCAACGAGTTATTTGTTGGGATAATTGGTGAAAGTTCCTGACTAAAGTGAAGTGTGAAATGACTAGACAGATACTCTTTCTGAGAAGCAATTTTGGAGACCAGGTTTGTGGTGAACCAGAGCTTCAAATGTATCTGCCAAGGAAGATCGCTGACGCAACGCAGCATGTCTGTTTTAGATGGAGCAATACAGGGAGTAGATGTAAAACATGGCAGTGTTTTCCCCAAAGGACTCCAGAGTAGTAGAAATACAAATAGCAATCACAACTTGGCTTTATTGTGTCCGTTCACTGTCTGCTAGTTTGTCACGGGGGCTTAAAAACTAGAGATTTAAAGCAAACTGAGAACCACTTAATTTATGCATTAGCCAGACAGCGTCCATATTCTTACTACAACTATGAAAGAAACAGAGCAAATGGATCATGACATGTGCCTCTAATCCTACAATGAGATGCTTACACATCCATGTAACATAACCCAGTATGTTGTAGGTAGAGCGGAGGAAAATCAGTGATAGGTACAGACACTGAACAGATCTAAGACTACAAACATAGAACAATATGATCTCACAGAATTCAATGAAAAATAAAACCAGCAATCCCAATGGGAAACTACTTGCCCTGGTACTTAATGCTTCTCTCCGCTGTGTTGATGATGATGTTACCTCATAGGTGCCATACACCTTCTTCCTTTGACTGCTTCAGGCAGGAACTCTGGGAAAATCGGCACAGGTTGAGGTCTAATTGAAAACTGGCAAATAATACGTTCTCTTTGCCTCTTTCTTTCCTTCTCCAATTTATAGGATACCAAAAATAAACATTATATGAACATGAACTAGTAGCTACAATAGCCCATTAAAAGTTGACTACATGTGAAAGGAAAAGAATGCTGGAGGCCACGTGTCGGTGCATCAGCTTTCCTCAAGAAAAAATATGCACGTTCTAAGGGCTCTTAAAAATGTAGAAAACTTGCCCTGTTACCATGGATTTTTAGAACACCTCTAAACACACACAAAATAGGACAGATTTTACCTACAAATTTCAACCATTGCTTAAACTCTAAAAGCATTTTTGTATTATTTTGTTTTGATACAGAAGGGAGAACTCAGCTATAAAGAAATATTAAAAAGTATTATTATATATTTTTTGTGTGTGACGATCAGTCTCAAGAATTTTCTGTTGCTTGCCTCCCCCAACTTGTGCTGATATTTTAAAGGATGTGCTCAAGAGTATGAAGCAGGGTGCTTTTGTCCCTTTCCCTTCCCCCTCCCTATCCCACAGCCAAAGAGCCACCCCTCAAATGAGCCACTCCTTTTTGCTTTCGTCAATGGTCTCTGTGAAGTTGGGGTCGTTGTTCATGATGGCAGCATCTGCGCTCTCTGCGGACTCTGCTCCCTTCGCTTCGTTGGTGTGGTAGGTGCCCTTGTGACGGAACATGTAGCGAATGAGGAAGACCAAGGTGCAGAGAATGGTGAAAATCACCACAGCAATGACCCCTGGTGGAGACAGGACAAGGACTACAGGTTACACTTAGTCTTACCTATCCCACCAACACTTCCCCCCACTTCACCATGGTTTCTTCAAACACTACCCTCTCCCATAAAAACACAAACCTCCAAAAACAATAACTGCAAAAACGAACAGAACTGAAAGGAGAATTAGACCAATTTACGGACTTGGAGATTTCAACACTCTTCTCTCAGTAACTGATAGAACAACTAAACAGAAAATCAATAAGAAGTTAGAAGACCTAAAAAACATGACCTAAGGAAACAACACTAAGAGGAAGTCCTATTCAACTCACTTTATGAGGCCAGTATTGTCCCGATACTAAACCCACACAAACACATTATGAAAAAGAAAATCCTCAAGCAATATTCCTCTTACATAAAATTTAAAAATCAAACCTAGCAATATGTAAAAAATATATTATGATAAAGTGATGTTAATTCTAGGAATACAAGATTGGTTTTACATTAAAAAATAAAGCAATGTAATTTATCACATTAGGCAAATAAAGGAGAAAAATGATAATCTCAATAGATGCAGAAAAGGCATATGGCAAACTTTGGAATTGGGATTAAGCAGCATCATACATTATAAGTTATACTCAGAGAGGCAGAAACACTTTTATGAAATAAGACAGAAGCAGGAAGAGAATATGACAATGGGCAACAAGGGTTATCAATATTGATCCAAATATGAGGATTATCCCAGGAGAGTCTAATTATTCTATAGGTAGCCATGGTCAGAAGGAAAGACTGGAACAAATTAGATATTCTGGCTTATTAGTTTTCTGAAACTAGACCTGCACAGTCTTTCCAATTTTTGTAGTAAGCTACCCTGGACCATTTGGGACATGAGAGAATGAAAGTAAAAAAAGATAGGAGGGAGTAAGGACATGTCATGGCTATTGCCTCTCAGCTACTTACATATTCAGATTTGGCTAGCTCACCATTATTCTTATTTTACAGGTGTGCATTTAGAAAGTAGCCAGGTTATATTTCCACAGTTTATCCACATCCATACTTCATAATCTGAAGCCATATTTAAATAGCAAAATGATGCCCTGACCGGTTTGGCTCAGCGGATACAGCATTGGCCTGCGGACTCAAGGGTCCCAGGTTCGATTCCAGTCAGGAGCATGTACCTTGGTTGTGGGCACATCCCCAGTGGGGGGCGTGCAAGAGGCAGCTGATCGATGTTTCTCTCTCATCGATGTTTCTAGCTCTCTATCCCTCTCCCCTCTTCTCTGTAAAAAAATCAATAAAATATATTAAAAATAAATAAATAGCAAAATGAATACTAAAAATCTAGCTAGACAACCTGTTTTTCCCCTGGACCATGATTTTCTTGCTTCTGGCTGGCTGGCATGGCTCAGTGATTGAGCATTGATCTATGAACCAGAAGGTCATGGTTTGATTCCCAGTAGCAGCAAATGCCTGGGTTGCAGGCTCCGAGTGGGACGTGCAGGAGGCAGCCAATCAATGTTTCTCTCTCATCGTTGATGTTTCTATCTCCCTCTCCCTCTACCTGCCCCTCTGGAATTAATTAAAAAATACTTTTTTTAAAAAAATGACTGCTCCCCACAGGTGAGTAGCCACAGGAAAGCCTGTTCTGTACATCACCTACCTCCAATGATGGCCGAGTTTCTGTTGACTCCATTTCGTATAGCTTGGCCTTGTCCTGGGTTATATGGAAAATCAGCACTGGCTGTAGAGAAAGAAATGGAGAGTCAGCTCAGAGAGTGAGGTTCACCACTAATCCCAAGTAATGTGGCACCTGTCTTTTCATACAACTCTTTACTTCCCGTTTTCCCAAATGAGATGCCCATTTCAGGTGGACGCATCTTGCTGCTGCTTCCCAGGAGAATCACAGCAACATCCACCCCTGTGCCTGCTGGTTTCCTTCACAGAGAAGGGCTGCAACTCCTTTGGAGGAAGATCAGAGACTCGAACTACCCGGGCTGCCCTCTCCAGTTCCATTGACAGACAAGCTTATGGATTATAATACTTCAGTTTGGCTGAAACCTGCCTCCTGTCCCCTTTTATCCCATTCACAACTGGTGGCAGTGGCTGTACTCACAGACCAGCTTGTTAAAGTGTGCAGCATTACTTTAAAAAGCAATCACTTCTTGATATTAATATTTTACATTGCTCTAACAAAACATTGTACACTTCAGGAATATTTTATAAGGGAGTAATATTTCATGAGAGCTGAGAAGAATATTAATTATCTAATAAATATTCTCT
>NW_006300375.1:5350998-5359824 GCF_000327345.1 Myotis davidii
TTATTAAAAATAAGAATCAGTTGTATGAAACTTAGCGACTTCTCTAAGATAAAGTAAATATAGAGCATGCAAAAGGCAAACACTATGAAGTCTGTATATAGGTCAGGAGAGTTATTATCATTCATGTAAGATAATTTAAAATTAAAAAAAGATTTCATATTTGCTGGACTTCTGCTTGAGAAGTTACGCTTTAAGGTAAATCTTCTAATAGCAGCAGCTTCTCTGAAGTCAGACTACCTTAGTCTAGTGGTCGGCAAACTCATTAGTCAACAGAGCCAAATATCAACAGTACAACAACTGAAATTTCTTTTGAGAGCCCAATTTTTTAAAAAAATATATTTTATTGATTTTTTACAGAGAGGAAGGGAGAGAGATAGAGAATTAGAAACATCGATAGAGAGAGACATCAATCGGCTGCCTCCTGCACATCTCCTACTGGGGATGTGCCTGCAAACCAGGTACATGCCCTTGACCGGAATCGAACCTGGGACCTTTCAGTCCGCAGGCCGACGCTCTATCCACTGAGCCAAACCGGTTTCGGCGAGAGCCCAATTTTTTAAACTTAAACTATATAGGTAGGTACATTGTTATTAACTTAATTAGGGTACTCCTAAGGCTTAGGAAGAGCCACACTCAAGGGGCCAAAGAGCCGCATGTGGCTTGCGAGCTGCACTTTGCCGACCACGACCTGTCTAACCAGAACCGTGGCTACTGAATGCCACCAGAAAAAATAAGAAATTTATAGTAGTTATTTGGCATAATTAAATGTGTACACACTGATGAAATAGGTCTGTGTTATGATTTAGGGAATATCTTAGTAAGGACTCAGCTTTTTTCTTTTAAAAAAGGCATTTAAAATATACGTTTTTATTGATTTTTAGAGAGAGAGGAAGGGAGAGGGAGAGAGATAGAGAACCAGCAACCTTTTGGTGCACAGGATGATGCTCAACCAAATAAGCCACACTGGCCAGGGCAAGATTTGGTTATTAACACACACGATTCCTGATGTAGACTACAATTCAAAGCACAAGAGTTGCTTTTCAAGGAAGAAAGCTTATACCTTCACCTACCTCTAATGATGGTACAGTTCCTAGGCCTTTTGATGTTGTAACAACTCACTCTGGACACCATTTAGCCCATGTCCTAAAAACATCATCCAGCTTGTATGTGGCCTAGCTGGGATCAGAACCCAGGTAGGGTTAACTCCACAGTCAATAAACTTCCCTATCCTGCCTTTCAGGGCTGTGGGGAGACAGACAGGGGAGGGGGGCTGTGGAGGAAGTCAGGCCTCAGACAGTTCAGCTTGGGCAGGGCCTATGAAAGGAAGAACCTTTTATAGGGGATCGGTGAGAAAAATTTGTTTTGTTTTAGACATGTCAGGTTTGAGGTGTCTACAGGACACTCAGGCAGAGAGATCTACTTACTGGATATTTTGTGAGTTGGGTCATATTTCTCATCTCCTTTTGAAAATGCACAGAAATCTTCTGTCGCCTATAAATAATCTGAATCTTCAAAATATATTCAGTATAGTGACAAAAACTCACAGTGGTAATTTAGTTATTCTACTAGAGGCCTGGTGTATGACAGTTGTGCACTTGGTGGTGGGGAGAGGGGTTCCTCAGCCCGGCCTGCACCCTTTTGCAGTCCTGGAGCCCTTGGGGGATGTCTGCAGTCAGACATCCTTAGCGCTGCCGCCACTGTGCTCGCCAGCCCTGAGCCCGGTTTGTGGCTGAGTGGCACTCTCCCTGTAGGAGCGTACTGACCACCAGTGGGCAGCTCCTGCATTGAGTGTCTGCTCCCTGGTGGTCAGTGCACGTCATAGCCACCAGTAGTTCCTCTCTTTGGTTGATTTGCATATTACCCATTTATTATATAGGATTGTGTGATATTCACAAGACTATGAAATTGGTTGCTTTTTTGCTTCAGGTGATGTGGATGGTAGAACGTAGCATAGTTTCTCTCTGCTCCAAAGCCTGCTCCATGGTTTTGCATCCTTGGCCACAAAACTGACTTAACATAGATATTTAGAGATATTGCTATGTTTTCCCTGGTTCTCTTGAAGTTATTGACATAAGCATTAGTGGAAGGTGTGGATGTGACCTGAGATGACCTGAGGAGAAGAGCCAGCAGAGAATATTTATAAATATCCTAGGTTTGTCTTTGGTGTAAAAATCTGAACTCTTTGGCAAATGGAGCAAAGCTTCCCTTGAGCTGAATTTCTCTCCTGCCTCTTCCCTCATGGAGCCACCACATTCCCTACTCAACAGTCTAGGCACACGGATTCCTGGTGCTTCTGGTTGATGTGCCTTTGCTCATCCACATGGCACTCTCTGTCTAGACTTCTGGTTTGCCTTTCCTCTCTTTGTCCATGAAATCCTATGTCTTTCCTGAAACTATCCCCAACCACCTCTTTTCAATGGCTATCATCGTAATTCTTGTCACTCCTTATGCAATAGTCACCCTCTTAAAGTCAGGGGCCAGTCTTAATTATGTTTGCAGTCCCAATGACAAACAGTGCAGACAAGAAGCAGAGCTAATTGGATGCTCACTGACTGGTGCAATTAAAATCAGTCCATTAAGAGGCGTGTAAATGTTTGTGTAGCCTCTTCTGATAATAAAGACTCCCATGCAGATATAATTTTAAGAGTCAGCTGCCTACACCCAACCCAACCCTTAAAGCAAAGCAGCATTCTTATTCTTCCCAATAAAGGCAATGAACATATAGAATACAGAGAGGCTACTAATGATTCCTGTGTCCACCAGCCTTTGGAGAGTAGCTGAGAACAATCAGTGGAAAACCCTCAGGTACAACGGAAGTCCTCGTGAAACTAAGAGCAGGGTTCTGTTTTGTTTTGTTTTTTTTTTTTAGCATGAGCATCCCCATTTTCATGGCTTTATTGATAACTTAAGCCTGGTTGTCTTAATGCATGTGAGAGCGCACTCCCTTGAGGCAAATTCACATTATTTTGGTGAGCAGAGTTATGGCTATTTTAATAGATATATTCCAAATTATTTCATCTCATCTGTCCTTCCCCTTGGGGACCAAGAGCCTCTTGGAAATGCACACAGAGAAACATGGATGCCAAGAAATACGCTGGGACCAGGCCACAGAACCCATCCATGGCACATGCTCCGCTCTGTGGCTAACTTCCCTAAGTTTGCTAGCACACAGCAATTTCAGTGGTGCTGGAGTATCAAGGAGCCGATATTTTAGAAAATGTCACGAGTAGTTCCAAGTAGACTTTAGATATTAACAGTCTCAAGACCAGATTTGCATCAAACAGGCAAAGGCTATTTTCAATACACTTTTTTTGGGATCCCCAAATGATACTGCGTGACGATGGCCACCAAAGCGTGGCGCTCGCTGTTCCCGCTCTGACTTAGAGTCTCACAGCACCGCGTGTATCTCTGCTCATCTCCCCGGCTGTTGGTTCATTCTATCCATAGACCACGCTTCCTTTGTACCACACGGAGAGCAGCTCTTCTCCCTCCCCCACCAGCAGAGGACAACAGAACAGATTCCTGCAGGAACTGAGGATTAGAGAGTTTCCACCATTGAACGTGCTCTTGAAATAGCCTGGCTGAGGCCTCAGAGCCCAGAGATGCACTACAGCCCTTCTCACTCAGAGAAGGCAAATGTACCATAGATGTCACCGTATTCAGACATGGATCACAGTCTTCTTAACAAATCGATTCTTCCTTTGCCTTCCATGGGAGGCGCAACCAGAGAGCTCAGCACTGGTGTTTCCTTTCCCCTCCTCCATCTTCAGGTTGGCAGGGGGGGGGGGGGGGGATGTGGTGGGGGGGGGGGGGGGGGGATAACACACATACTTGGTAAGAGCAGGCCCAGGGGAAGTCATTCCCATAATTATACAGATACAACAAAAAGGTCAGGTATTAGAACTGGGTGAGCAAAAATGCACTTTCCTTCCCCCAAAAGAATGGAAAACAAGGATGTTTTATTCTCTTTTCTAAGGGCAGTTTGCCCTCCCCCTTGCCGCCTTCTTGGAAGGATTTCTCAGGAAAGCAAATGAGAGTCCGATTGGCACTCTCCTATCTGTGTGCTGGGCATGGGTGTGTGTGGTGTCCTTCCCTGGCAGCTGGGACAACCAGGGCTTGAGTGACAGTGACAAGTAATGAACCCACCTGTCCAGATGTGAGGCCCATTACACAACCAAAGCCCCCAGTGACCATGTAGGGTATTTAGGTATTTATATGTGACAAGTAGAAAAGCTCTAATTCTAGGATTACGTGAAACGAATCATCAATGGCACTGACTACACTTTCCTCAGATATAAAACTCTCTAGGGCCCAGGATACCAAACATGTTTTTAATTGCCAATTCACATAAAATTCACATTCCAGGAACAAGCTGTTTAGGAAATAATAACAGTACTTCCTACAAGTCAGGTCCTGTTTTAAGTCCTTTTCATGTATTAACTCATTTCATCCTCATGTGAGCCTTGTGAGGTGGGCATATTCCTACACTTGGGAAGCTAAAAATGTGTCTGAGATCCCATGACCAGTAACAGGAGGAGCCAGGGTTTGAACCATTAATTGGCTCCAGAAACCACTTGCAAAAACTAAGCTGACCTCTCTCTCTCTGATGAGAAGTGATCCGTCTACACTGGCTCTATCCAATTGTCAACAATATGACATGCTTTTATGGCGACCCACTAACTTAGCCTGATTGCTTCTCTGTGGTTGGGGGGCTCTCTGGGGAGACCAGTGATATCTAAAAGCTCTGACTGCACTTGTCAGACTTCAAAAGCTGAGCATGAAGAGATAGTTTTTGTCTGACAAAAGGATGATTCCACATGATGACAGTACCAGCTGAACCATGTGATAAACCGAGGGCTCCGAACCAGCACGGCAGAAGAACAGGAGCCCAATAGTCCTGGTTCCAGCACCAACCCCTCAGGGGCCCAACCAGCCCAGAGAGAATGGGGATCACCATTCTAGAAGCATGTGTGAAATCATGAATAGTGCTAATTGTGCTTTTAAACATTCCTGTTTGAATGTAATTTTTACTGCATTTTTAGAACGTTAAAATTAATAGAAATTTCAAGGCAGGTGCTTAAGTATAATAAATGGAATTTAGACAGTTTTAAGAATAGGTTATTAAAAAGAGATCTGCATTCTTTAGCCTCAAATTTATTGCCTGTGCCATTGATCAGGTAGGGAGAAGATGGAACAATAAAGATTATTATTTTTTTCACTACAGAATATAAATGAGGTAGTTGTGGTTCTTATTTACTATGTTTCAAAATATGTAAAATTGTAGACTTTAGGCTCAGAAACCAATTGCAAATAAAACACTCGTTTAAATGCATATAAAAATAAATCGAGGTTATCTAACATAACCCCCCCCCCCACCTCCGAATAAAAGGCACTAAAAGCTTTAGGTTGTCATATATCAGGGACAAAAAAATTAGAGAGTAGCTGACATCTCCTTGAGAAAATATCTCCATGGAAACCACTTAAGCTTCAGCATCTAAAGTGATAATGTGAGACACTCCAACAAAACTGCTATTAATTGTAATTTAAATTGCAACACTCTGTTTGCAGTGGGGTCTGGGCTAGATGATGTATATATGCCTTTGTTCTTCCCAGCTTGTTTCGTTTGCTTTATTCTCTTCCTTTAAATTTGAGTGGTATGGCAGAAAAATTTTTTTTTTAAGTAATGCGTTTTAAGCATTTGCTATTGACTGATATTTTAGAAACAGAAGTGAAATAAAAGGTTTTCGATTAAGATGCTGAAGATATAAGGAGCTGCTGTTTTATTCTGGGAGAAGCTACTGCTGATCATGTTCAGGAGGGAGGGATTGGTGGGCCATGGCTTCGTGAACCTCAGTCTCGTATCTATACATACAGCCATCACCACAGAAAGCTAGACAGCTAGAATTCTAGTTTCAAATGGGGAAGAGATTATGAGATTTTGGCTCTGACAAGTGAAATAAAAACTTTACATTTCCAGCCTGTAGGAGTGTTCAAGATCCAGGGACTCAAAGAGGTTCTTTAGGTAAAAAGAAACAGAATAAAGGAAACTGTCATCTGCGGTGTGTCTTGGTTGTGAACATAATGCCAACTTCTACACAAAAGGACTCAATGGGCAATCGATTTTATTCGCTTCCCTCCTTCCAGTGGGTTTTTAAAGCTATTTCTGAATTGTCTCAATTGCTTTTCAGGAAAAAGATTTATTGATAATCCTAGACTAGGATGACATTACATTTTTTTTTTGTCCGGGAAAGTATAAATAGGTATTTTAATAGGAAATATCTCATTATTGGTAGAAGCTCAGACTTTGTATTCCATAAACACTAAAGTAAGCCATGTGGTGTCCACTTTCATGTTAGAGATGTCTTCTTATTTCTCAGGTGGGAAAACTGTTTCTTCTTTTGTTAGTAGTGATTGTGTAGGAATCAATCATCAAAGCTATGGTTGGATAACATTGTAGGCTCCTGCGGATCACAGATGGTTACAGCTGGCTTTCCATCCCACAACCTGTCTCTACATCTGGGAGGCTAAGACGCAGGATGGCGTGTAGGTCACGGTTATGTAGCTGGTAGGTGCTCAGGTCACTTTGGCCAAGTCTTTGGATTCACCTGGGACTTACTGTCGTTCTCCACCACAGGGCGCTATAGACTCATGTTGGCATTAATTGGATGCAGGAACGCAGAAGCCCCAAGGCTGGGGGAATAAGATAAATTTGGGTGGTGCCATTCAAACCCCTTTCTGAGGGACAGCACGGTTTCCAGATTGTCCTCAGCAGCAGCGGGACCCCCTTCAGGGCCTGTCCCTTCCAACTCACAAAGGGTGCTGAGGGCAGGAATAAAAGGGCTCTGCATCGTGTAGCTGGTGGGTTCTTTAGGCTTTTTCTTCCTCCTTGAAACTCATTCTCATGTGCCTTTTGCAGAAACAGATTGATTCCTGAGTGCTTTGGTTCAGAGTGTTCAAATGTTAGGGAGCATACAAACCACCTGGTGTCGTGTTAAAATGCAGGTTCTGATTGGGCTGGGCTGGGGCGGGGCCTGGGAGTCTGTGTTTCTCACAGGTGGTTGGGTGCTTGAGCAGCAGAGCTATAACTGAAACCCTGGAGGTTCATATTCCTTCTGAGCATCTTACCTTCCTTCCCCTCCTCAGAATCATTTGTGTGCTCTTACTGACTTACATGAGAATTCACCCCATGGTTCCATTATCTTTAGCCCTATTTCTTTCTTTTTAAAAAAATCCTCACCTGTGGATATGTTTCCATTGATTTTTAGAAAGAGAGGAAGGGCGAGAAAGAGAGAGAAACATTGATTGGCTGCTTCCCTACATGCCCTGACCAGTGATTGAACCAGCAACCTAGGTGTATGTACTCTAACCAGAAATCAAACCTGTAACCTTTTGGTGTAGAAGATGACAGATGACGCTCCAACCAGGGGTATAGCCTCACTTTCCAAGGAGAGGGTGCTTGAGAAAATAACCATCATAAGAAGTTAAAGCCACCAAATACAGTGAATAAGCCCCAAAGCGCACCTGTGAAGACATTCCCTGATGTTTTTGCCCAGACAGTGGTCAAGAGTTGCACTGTTCATGAGGTGACCATCTTTGGGAGACCCTGGAGCTAGCGCCTTCAGGCTTCTGCTGAGAACACCTCCACCGGACACTGGGCAAGGGTTAGCAAAGGCTTTGGATGTGCAGAACTTCTGGCCTGGGAGCTTGATTAAAATAACTTTTTGATGACCCCAAATCTAGTTAAAAGATGATTTCGTCATTGGTGAGAGTACTGAGCACATTTAATCATCTGAGGAGGCAGGCAAGGAAGAAGGGTCTCCTCTCACGCCCCTGTGCGAATTTCTAGTCAGTTCAAGGGCCATAATTTGCCTGTTTTGAAAACAGCAGAATATTGCTGCGTTGCTTCTGCCATCATCGTATGTCTTCTGAGGTAAGTACGGGGAATAACAAAATGCATTTGGAAAAACACTTAATCTTCTGCTATAACCTCTATATCTCAGTGTGCAGAACACGTCTTCAGTTTCAGACGATGAATGTGCTCCTGCTCTCCGTGGACTCGCTCTGTCAGTATTCATACGGCTTTGGCTTTGGTTTGGAGGACGTCTGTTGTAATTGCTCTTTCACCAAAATGTAAAATTGACCCTTTTTTATTCCTCAGTGCTCAGAAACCGGGACACAGATGAGGAGTGTTTCTGAGAACGGATCCAGCCCGCTGACGGCTCCCCGCTGCATTGTGTGTGTGGACGATTAGGAAGGGCAGTGAGCAAAGCTAAAGTGCTTTAAAAATTCATTCTGCACGTATTTTAAG
The DNA here is from genome assembly GCF_000327345.1 of Myotis davidii. Lineage (NCBI taxonomy): Eukaryota > Metazoa > Chordata > Mammalia > Chiroptera > Vespertilionidae > Myotis > Myotis davidii. Next base: position 5,359,307 of record NW_006300375.1, read on the forward strand.
TCTGTTATCAATGCCCAGCAGGGCTCGTGCTTTTGAAATACTCTTTTCAGTTGCATTAGCAGAAGTGAAACATGTAATTCCAATCCCAAGGCGTGTCTTGTCTTCTAAGAAGGCCGACCTCAGAAAACGGACGCTGCAACACCCTCGCTGGACGCTGCAACACCCTCGCTGGGTATTTCCGTCATCTTTTGAGTTGTTCTTCCTGCGTGAACCTTAGATCTCAAAGGACAGTGTCTTTGCTTGTTGGCCGGTGGAGTGCCTAACGGCCACTGAAGGAACCCCGTGAAAAGAAAAGGCTTCCAAAGCCTCCCGATGCTGCCCCACCAACGGCCTCCTCCAGGTGCCGCTCCCATCAGGGTCCAGATGCTGAGATCTGTGTCCAGCCTCAGCCACGTGACTGTCACAGCCCTCCCTCTCATTCATGTCGACAGAGTGTGAAAAAAATACTCTACCCATCCTGGGTGTGTATCAAAAAAGAGAAAGAAAAAAATAAATAAAGCAGGGGGCGGGGGGAGTGT
>NW_006300375.1:5359944-5390324 GCF_000327345.1 Myotis davidii
AGACTTCCACTTTATATCCACGGGGTGGCAGGAGACAGGAAAACAGTTCACGATAAAGAACTGGAAATCTTTTACGTTTAAATTCGATTATTTTCCCGGAGGAGGAAAAATGGGGAAAGCACTGAATTTGAAGGGCGTCTACCGGACATTTAGGCCTGGCACTGCTGGTCTCTGTGTGCCTTTCAGCAGGTGCTGTAAACAGGGGGCTGGGCGGCATCTCCGGACGGGGGCGCGGCCGCCGGAGTCTCCAGACTGTGCGGTGTGTGTGAGACAGGGCTGAGCTAGCCCACAGCAGCCACTCGCTCTTTCTTGAGGGCAGGAAGGCATTTGCTTCCTCTGAGTCTCATTTCCCTGACCTTTACTTATTTAGTTATTTATTTTTTAAGATACATTTTTATTGATTTCAGAGAGGAAGGGAGAGAGATGGAGTGAGAAACATCAATGATGAGAGAGAATCATTGATTGGCTGCCTCCTGCACGAGGGATGGAACCTGCAACCTGGGCATGTGCCCTGACCGGGAATTGAACCTTGACCTCCTGGTTCATAGGTCTATGCTCAACCACTGAGCCACGCTGGCTGGGCTCATTTTCCTTCTCTTTAAAAGTGGCTAATAATGTCCACTCATACATATAGACCCCCGAGGATGAAACAAAATCTTGCCCTGATAGCATTTCAGCAACTCAAGTCCTTTACCATTTTAAACTATCATTTATCCTTTTCAGTTTTTTAAAAGTTGAAATTCCCAAGTCAATTCTTGGAAACCACTCTTTGCCATTCCCAAGAGGGAAATGTCAAAGCGATTTGGTCTCCATGTTTAAAATAACTTTCATATGGCTTATTGCATATTTAGATTTTAACATAAAGTTGATTTTACTTTTTCTCCCTGAGCCTTCCGGGGTTGTTCCTCGCTAGAAGCTGAACAGCAGAATCAAGAATCCACCTGCCCTTTCTGCAGCACAAAACTGAGGCAAAAACAAATACCATGATTTCCTGGAGTCAGTGGTTCTGCCATCGCTGGAGAAGATGCCATAGCAGTGAGGACGCCTGTGTTTCCCCGCATTTCCCCAGCCCCACGTAGGTGAGGGAGACCACAGCTGAGAGGATGACCCCGCACAGACCCCTGGAGAGAGGCCTCTCTAAGGCCCCTGTCCGGTGAGGTGGCTGAAGTGGGGCGAGCACAGAGACAAGACTGGGAGAGAATCCTGCCCTCCCTGGGGCTCAAAATCTATTAAAAGGGACAAGGGAAAGGAAGGGGGAAAGGCAGAGGGAAACGGACTGAAAGTGACGCCCACACAGGGAGGAACAAGGACCGTAGACGTTGTCCCATAGTTGATGTTTGTGACCTTTTTGATTTATTCACAGTGGAGTTTTCAGAGAGTTAAACAACTCTGGTTGGGAAAGAACAGAACCTGAGCAAAGGCAGCGCCTGCCACACAGGAGTGACTAGAGAGCAGCACAGGAAAGAGAGGATGCTGAGCAGGGTGTGGTGCTGCAGGGACTCCAGCCTCACTGCCCATCCCTATAGCCACTTAGGAGAGGTTGGCTGTCTATCATTTCTCACCATGGCCCTCACTGCTTTGCAAAACACAGGCTTGACAAATCTGTTCTGTGATGTGGGAGGCTGTGGCAGCTTAAGGAAGCCTCTAAAGTCTTTTCAGGCCCCTTAGATAAACATCTAGTTAAAAATATTAATGCCAAGACTGCATCTGGAACGTGCAATATGGGAGGTGGGGTCAGAAGTGAGAGTTTTGGGTTTAGAGCTGAGATTTGTTAACTTTGGTCCACATTCCTCTGAAGAGGGTGATACGTCCCCGCCCCCATGAAAACGAGATAATTAAATATTCAAATTACAAAGTTAAAGAGCAGCAAATATAAATTTAAAAAAGTCAAGTAAAAGCAAGTGGTAAAAGCAAACAGAAAAATGATAGCACTAATAAATAAATCCAAAGCTGGTTTTTTTGAGGAAAAAAATCTAACCAAGAAGAAAACCTAAATCTATAATATGAAAAATAGGACTAAAATCTTCTAGAGAAAATTTTGCAAAAATTCTAAATGGAGATGACAAAAAGCCATAAAACATTTTTATTTCATCATGCAAAATTTTTTAAAAATTACACGATAAAACCCCATAAATGAAAAAATAGAGATCAAACTAGAAAAACACTCAAACATAGTAAAATACTAATTAACTTATCATATAAAGAATTCATATAAGTTAAGTAGTAAATGACCAACAAATAGGGAAGAATATAAATATTTGGTCAAAGAACATAAATAGGCAGTTCATGAAAAAATAAATACAAGTGACTTATAAATGTATACAAAGATACTTAAGCTCACTTATAATTAATGAAATCCAAACTAAAACAATAAAATTTCATTTTTTTCAAATAAAATGTAGCAAGTTTAAAAGAATATTATGATGTACTGTGTTAAGGGTGTGGGGAAAAAGACTCTCATACTGTATTGGATTGGGGGTAATAGGGTACTAAATCATTGGAGGCTGACATATAATAGCTATCAAAATTAAAAATATATCCTTTTATTCAACAATGTCACATGTGCAAAGCTCGTCATTATGGAAACAAAAGATGGGAACAACTTAAATGACTAATGGATCAGATATCCGTAACTTAATATTATATTTAACTTAAGCTGTGTAAATGTGCTTGGTGCTCTTGCAGAAAAGCAGAATTTGCATCATTTGCCGGAAAAATGCACATTAGAAAATGGGGAATAATAATTGTTCTTTGCACTTGAGTAAATGTTACCTGTGGGGGTCACTGATGAGGAGAAAAGACACACAAGAGAATAAAAAGATTAGGTGTCAGGGATTGAACGAATTAATCATGTAATCTTAGCATAAGGATGCAAAAAGGGAACTAACTGCTCAGAAATAATTAAGATGTCAGTATAAAAGCTGGAAAGATTATTTTAAGTGCCTGCAGGTGGTAAAGAAAACCACCTACCAGCTTGTAATTATGAAGAATGTTCATCATATTCATAACTCTTTTGCATATGAAGATATAAAAATGTTTTATCTTCAGATGGTGGAAAGGAAATTTGGCGTATAGATAAGAAATCAAGTCATCAAAAATCATGACCTTAGAGGTAGGGGAGGGGTGCCTTTAGAAGTCAAACTCACATTCCCAGGGGTCAAGTGCTGTGTTGAGTTCAAGCCTCATTTCTCAGTTTGAAGTAGTTGGTAGACTGCTCTGGAATCTAACTGGGCGAGGTTGTTACCTTGAGTGAGCCCTGGTACCAGATTCCATCGAGCTCCCAATTTATGTGGGAGAACACATTCCTAAGAGGGCTGGTTTTTCAATAGCTCTGTGAACCTGAGTGAATCCCCTGGACAAGTCTGGGTTTGGATCCTCCCGGCTTCCTGACAACCTTGACCCTGGGTCTGGGCGGGAGGAGAACTGGGCCGTGGTTAACTGTTTTTCCACTCTGCTCAGTGCTCCTGGGTTTTCCATGTCCCACCCATTGAGAGTTCTTGGTCAAGAGACCCTCAGTGTCAGATGCAGGTTAGCTTTAGGGTGGGAGGCAGGGAAGTCAAGGTTACAGTGGAGGCTGTTCAACTGCCAGCACCCAGCTGAGCCCGATTCTCTGGGGCCTTCTGGTGCGCACGTGGTACACTTGTAAATTGACAGAGGTATGGGCACATACCTGTGTTGAGAATATTACGCACTAGAAGTCCTTTATAAATCTTTATAACTAGTTATACTCTTTATAAACAGAAGATTCCTTAGGGAGTGAACCTTACATGTTAGAGTGCTCTGTCTATGGTATGATATTTTATAAAAGGTCCTAGGATGTGTGTGGCCTTTGGTCTGATGTATTCTGTATCAAGTATCACGGATGTGATAAAACACCTTAAGGCATACTAGGAATGCCCCTGTGCTGTACAGTTTGGAGTTGGTTCTTGGTGCAGAAATTTACAGCATCCGACTCGTGGATGTATTTTTTTTTTTTTTCAGAATGTGACCTGCTGTCCATGGTTATACTCCTGCTGGGAAATCCTTGCTGTTTCAAGGAAAGAAGATTCCTGGATTCGACCAAGAGAAAGAACAGAGCCCGAGATCGAGAGGCAGGTCCCAGCAATTTCCCGCTGCTCTGCGACCTTTAATGCACCAGAACTCAGGGCTGGTGTGTTTTTTCCTCCCTTGTGACTATTGTTCTAAAAATTTTCCTCAGGACCCTAATGATGTGCTTTAGAAACAGGCGGCACTTCTTATCAATGGGGGAAAACCAGGCAGAAAAGACAGCGACTGGATGTTCCTAATAGAGCAGAATTGATGTAAATCAAATTAATGCTATTTTGTTTACTGTTTCCCCCTATAAAAATGCACTCTTACTCCCTGTGCTTACAGCCCTGTGTTCGGGATGGTCCTGTCACACTGCCCAGGGCCTTCCACACTCCAGTCACGTGGGAACCGCCTTCACATTTTTTTGCCATTAGCCATGCAAAATCTAATGATTATTTATTTACTTATTGTCACTAAATTGATCCAATTTCTAATTTAAATAAATACACTGATACAACTTTTTAAACCTACTGAGTGATTCTATTTATTCTGTCAGGGCTCTAAACAGAAGCCTGTTCTCTCTTTAATGAAGGTTAACAGCAAGGGGGAGGGGTGTTAAGGGCATGTCAGAACCAATCGGAGACTTTCTCTTTGACAAAATTTGAGGGGCTGAAAGAGAAATAAACAGGATGTGACTTTACACTGTTTGCAATGCCATGTCTATTTTCTTTCCACAGTGACCTGGTGACCCCCTATCAAAGGCACCAGGCTGCACTGCAGGAGTCAGACTTCCTACCTGGGAATGTGATAAAACACCTCAACCTGCCAACTACATGTGTCTCTTGCTTTGGAAAATACTGACAGTCCACAAAGCGTCAGAGAGGAAATGAATAACTCAGCCAGCAGTGCCATAGAAGAAAGAAAGGATCTTATTACACGAAGCCAGCATAACTTAGAATATATTTTCTGTTTTTACCATCTGATATCATCTAAGTAAGAGAAATGTCAGGGAGCACAAAGAACGCGAGACCTAGGGGTGGACGTCTTGAATTCTAATCTCCAAAAAGCACATACCCTGGTGAGGGTGTGAAGTGAGTAGCTTTGGTTTATCACTGACATCCCTTCAATACTGAGGCCATCTTCACAGCCAGGGGTGTGCATTATTTTTGAAGATGCACATACTTCATTTAAAAAAATGTTTTTATTGGTTTGGGAGAGAGAGAGAGAAACATGGATGTGAAAGAGAAACAGCGATCCATTGCCTCCTATACACACCCTGACCGGGGACCAAACTCACAGCCTGGGCATGTGCTCTGACCAGAAATCAAACTGGCGCTCAACCAACTGAGCAACACTGGCAGGGCCACATCTTCATGTTAAGTAGCACCACCCCCCCCAATATCCTTTCAAATTACGTTTGCAGTTGATTCAATAAATTGAATAATATTTGGACATCTTCCTCAAACTGCGGTTCCTTCCTGGGGTCAACAACTTCTATAATGACACCCTTTCATGAGAGCTAGAGTTCGGTCCCAAACTGTGGAATTCTTGTTGGTTTGTTTGAAGTCTGCTTTTCCGGTTTCAAGAAGCCGATTGGCTGCCCTCAAGTGTAGAAGAGAACTTCTGTGTCTCCATCAGCTTCCTTAGAAGATGGTCAGAGGAGCCCAACCTTTTGCAAGCTTATTGCTACAGCTTTTCAATTTGAGACTTCCCCATCTAAAGGCTTCGTTGCTTTTCATAAACTGTTTTTGTTGCTGTTGCTGCATTATTTGGGTATTAATTTCCTTTTCTTTTGGTAACCTTATTTAAAAGGGCTCACCAAGGGGGCTATTAGTAAGCTTCACTCTTATTTGGAGAGGGATCCTCAATCTTGGCTACACATTGGTACCCCCCCCCCCGCCCTGGGGGAGGTCTCACATAGATGGACACCTGAATCTCACCCCCAGGGCATCAGATTTCATTGGTCAGGGGTGTAGGCTGCACACTGGGGTTTTGGAAAGCTCCCCAGGTACTTTGAAAGTGCATCTGAGATTGAGGACCACTGAACTAGGTGAGTGCTTTCTAACTTGAATGTGTATATGGTAAGTCACCTGGGAATCTTGATAAAAGATGCTGACACAGTGGGTCTTGGGTGAGGGCCTGAGATTCTGCATTTCTAACGAGCTTCCAAATGCTCATCTTCTGGTTGAGGATAACCCTTTCCAAGGCACCAGATGCCATGATGTTCTCAAATGTCCTTTATTCAAACCAGGACCGATCCGCCCTCACCCTTGTCCTCTCTCTATCCTGTATCTACACAGACTTAGGGAAGACATGATTTACAGCCAGCAGTGGCGTTTTGTTTATATTCTCTCGCTTTGTTTCTGACTATCTGACAGCGAGGATTCTTATTCTACTCTCACAGGAAGATTATCTGAAGAAAGCAAAACCCTCCAATCAGAATCCCGAATGCTGAACTGAGGCTCACAGAAACTAGGGTGCACTTGCTGATGTGGGGGTACACTTAGAACCCCAGAGTTGATATAAAGATTAGTTTAAACTGAGGACATTTGCAATTCAACAGCTGCAGAAAGAGATTTTTTTGGAGTTTCTGTTATCTGATTAAACGTAGAAATGAGGCTGCCATAAATTCCCCCTTCTGAGTGGCTTTTACTCCCCTTTGGAAGGAGACCAAGAGTAAAAATACCATAAATGCCCTCCCCAGGGGAGTTTTATGGCTTAAAGAAGAAAGACCACTCCCACCTGCATAAACAAGCATGATCACAAACTTGCTTCTCTCTCTTCTGTTCTTGTAGGAACCCATTTGTTCTCTCCGTAGACACCTCTTCTGCTCTCTCCCTGTTCCCCCTGAGTAAGGCATATAAGCCTTTAACCATTTATTAAGCTAACTCTTTTATAAGCTTTCACATCTATAAACTTTTTTCTTCTGTTAATGTCTTTTATCGGTTTAATCTGCAGGCCCCTCGTTACTGGACATAAGAGGGCAGAGGAAAAGCTTTCCTTCCTGATGCTAAGCCACTGGAGCTGCTAGTTAGTGACCATCCTTTCTGTCTCCATCTTTCTCTGTCCCCACGTCCAGCGCCTGCCTCCCATTCTTTCTCATGTTCCCATTCACCTAAAGGAAAATAATAAAATCATATTATCTAAACAAGACTTCAGAAGCTTGTTTTCTGTCCTTTCAATTAATAATTATGGAAATTAATTGGGAATTCCAATTATGGGATAAATTATGGTGATGAGATCAATACAGCAACTGATTAACACCAGGTAAGACCTCTGCCAAGTACAAGTGGACATTTTTCTGCAAATTGACCTTATGGTCTATAGCAGGGGTCCTCAAACTACAGCCCGCGGGCCACATGCAAATACAAATATTGTATTTGTTCCCGTTTTGTTTTTTTACTTCAAAATAAGATATCTGCAGTGTGCATAAGAATTTGTTCATAGGTTTTTTTTTTTTAAACTATAGTCCGGCCCTCCAATGGTCTGAGAGACAATGAACTGGCCCCCTGCTTAAAAAGTTTGAGGACCCCTAGTCTATAGTACCGGCCAACCATAATACCTGGGGTGCAGAAATTTGATTTGAACACCAGATAATAACAGAAGTGTTCCTTATATACTTGTTCATTATATCAATCAAAAGATTAAAATTGTCATGCAGAAATCATGATGTTGAAAAAGCCCAAATGAATCCAAACTGTTTGGTTCCCACAACTGTATCTCACAGTCCACAAAGCAAATAATTTGCTAATTAGGACATAATGACTATGAGCTTGTATTGGCCCAAAGTAGCATCTAGAAGATGTTTTTGAAACTAATTTTTTGGCAGCCAGTTTAGACCACACGTGCTCAGGGCCTCATGCAGGGAGTACCTGGAATGGCTTAAGCACCTGTGTGTCTCAAAGTTCCTGTGCGACCCCCATCCACTCTGGCTTTGGGAGGAATTTATCTGGAAAGTCTGTTCCTCAGTAGCCCTGACATCTGTCTTTTATCATCTCGTGTTTTCATTCCTGTTTTCCTTCTCTCAGCATTAGGAATGCTTCCTGCCATTCCAGCCCACAAGGAAACCAATCCACTGAGCGGTCCAGCGACATTCACGGAAGGGAATTCTTCAGATGCACCCTTGGCACACAGCACCCCTCACTGTGTTATGGGAATCCATGTGTAAGGAACAATTGTTTAGTCTGTAAACTGGCTATTCTGACAACGGGGCAATTTGGCTTCTGTGGAAGCTTCACAAAGCTTTGCAGCACAAATCCTGGCAAGGGCCACAATGAGAGTTGCGCTTAAAGCTGAGACACATGGTGCGCGGGACTGGAATACACAAAAGCAATCAAACGTGTCACGCTTACACTAGGAATTGTTATGAATTAGACATTAGGGTGGGGGAGGACCTGGAAGTCTTTAATGGACATGCAAGCCTCATAGCAAACTGTGTCTAACAATAATGACCACATTGGTAATAGTATTGCAGCTAAACTTTAGTGAAGCTTGCTACATGTCTGTAACTGCACTAAGTGCTTTAAATACATAATCTCAAATATAATTCTATGGGTTAGTCTTAGCATTTCCACTTGAGATATGGGGAAATTGAGGACTAAGTTTGGAATATACCTGCCCCTGTATGACCTGCTGGTGAGGGCACTTATGCCACCTTGCCCCCTGCTCGTCCTATTCCTGTCTTTAGCATCATACATTGCTTTGGAGACCCTCTGAATGTTAGATTTGGAGATCACTTAGGGACCTCCACATCGCCAAGCCTCTGGTGGCAAGGCAGAGGCTTACAGACGTGAGCTGAGTTGCCCAAGGTTAGTTTGGGTAGAGCGAGAAGGCTCCCCATCAGTCCCTGTTATGAGAACCTTGAATTTGCATCCAGTTAGTTTTGCAGACAACAGCTACATCCTTTCATTTCAGCCCTGTGCATTCGAAGCACATATCTTACCAACTACAGAAGTGGGACTCAATCCACTGAGCTTTGGAAGTCTAAACCCATCACTTAAAAAGCTAGAAGGCTATTTATATAAAACTCAGTACTGGTGATGAAATCCCTGTATTGCTTTAAAGTTTTCCTTCTGAGCTTAGAACTTGGACTAAGGGGCTGCAAATCAGAAAGTCACAAAGGCAAACGTGAGGGAGTGGTTTGATCAGATCACTCAGCAGTCCCGTTGCAGCCAGCAGTGCAGGCACTGGCTTGTTCACGTCTCGCACTGAGCAAGAATGATGGTGGGAACTTGTGACACTTGATATGTGCTCAGCTCTGTGCTAAGAACTCATGTACCCACACATTCCTTTGCTCTTAATCCTCCAACTACATTACCAGAGTGGTGCTGTTATTAACCCCATTTTACAGGCGAAGAAACTGAGGTTTAAAGAAATAAAGCAATCTGTCTAACGCTGCTTTAGACTTTACCTGAATCCAGGTGGTCTAAGTGCCAGGGGTCGGTGGCAGACGACATGGGTGAGAGGGTGAGCGGGGAGGCCCCGCAGTTGGACTCCACAAGCTCGCCCTGGATGTGGACGTGCGCCGAGGCGTTGGTTTGCCTCAAGGCCGCCTTGAGAGGTGCGATCTGGTTGAACTGAACTCTGGAGAGGCACCCAGTGAATCCTGGGGTGTTGTACTTGTGAATCTCTTGGTCAATCTTCCCTGTTTCTAAAAGAAAAAGAAAGAGAACGTAAAAATCTTATTCTACTCACTGTCTTCCAGCTGTAGAACACACTCGTCTTTGAATGCTTTGGTCCAAATCTTACTCTTAGATTTCAGGTCAAAATGTTATATTCTTTTAGATGAAATACTAATGGCTTGATAAGGCTTAGGGCTAGAGACTTGACTTTAAAATAATCTTCGGTGTTACTAGAGAACCTGGTAGAGTGAGGAGAATAAGACTATTTGTTAAAATAAAATACATTCATAGCTACCTTCCAGATACTTGAGATATTGCTGAAACTAACAACACTCACTCGGCTCTCATTGATTTTTCTTCCTGATGCTTCAATGACTCTCTTATGGATATTGAAATATTGAGCAAGCCCCAGGTCCAGCTCTCCTGTACCTCTTCTATACCTCTTTCTTATTATTTAGAAATTGGGCATTCCCTTTCTTCAGAATCCAATCCCCTTAAAATTCTGAGGTTTAGCCTTGGCTTGGTAGCCCAGTTGGTTAGAGTGTTGTCCCCATGTGCCATGGTTGCAGGTTCGATCCCTGGTTGAGGCACGTACAGGAATCAACTGGTGAGTGCATGAATAGGTGGAACCACAAATCAATCTCTCTCTCTCTTCCTCCCTTCCCCCTCTAAAACCAATCAATAAAAATATTTTTAAAATTCTGAGGTTTACAGATTCCCATCTGGAATCTGATGGATATTTGGAAGTCATGACACTTTCCCAACTCAATCTCAAACATACATAGGCATTTAAGAATCGCCACCTCCTATCTGTTTTCACCTATGGTTGAGGCACCAGGACAAATGGCCACTCAGTGGTTGGAAACTGGGAACACCCCTGACTCCATCAGCTGCTTCTCAGACGTAAATAGAGAGCTCTTTTCAGCCTATCCAGCCCTGGAGTAGAGCTCCAGACAAAAGAATCCTGGGCTGGTAGCTCCTGCCGTCTGGTGGGACCTCTGTTCAGTTCAGTTCAATTCAATTCAATTAATCTGATCACAGGTATTGACTGTGAATTCAATTCATCTGATTACAGGTATTGACTGCAAGTAGTAGTAGCAGGAAGAGAGAGACACATATAAAGCTTTACCCTAACTGGGAAAAATCTAGGTGGGAAATTCACAACCTAGCTGGGAAAACAAGCATACAAACAACTGACTAACACAACTGAACACATGCTGTATAATAACAAGAGTTCATTCACTGAACCCTTAAAATGTTGCTGGGTGAATTAGACATTTAATCCCCAGAACAAGCCTGTGGGGAAGGGAATACCATCATCCCTATGGAATGTCTGAGGAAACTGAGGCTCATGGTTAAGATCCCTCGGCTGCTGAGGCCAGGCCGACTGACCCGAGTCTCTCAATCACTGATTCTCTGAGCTCAGAAACTGACCACATGTTTGGTAAAATGATCAGAGCCCATGCGAAAGCAGGGGGGCAGGTCTGTGTGGGGTCCTGGGGAGCATCAGGAGAGGTCACACTAGAACAAGGGTTGATGTGGTTTTCACCCTCTTAAATGTTTAAACATACTATTGTGTACAGTATTGTTAATTCTAGGCACTCTGCTCAGAACAGATCTCTAGGACTTACTCCTCTTGCATATTTGAAAGTATTGACTCTTTGAGCAACAACTCCCAATCCCCCCCAGCCCCTGGTAAACACCATTCTGCTGTTTCTATGAATTTGACTAATTTAGTTTCCTGATACTCATGGGATCATGTAGTATTTGTTCTCCTGTGTCTGGTTTACTTCACTTAACATAATGTCCTCCAAGTTCATCCACGTTGTAGCAAATGGCAGGATTTCCTTCCTTTTTAAAGGCTGCATAACATTCCACAGTTTACACGCACATGTGAGCGCGCATGTGTGTGTGTGTGTGTGTGTGTGTGTATACTACTTTTATTTTTTGTCCATTCACCTGTGGCTGAAAGTTTAGGAGTTTTCATGTTTTTGGTATAGCATTTTGTGAATGATGCTGCAATGAACAAGGGAGTGCAGATGTTCCTTTGAGATCCCGATTTCAATTCTTTTGGGTATATGCTCAGAAGTGGGATTGCTGGGTCATAGCAGTTCTGTTTTTAATCTTGGAAAATCCTGTTTCCCACAGTGGCTGCACCATTCTACATTCCCACCGAATTCCCCGCATCCTCACTGCTTGTTACCTGTTGGAGAACCAGGTTTTGAGGCTGAAAGAGAACTGCAGATTGAGTTTGTTATGAGGTCTGGGACCCATGTGAGTCTGAGGGGGTCAGAGCTTAGACCAGACTGGGAAGGACCTTGAATGCCACGTTAAGATGTGTGCATTTCTGTACGAAACTCAAAGATGTTTCAGCTGCAGAGGGCTGTGATGGGAACATATTAGAAAGGGAACTGTAGTGGCAGTGTAGCACTTGCTCTGAGCAAGCGATCTCATTAGCCCACAGGACCCCGAGAACTCCCCGGGCTAAGAAGGGAGGCAGGGTTATGCATGGATGTGGGACAGTGCCTGTTTTGTTTGTCACCAGCATCTTCTTGGCCTTATTTAATCTGCAGTGAATCAGTTTTGGTTCTGTTTCCTCTGCCAGTGATTTGGGTGGAGACCTTCAGACTCTGGCTCCATTTCGTGTGGTCCCTGACACAGTCCTCTAAACGTTACGTAGGTCCGGCTTCCCAATCACACCGCAGAAAAGGAACAGCTTCAAAGCGGTATGTATCTGAGGGTTCCCTATCTAAGAGGGGGGTGTCCACTTCTTAAAGAGCTGTCCTCCCCTGAGTGTCTCCCCCTGAGAGGACCCCCAGGCGGGGGATAACAGACAAGGTGGAGAGAGGGGAGCCCAGGAAGGGGGTTCTGATGGCGAATCTGTGACCAGAGGAGCGGTGGGAAGGAGCAGGGTGCCCAGGCCGGTTGGGGCTGTGAGCACTGGTGGAAATGTCAGCTAAGTGAGCACAGGTTGGGGGCGGGGCTGCTAGAATACTTTCCCATTCTCTTAGGGGCACTTAACTCTGCTCACTATCTTCTTTAGCTTTTGCGATTCTGTGTTTTCTTTTTGTTGTGGGGAAAGAAATCACCATTTTTTCCAACTGTTGTTCCTTTCCTGAGAGGTGACTGCGTCACAAATAGCAGGGTTCTGATGCCCAGAAGAGTAGAAACAGCATTTCCAAGCCTGAAAGCTGGTTGACGTGCCTTAAAGACCCTGGGCTGAGACCCATCGCCTGGGGTGGGGGCAGCACTGCAATCAACACTCTTGGTTCTTCTGTCCTGATGGCTCCAACTCTTGGCCATGTGGTACTAAGAATATCAAGAGTTTCTTATAAACCACAGTTGGTACACATGTGAGGTACTGGGTTAGCACTTTTGTGCATTATTTAATTAAGTCTCCTAATAACTCTCTGAGTTAGACAGGATTATCCCCATTGCACAGAAGGGGAAACTGAGGCTCAGAGACACTAAGGCTTTGCCAAAGAATAAATGTTTAGCCTTGGCTGGTTTGGCTCAGTGGATAGAACTGCGGACTGAAGGGTCCCAGGTTCGATTCTGGACAAGGGCACATACCCAGGTTGTGGGCTTGATCCCCAGTAGGGGGAGTGCAGGAGGCATCATTGATGTTTCTATCTCTCTCCTTCTCCCCTCCTCTCTGAAATCAATAAAAATGTATTTTAAAAAGAATAAATGTTTATATTTCATATAAAAAAGCAGAAGATGTTTTGTATTATTCTCAAGTTCTGTCTGAAAAAATGGACTGGATTATATTGTTTTCATATTTACTTGAATTTTTGGCATTCATAGCCAGGGACTCTTCATAGAAGTGGCATAGGGAGCCTTTTTTGTTGTTCTTGCTGATCCTCCCTCAGGATGTTTTTTTCATTGATTTTTTTTACAAAGAGAGGAAGGGAGGGAGGGAGGAGAGAGAAAGAGAGGCGGAGAGAGAAGAGGGAGAGACAGAGACCTCGATGTGAGGCAGACACTTGGATTGGCTGTTTACCACACGTGCCCCTGACTGGGGCTGAGGATCAACTTGCAACCCAGGTACGTGTCCTTGACCAGGAATCAAACCCAAGACCCTTTGGTGCCCTGACTGATGCTCTAACCATTTAGCAACACCATCCAGGTCTAGTGAGGCTTAAGAATAATTAATGGCCGTTAGAGATGGCTCAAAGACCATGTTTCATTGGTGACTGAGCCGACAATATGGTGTTCAGAAATACCATGAACTGAGGTCAGAGGTTCCCAGCATCATTAAAGCACCAGCAAGTTCTGCAAGTGCTTGTCTGGAATAAAGATCCAAACTTCTAAGAAACCTAACAAATGATCCTGAGGCTATCATTCAGGGCATTTGAGCTTGTTACATGTTAATTATGCTAATTTATTGGGCTGGTCTCATTCTGAAATCAAATATTAAAATATGTTTTCTTGTAAGCAATTACTTTCTGCATGGAGATGTCTGGGCCCAGGCGTCACTTGGACAAAACCTGCTCTCAAGAATGCATATTTTAGAGATGTAGTACAATCACTACTGAAATGAAATTCTCAAGCTGCAATTAGTGCTTTAATGTCTGAGAATCACAGTGATGTGGGTTATAGAAAATAGCCCACTTCAAATACTGACATGATTCCTGGTGGAACCTTAAAACGAAATGCTCCTGACAATACTCTAAGGAGCACGCAGCAATTACATTTGTGATGCATTAGCATGCTCTCCACTCGTTCTTATTCAGCTGTTGGATAGCAAGTGCCAGGCAGGAGTGCAGGGAAATGTAGACAGAAAAGGGCACCTGAACTAACGAGAAACTCGGGCAGAATAAAGCCATTGCCCGGCTCCGCTAAGGACAGAACTGGGCTCCAGGACTGGGGACATGGATGAGCACATCCTCAGCAAACATTTAGATGCCGACTCCTCTGAAGACATTTCTCCTTTTCCTTTGAGATTATTTAAATTCATCTGTATGCTCTTCTTGTGTAACCCACGTGCTACCATATGGGGTGCGGCGATAGTGTTTTGGACAGGTTCAAGCCTTGGACTGAGCAGAGGGCACAGTCCTCTCATTGCCACGTGCAAGTCCCAGCTTGGAGGGCAGAGCCTTCCCAGCACAATAGCATACAGCTATAGTTGTAAGCTTGAGCCTGTGGACTGAACATGTGGCCCCACGTGCCTGAGTGATAGAGTTCAGGTGCATGTAGTTGAAACCCACGAGAATGTTGTAAACATCTTGGTCATCTCCCTACTTTGCCTCGTGGCATCTGCTATAAAATAAAGGGTTGTGGGCGCTGGTGCGGTCCATCAAGGGGCAGCGTCCCACCAAGACCCAGCTTCCATTCTCTTGTATGTCTTTTCTAAGCCTTTCAACGCCCCCACTAAGGGTCACTGAACCAGGCTGAGCTGGCATGAGTATGCCATGGCCGTGCTGGCTCCCCACACTACCAGGCACATGGTATCTATTCATCAGCTGAATTTAGTTATGTTTTCCATTTTTTAGAGTTTTCTATCACTATTCTTTTCTGGGGTGTGTGTGTGTGAAATTTCATTGTATTCATGCTATGCTTTTCTCTCTTACAGAGGAAGGTGGGACTAAATTATGCAGGTGCCACTTCAATAGCTCTTGACCTTTGACATTCACTAATTCAGTTACAAATAGGGGATCTGCTGACAGAAGCAGGATCTCCTTCTCCTCCCACATTGTCTCTGGAAATAGTTTCTAATAATTGGTAAAGCTGGATTTTTCAGAAACAGCAATGAGAAGAAATGTCTCTGGGGTGTTGGGGAGTGGGTGGAGGGATTGGGCAAAAAAGAAAAGAGGGAGAGAGAGAGGACGCATGGACATGGATAACAGTGTGGTGATGTTGTGTGGGGATGGTGGTGGTGGGGAGGGGATGTGTGGAAGTGGAAGAGGGCAGAGAGGGAATAAATGGTGATGGAAAAAATAAGAAAAGATGTTATTTGAAATAAAAAAGTGTCATCATGTGAAGATGCTAGTCTAATACACTATTTTGCAACAACATAAAGTATTACATTTTCTTTGCATATATTTATTCCAGTCTCTGAACTATTGGGGGCTACTTACATAGGTTGAAATTGTCATTCTTGTCCCTAAAATCTAGTCTGAAAACTGCAGACTTATTATGGTTGCTGGTGAATATAATTCAGTTGTGCTTACAATACAAAGGGGAAGATATGGCCCCTCGGATGCTTCCAAAACGCATTTGGCATCACACAGAAACACACATCTGAAGACACATTCTCCATTTTTTCTTGAATGCTCCCAGGGGTCAGTCATAAGACAAAATGCCTGGTGCCCATTTCTGCAGCCTGGGACGCGGTGTGACTTTTCAGGGCTAAGAATACAGACTCTGAAAGTAACAAGACCTTTCAGAAAAATGGACTTAGCTATCAGTCTCCCCACAGAGCTGGGAGCTGGATTACTTTGTTAGAAATGTAGGTCTGGGTTTACCTCTCAGAGTTTTTGTAAATATAAGCTATGAGTCCCAGCTATTTGCTGTTGGAGAACTGGGCACTAATGGATAGTTGAGTTTTCCATGAACTTGATGTGAACGGACCTCTTCCTACTGAGTTTTATTCAACTTTTGCATTTGAACTTGAAGCAGCAGAAGTAGAAAATGACCTAAGTCCCATGTACAAAATGACTAAACTGAAATGTAGTACAGAAGAATCATTTCTTTCTCTGTATGCCCTGCTTCTGCTAAAACTTTTTAAATTTATTGGGGTGACTTTTTTTTTAGACTTTGGAAAGTCCTATTAAATTGTAGTAAATACCACAAGGTGAGTGAGTTTAAGCTTTTAAGTTTTTCCCCTAATTCCTCTCCAAACCATTGAAGAAAATTCCAGCCCAGTCCAGCCCCTGTTATTTCAGCCTGGTCCATGGGGAGCAGAGGAATGGGGGCATCAGGGAAAAGTGCAGAGAGGGTGCTGACCTCATACACAGCAAGGGCAGCATAATGCAGGGCAGGCTAGGAAAAGTGTGTTAACAAATGTTGGCATTTCCAGATAATGTCAATTGGAATGATTCAGCAAAGTAAAAAGTTGTTTCCTTCTTTTGTTCTTGCTTGTACTGTAATTCCTGCCCCAGGAGGCCTCTATAGCTGTTTTACCCAAGAGAAAAAAAATTCTTCGAGGACTAAGATTGGATGAGAGGTAAACATGAACGCATCAGGGCCTGGGCGGCTGAAGTTGGGGTTGAGCTAAATGGTTTTCCCAGGGCGATGAGACCTGTCAGGCTCACAGGGAGAGGAGACTGCTGCCAGAGCATGTGTTGGGGGTCCCCTCGATTTGCTCTCCATGGTACATAATTAACATAAGAAAGAATGGGGCTCTTACATATAGAATGGTGTTCAGAAAGCAAAGTGTAAATGCTTTGAGGCTAATCTAGAAACTGGAGCGGATCATCACATGAATTTGAACATTACAATTATACCTGCCAGATGCTACAGAGGAATGTGGATGGGTAGGCCGGCGGTATACAAGTGTGTTTCTTCCCACACTCCCTTCCCCTGCTCTACCTCTAAAACCAACTCATTATTTTCAGATTGGAGGGCAGCAGCCTACGAGGCTGGGGGAAGGGACAGAGGCTATCTACATCACAGCAAAGCGTTTTATTAAGTTTCTCACGACATTTTTGGGCTCACGATAGTAAGAGTTATATGTTAAAGGTAGACTTATAATGAGATGAACTGTGGGTGGAATTCAAGCAGAGTGAAAATTAGCTTCAGGGGAGAATTTTAGTGGCATGGTTCCAGGCTGACATTTATTTACTAATTTGGATAAGGACAATGGCGGCACATTGACCAACGTGTCATATGGCACTTTGTAGATAGAGGTGGTTATACATTTGATGAAAGGGTCATGAGCCAAAGGGACTTTGAGAGGTTGAAATGATAGCCTAGACCAGCCGTGGGCAAACTACGGCCCGTTTGAAAAGAATAAAACTAAAAAAAAAAAAAACAAGACCGTACCCTTTTATGTACTGATGTTTACTTTGAATTTATATTAGTTCACACAAACACTCCATCCATGCTTTTGTTCCGGCCCTCCGGTCCAGTTTAAGAACCCATTATGGCCCTCGAGTCAAAAAGTTTGCCCACCCCTGGCCTAGACCCAACTAGAAAAATTTAGGAGAAATAAATACTGAATTTCTATAATTGAAAATACCACCCACCTCCTCCCATCCCTCAAATCACCTTCAATATCAAGTTGCGTAGAACACACCTCATAACAGTATGCACCCTCTTCCCTGTCTTCCCTAAATACTCCAGTCCAGATAGGACTAGGGTATTTTAATTGTAAGCGAGTTAGGAGCTCAGAGTGAGATGTGACTGAGTCAAGGGGAGGATGGAGTCTAAATTCTAACCTCGGGGATGGTTTCTGAGACTGTCCCTAGAGGTCACAATGAGCCCAGACAGGTGTTCAGCTCAGGACAGAGCCTTTGGGACGAGGCAGCAATGACAAACCAGGGTGCGTACAGCCGACGACCACCATGCCTGAAACTATGTCGCCTGACAGAGTCGAAGGAACTGCGAATGTTTACTACCTCGACTTTCAGAAAATCCACATTAACAAAGATCTATCCCCTGTGAATTGTTAAGTACTCCTCCCGATGGCACCAGGGTGAACCTATGCAAAACACAGAAGAAAAGGAGAGCAAAGCTGATCCCACCACTGCACCTGCATCTGTCTGTAAGTCACCTACACCCAGTGGTTTGTATGGCTTGGATCAGGTTTAGAGGTCTGTGGATTTTCACTTCCCTTTTCATAAAGGACGAGGGGTTCTTTGGGCAATACTGTGCGGGGACCTGCATTTTCAGCTCCGACTGTGCTGGCTGCATGCTTATTTT
The DNA here is from genome assembly GCF_000327345.1 of Myotis davidii. NCBI lineage: Eukaryota > Metazoa > Chordata > Mammalia > Chiroptera > Vespertilionidae > Myotis > Myotis davidii. The sequence continues at coordinate 5,378,460 of NW_006300375.1, forward strand.
CCCAGCTGGGCACGCTCTCTAGTCCTGTTATTATCTCTACCCTTCTAGCTGCCTGTACATGTCCACCGCACGTCAATCTCCACTTCAGAAGGTGCAAATTACAGCGGCGGCAGCCCTTGGAGAAAATGCAGTTTCGAGAATGAGCTGGTAGTCATTTTCTCGTGGTGTCCTGCTGCGTGCGTTGTTTCAGAGAGTACCGGCGCTTAAAATATTTTATGGGGCAACAGCATTAATCTCTCTTGTAAAATATGTTACTGTGAATCCTAGGCGTTGTGGGGAAATGATCTGCCTGGAAAAGATGTTTTCCTGGATGACTGAGGATTTTACTCTCTTGGCAGGAGCACGTTTCGGTGTTTCTCGCTCAATATCCATCTAGAAGGCTTCTTTCAGGAGACCCAACCGGAGGCCACGTTCTGACTTTCACAGGCCCCACTTGTGCCTTCGAGGGCTCTTTCCTCCACAGCAAACAAGCATGACATTTTTGGACTGTGTTGGTGCAAAGATGAAGATGTTAATATATGAACACATTTCTTCTACCGAAATATCCATTCTTTTCCTTCTGGGTTTAAAAGACGTTGACACATGTTCATGGGTCTCTAAATGTTTGGGGCCTTAAGGTCTGTGGCTACGGAGCCTCATGGATATGTCTGCCCCTGCAGAAGACATGGGGTGACTTTTTTTGATGGCTTGGGGCTTGACTGGGAACATTATTTTATTTTGCCACGGAGACAGCTGCCCAATAGCCCTGGATTTTGCCTTTTTTGAACAGGGTCTGACTCCACCTTTCTTTGCCTCTGTCTTATAAAGGCAGAGTCAAAGCCAGGCCCCTGTACCGGATAACCCGGCCTCCTTCCTGCAAGAGTAACCCGAAATCACAAACCCCCCGATGTTCTCTCCTTCCTGAAAGTCAGATTGTACTCCACCAGCATTTGAAAACTTGTGAACAATTTAAAAAAAAAGAGTCATCCTCTTCAGAAGATGACATTTCTTTAGCCATGATGCTATCTACTGTTTGTACAACTTCTTCTCAATGTTTGGTTTTGGGCAAAATTTCTTGGGGAAAAATGTGCTTTTCATTTCATAGCAAGATTGAGATGAAAGTCTTACACAGGTCAACTTTTTCATGGAATCATCCATTCATTCATGGATTTATTAAGGATTGTATGCTAAGTGATGGGAATTCAGTATTGAAAAAGAGTTCCTTCCTTTAAGGATTATAATTTAATCTTATATAATATTGTATATTCTGACAATATGCTTGGCAGTAATATTATTTGTTGTGTGAATTAATGAATGAATACGTGAAAGAAGAAAGGCCTACTTCATGAGAGTGAGCTAAAAACACTACCTTAACAGTAAGCAAAACATCATACCTTTCCTTACAGAAAGCCTATTGCTCTAAAATGATATTTCACCAAGAAAATTAAAGCAGGGAAGGGCTAGAGTGAGATAGAGAGATATTATTTTAGACATCACAATCAGGGAAGGCCACTGCTGAGATTACATTTGAGTTCTGGATCAATTTCAGGGAGGCCACATACTCATCTAGGGCACAAGCAATCAAGGCCCGAGGAACAGTAACTGGAAAGGTCTGAAGGAAACACCTGCATGTGTGTCCTGGCTTTCCCTTAGACGTTGAAACTAGGGGCTGGAGTGAGGGTGGGTCCTGCTTGGCCAGGTGGAGATGGATTGACTTTCAAGCTTCCTGTTAGCAGCTCTGCATTCATTTTGTCATGTGAGCATGAAGGGTCCTCCTAGTGAGACAGCCTGCCTGTCTGCTAGATGGGGCGAGGCAGCTCTGTGGCCCTGCAGCCTGCACACAGCCGGAATGCTGGAAGGACAGGTAGGCGATAGAGGCCTGGGACTGGGCACGTTAAGACTGGAGGGAAATGGCGGGGCCATGACCTTTAATAACCCACAGATGACATTCCCCCAAACGTTAGCACTTTGGCAAACACATGGATATGAATAGAACACACATAAAGAACGGATGTCACATACAAGTCACTCTTGATAGAAAATTGGAATTTCCAGATCTTCCAACAAAAAGATAAAACAGCCCTTGCTTGTGTTTCTCAGTGGTTAGAGTGTCAGTCTCAGGCTCTATTCTAGGTCAAGGGCACGTACTTGGGTTGCAGGTTCGATCCCCAGTCCCAGATGGGGTGCATGTGGGAGGCAGTCGATATGTCCCTCTCACATACATGTTTCTCTCTCTCTCCCCCTCCCTCCATCCCACTCTCTAAAAAAAATCAATAGAAAAAAATATCCTTGGGTGAGGATGAACAAACAAACAAAAGACAAAACACTGTCTTCAAATTTAGCACAGCAAGTGCATCTACATTGAGGCATCCCTGTTTACATTTCAGAAGGGAGGCTTTGTCCCTGTTGCAACGGTAGGGAGAATTCCTCCTTCCACACCAATAGGCTGACACAGGCAAATCACACTAATAATAGAGCTGACATCTTGAGCACGTACTTTATGCCCTGCGCTGAGCGATTTACATGCACTACACTCTTTAATTCTTGTAGCTCCTCTGTGCAATAGGTCCTATTATTATCTTCCTTTTCATTTTACAGAGGAAACAGGCCAGGAGGAGATAAATATCTTAACCCGTCCTTTACCCTGATCTTAACTGCTCTTCCCTAACGCATTCCTCATCATTGAAAGCAGAATATTAGAGAGCTGACGCCTAGACATATATTATAAGGGAGGTCGGTTCTATTTCCAGAAACTGAAATGAAAGTGTACAGCCCTAGTTGTGGTTTCTCAAGGTGCAGTCTGGACACCCTAGCAAGTGGATGAGACATCCCCAGGTTCCCAGTGTTGGAGGGGGCAGGCCAGTCACCCCCTATCAGCCAATAGCAGTCTCCTCTCAGGCATTCAACCCCTAAGTTCTCAAATACTCCCCTCCCTCCTGTTTTCACGTCAGCCTGCCTCTGGTCACGTCTGTGTTCTCATGCCACTTGCTTTCTTCGTCCCATTTCATTCTAATATTGCCCTCTGAGGAAAGTTTCTGAAACTCAGAGGGTCCTCTCATTCCCCTTCTACGGCTGCATCTACTGGAAAGAACATGCTCCTGGAAATGACCAAGACCCTCCAGGCTCTGGCCTTGCCTGTCTTCCCAGCCTCCAGGTATGCTGGTCCATTCCCACTCTCCAGCGGTCCAGCCACCTTGGACTACCTCTGGACTGAGTCAGGTGCACTCTGTTGGTCTTCCCAGAGAAGTCAGGCATAACAGGACTTGTGACATTTCTGTGACCAAAGGTTTTTCTCTCCCACGAGACTGGAAGCTCCTTCTCAAAGAGGAAACTTGTCTTCCTCACATAGCAGGGTGCCTGGGACCTGGGTCCTACACGTCATGAACGAGATGTGTTTTTCCTATGATACAGCTTCCTGCTTGTCTGATTACCTGTGAATCTCCTACATACAAACATCCACATACTAACTATAAAGCAACTGTTTTGATTCCATATGCATACATTTAATCACACTTCCTACATATGATACAGTGTTTAGTTAAAATCAGGAATATTTATGAACACTTTCTAGAGAAAGGCCCCATGCTGGGCAGTGTGACAGAGAGAAATAGGTGCAATCCCCTGTAGGCATCTTACTGTCAAGATTAAACATCAGCCAAGGCCCTGATGCACACTGAGGGCTGAGAGCTAGAGGTCTGGACTGGGGCAAAGAGGATCAAGGGAGGCCCGAGGGAAGTGACACAGAAATGGTCACTGACCCAGGGCACACAATCTGAAAAGGAAGGAGGAGGGAGAGGGAAGGACGGGTATATCCCACAACAAGTAAACCAACAGGGCATGTGTGGGAACTGCAGTGCCTCAAGGGGCGTTGCCAGAAGCTGGGAAGCCATCTGGGGTGGACGTGCAGGGCCTCAAGTTTCTGATCAGTTTGTACTAGATGCATTGGGGCATCTCTGCATAAAATCTATGAGCATGGGATAATTTAATCAGAGATGTGTGTGTGTGTCAGGTCAATTTGAGGGAGACAGACACAGAAAGTGGGGAGTCAGGGGAGACAGAATAACAGCCATCCTGAGTGAGGGGGTGAGGGTTTGATGGGGCAGGATGGCAGAGGGGATGGAGAAAGGTGATGATCTGAAAAGGCTTCATTTATAAATGAACACACTCCTGAAACTCTGCTTTCCACCTGCAATCGTTTGGCACACAGGAAGAAATGTTGATAAATGTCAGGAAAGTTAATCTAATGAAGGATACTGACTGTTTAATAGGCAACAAACACAGGCTCTATTGTTTGAATGGCCAAATAGTCACCTCTTGGATCACACTCATGGGCACATGAGCAGTAGGGAGCCACAGCTTCCCATGTGTTATTCATTTTGTTGGGGGGACTCTCAGTGAGGGTTACTATCTGTGAGTTCAGGGCTTAGAAAGCTTGGTCCCTCTGTGCACACATGGTACATTTTCATATGACACAATGCTTTTAACGTCTATCCTTTCTGGCTGATTTTATAAGAGTGAGTGGAAAAGTCAGGTGTCAAGTAAGATGGTAAAAAGTGCACATTGAGGGAAATCAATGCTGTGTTTTAAATGAGAAAATTTTTTTTAAGGCTAAAGTGTGTATACTGACAAAGTGCCAATGTTGTTATAAGCTGTGTGTGCACGTAGCCACATATGCACATAACTACCCCTTCAAAATGAAATAAGAGTGGCAAGTATTAATAGTTCCAACTGAGAGATGAGGAAAGTAAGGCTTAGTTCTGTTAAGTAACTTATCGATGGCTGAGCCAGGGTTACTGATGCTCGTCCTTGCTTCTCAGAAACCGAAGTTCCCATAGCGACAGAAACGGATGCTCACTCATGTCTGATGTGGCACATGGCATGGCTCTCCTTAGTGGTACAGACAGTCCTTTGCTGTTCCCTCTCACTGTACAGTCTATCACTTGGCTTTCAAACTATGTAAAATGTTTCTGGAGAAAAAGTAACCTGGCTCCAGATAAGTCGATGCTGATTATGGCACAAGGGAGCACCAAATGGTAGTCAGTGTTCACATGTGGGAACTATGTCCAGGCGTATTCCTTATCCTACCTCCTCACTTAGAATCCCTGAATAATGGGGCACTTTGTAAACAGAAACAGACAACAGGCTGGCTTCTCAGTACAGGAAGAGTCCTGGGTGGGCCCAGATGCAATCACAGTTACTACACACAGTCAACGTGGCAAACTATTAGCACTTAGAATAGAAGAGAGAAATAGCCGCCAATTGAAATAAAGTTGTAATGACCTCTGATTGTTATTAACACGGAAGGACTATTGGAGGATCAGGGCAATGAGTGTGTCCTCAAAGAGCAGCTGGGCTGGTGAATAAGGAAAGTGGGTTTTCTTTATTCTTTCTTTCTAAGTCAGGGTCCTCGTTATTATTCCTCAGGAGAACAATTACACTTGCTAAACTTCTCGCCTTCAGTACCTGCAGAGGTGCTGACTACTTTAAACACACCTCATTTAAGGCCCAGCTTTCTTCTGATTTTGAGGTTTTGCTTGTTTTGTCCGTAATGACACCCCTTTCCTCCACCTCAAGGGGGTCTGAGCCCCTCATGGTGGCTGGGGCTGGGGCACTGCAGAGTCCAGGCTGGGAGCTTGCCTACGTGTATCCACAGGCAGTTCAAGCAGAGAATGTGAATTTCTCACCCTCCAGGGGCGCTGGTGATTCTGGGGGCATCAGGGAGAATGGGAGCCCAAGGACATAGGAAAAAGTTGGGCTTTGATCAGAACTTGTGTTTCTGACTTTGGAGAGGTAGTCAAGGGCAGTTCTCCCAGGGAAGGGAGGCGTCTTAGGAAACCTCTCACCTGCCCTGTCCTAGAGTCAAATCGAGGCTTTGGGACTGGGAGCCCAGGGCTGGGTGTGGATGAAGGTGCAGTTAGTCACTGGAAGTTCTGGGAGGCTCTGCTTCCACACTCAGCGCCCTGGAAGGGACCAGCACTCTAGGGGCCGCCCAAATTAATTCGCCAAGGCCGCTTAGGGAATGTGTCTAAATCCTCACAGTTGGCATGTCAACGAATTTTCTAAGGAAGCAGTTCAAAGAACTAAAGATTGGCTTGGTTATCAAAAGGAACCAGAAAAATGTGACAGAAAAGAAATACTTGGAACTAAGATTTGCTTCAAAATATTGGAGGCTACTATTTGGTTGACAGACTTCAAACCATATTTTTTTTCAGCTTATCAAAGCATATAATAGACCCCCTGATTACTCCTGGACACCCACTAAGGCTTGCAAAATTGAGTTTTTATTTCTGGGGCTTATCTGAGTTTTCAAGTTGTACAAGCCAGCTATGTGCTGCACAAGTTGGTTATTTTGAGATGTGCATTTGTTTTATCTCAAAATAACATAAATTTAGGGCTAAAAGTTACTTTCCTGGCTAAACTTTAGTTCTAATACAGGAAACTTTTGACAATAGCTGTGCTTACTCTGCTCATACTCAAAATAAAATCCTTGGAAATAAAAATACCAAAAGTTGGAGACAGAATCAAATATATTAAGGGAATATAAAATTATTTTTGGTTTGCCTTTTACTTTTTGAATCAAGCTTACTCATATCTAACTGGTATACAATAAGTGCACCTATTTTAAGTGTATGGGCAGTTTTGATGGATTTTGCCAAATAGATACAGCAATGTAACTACATATAGCAATGTTCCAATCAAGACACTGGACCATTGCCCTGGCTGGTGTGTCCAGTGGTTTGAGCACTGGCCCAGGCACTGAAGGATCATGGGTTTGATTTCCGGTCAAGGGCACGTGCCTGGGTTGCAGGTCATTCCTGGCCTGTGTGGGGGAGGCAACCAATTGATGTGTCTCTCTCACATCAATGCTTCTCTCTCTCCTCTCCTTGGAACATTTTTTTTATTTTTTTAAAATATATTTTATTGATTTTTTACAGAGAGGAAGGGAGAGCGATAGAGAGTTAGAAACATCGATGAGAGAGAAACATCGATCAACTGCCTCCTGCACATCTCCCACTGGGGATGCGCCCACAACCCAGGTACATGCCCTTGACCAGAATCGAACCCGGGACCCTTCAGTCCGCAGGCCGATGCTCTATCCGCTGAGCCAAACCGGTTTTGGCGTCTCCTTGGAACATTTAAGTTGGAAGTTTGTACAAGTTCCGGTTTTGCTTTTGGATACTTGTGTGTTTGCATGTTTGTGTGAAATTCATCCCTGAAAAATTACTTAAAATAACTTTCGCTGTGGTGGAAAACTTTTAAGAATAATTTTATTTGAGAGTCTAATAGTCCTGCCATTTCTGTAAGAAAATTTATAGAACAATATAGCCTTGTGCTTAAAAGCTTATCAGATGATGCTGATTCATAGAGAGTTTTTGCCACTGTAAGGTTTTTTTTTTCTTTTTCTTTTAAGCTTCCTTCAGAGACAAAAGGGAGTGTTTTACAGATGATGCTGCTGGCCTTAATTTCCAGGGTCTGAGGGGTATAAATCATTCCAGAATCCACAGTTTTGCATAACCAAATACGAATCTGTGACTATTCAAAAGTGTATTTGTGGTATCTTTAATAAAATCCTGATTGGCTCCTCTCTTGCATTTTGTTTCTTCTCATCTCCCACCCACGGCATTCTCTGAGCAGATCGCTTCAGGGGCATTCACAGGGGAACCTCGAATTACATAAAGGACCTGAAAATGGTCCCCCGAACAATAGCTGGGTGCCTGCCCTGCTGACCTTGGGGTCTTGGAGCAGGTACTCAGGGCTCTCCCTGGAGACCTTTATTAGCATTTGCTTTCACAACTAGCAGTACTGTTTTTGGACCACATTTCAGCAAAGTTGAGTTATAATCCCTTGAAATAACCTTGTTTACCCTTGGAATTTGGCCAGTCCTGCTCTGAGGGTAACTGATCAATGGCCTGAGATATAGGGCTTTGGAGAAAGGTAAAGAAGGGAGCCTGTTCAAAGGGAGATGTAGGTGAGGAGGCCAAAACCTTAACTCGTCGTGTGAGATTCAGGAAAAAGCCTAAGATCAAGGGTGCCACTCGCACATGCTGCCTCCCATAGACCAGTATCCGGCATGTGTGGGGAACTCAGGATTTAGGGAATAAATGAACAGAGTAGCCACAGATTTCTAGTTTTTGTTACTCCCCCCCCCCCCCAAATTCTTGGATCTATAAAAGGGCTGGGGACATCTTGATCGGAGTTCCGAGGTGAAAGGACTCTTCCGGAATTACCAGGCGAATCAGTTGACGAATGAGGATGGGAATTCACAGCATGTGCTGCTCGAAGGGAGGTTTTATAGGACAGCTTGCTTCCTAAGGCCAGTTTAGTAACAACGCAGAACATGCTACTGGGAAGAGCGCTCCAGCAAGAGAGGGACCTGCCCTGCTCCCCACTGTGCCTCTGATAGTTCATGACATCACTAGGAAATGTTGCTTCTGAAAATAGGACAACCTCTGAAAAGAATTTAGCTGAAGTGCTTTTGTGGTTACAAATACCTACTGTCAGAGACAGGGTATCGATTCCAAAAGAATAGAGGACTGGTTGAAAGGAACCACAAATTGACTGACTAGCTGGATGGATATTACCCGCTGTCTACTAAATACAGCCTCAAAACATCATTGCCTCGATATCAAGGAGCTGATACTCACTCATCTCTTTTTATGTAAATCTCATAATTATGCAAGAAGGAGAAGTAAGGGCAGTCGTTTTTTTTTCTGAGATTAGAGAGTTGAATCGAAGTCCAAGACCTGCCATGAATGGTTCTGTGGCCTTAGAAAAAAAGTACCTTAATCTCTTAGAGCCTCAGTGTCAACACACAAATTAAGAATTTGGGCCTTTCTCCCACATTCCCTGAATCAAATCCATCAGCAGACAGTGTCTGCTGTACCTTCAAAGTATACAGGGAAACTGCCCATTTTTGTCCATCTCCATGAATTATCATTTAGTTCAAGCCACCATATCTTCCAACCGGAATTAAAAAGAAACTATGGAATTTCTGTTTGAAAACTGTTAGAGTTCTAAAGAAGTGTTGAAAAGAGAAAGAGAAACTGCCTTAGAAAAACATATCCACGTTGCATTTTTCAGTCGTTCTTTCCATTTTTTTTCCGAGGTCAGGTTGTGCTCAGGTCATTTAGGGAAGGTTCAGGCACACCCACCACTGTAAAAGGTGAAGGAATCCATGTACAGGCGCATGGTGTCACAATGCCCAGTGGAGAATAACAGTAGAGTTCAGAGGTCTCTCAAAGAGCAAAGGTGTCAAACTCCATCCCACAGAGAGTGCACGGTGAAGGAGAAGGGGAAATAGCCCAAGGGGAAGGGAAGAGTGAGGGACTGAACAAGAACACACACCTCCAAGCCCAGCAGAGTCAAGCACTTTCATACAGAGGAAGCCAATTATGCACAGCGTTATTTTCCCAGATGTCAGACCAGGTAGAAAAAGAATCAGTGGGAATGGAACGGAGACACTGGAGTGAGGATGAACGGGTAATGGTAGAGTTAGTTAACAAAGACCAGTTGGCCAAGCTCTTACAGCTTCCCTCTTGGGTCCCATGGTTGCCTAGCTTCTCTTTAAATATCTGTAGTGACAGCTGGCTTGATACTAGGATACAGGCTGTGGGCTGGTCATCCCCTTTCCCTGAATGAAAACCTGCCCCCAGCAGTTCTAACCTAGCCCTCAATACACACAAGCTCTCCATTCCCATGTGAGCACCCCTCAGGGAGATAAAGACAGTCCATCCCCGCCTACCTCCTCCCCCAACAGCTCCCCTCTCCTTGGCGCTAGGTGCCCCCAACCCCCACTGCTGTTTGCTGAGTGAGTTACCTTCCACTGGCCACTTTCTGCTTTGGCAATATCCACTTCACGACTCCTAACCAGATGACCATCCAAAAATGCCCAGAGACAGCTCAGCTATCTGGACACTGTGTATCTACGCCGGCAGCTCTACGATTGTCTTCTCCTGGCTAAACCCCTGCATGCACAGAGCTGCCCTCCTCGTCTCCTTCATCTTGAATTACTGTAATTACTTTTTTTGAACCTAAATTCTTGTATTTAACTTTTATTCTTTTGCTTTTGGCTCTGATTTACATCCACTTAAAATAATAACTTACATTGAATTATACTTTTCCAATGATCAAAGTACTTTAGAATATGCTGTTATAATGAATTTTGATTCTCTTATTTACCTTATCAATTATCCCTCTCCTAACTTTCCATCATCTGGAAGTTAGATTGGCAGAAATAGGAACAATTATTACTGATAAACATGTGGAGCAGAAAGGAGCAGAGGCACAGTCCTGTGAAATGCCTCCCCTTCTTCACACCACAGGAGACAGGCAATGGGCAACTAAGTACATGAATTCACCTGTAAGATAATTGGAAAGAATGAAAGGTGCACTGGAGAGAAATAAAGCAACATAAGGAAATAAGAAATGACTGAGCAAGGTTTGATAGACAGGGTGGTCAAAGGACTCTTGAGCAGAGACCTGAGTGAGTGGGGAGCATCGTGCTTCCTGCTTTGTTCCAAAGAGAATTCCAGGCAGTCAGTTTTTAACTTGGCTTTGTTCTCCTTGCTAGCAGTGAACTCATAATCTCCTTCTGAGTCATAATCACCGAATAAGCACCGAATACAATGCTTGGCACATAATGTGCCTTTTATGAATATTTGTTGAGTAAGTGAAAAAAATATACCATCACAGGTTGTGTCAAATGTTTTGCTGAAATGAAGAAACACTAAGTCAAGAACATTAGACAGGGCTCTATGATGTTAGCCCTGGCACACTGGTCAGCCACGGCACTCCAGGGGTATAATTAGATTGTAATCGATTGGAAGCAAGAACTCCAGGCCGATCAGAATACATCCCCGAGTTAGTTTCAAATATCCCTTCTACTAATCTCACCAAAAAAGATACATTGTTAGCTTGGTATGGCTTGATTTTGAATAACTCATCTTGAGTTATACAAATTCTATTATTCTTTAAATCCTGACAGGTCACTTATTTAGGAATCTGTTCCAGAATTTTGCCAGTCACCATTTTACCAGTTTACACTTTTTGGAAACTTCTGGAAGTGGGCATATCCTTATCTCCATTTTCAGCACCTCCCCAGATTGACAAAGTTCCTCCACAATTATTGACTGATCGCTTCTACAAATGTTTTTAGCATCTGAGGTGGTGTGTCTGCACCTGGGGAAATGAACTGATCGATGAAGCAACTACTGTATTATGTACCAGGAAATAATCAAACAGAAGAGTCAGAGATGGAGAAGAGCAAGGACAGAAAGAGAAATAGGACTGGGTTCCTGTACTAGTAGATGGGCAGACTAGACATAGAGACATAAATAAAATACTTCAACATATACTGAAATAAACTAGAGTCTGAGAAGTTCAGGTACCAAATGCTCAGTGAGTGCAGGGGAGGGGCTGGCCACTTTTGCCCTTAAGGGTGAAGTCACCCAGCACTGAGGATGAATAGAGGTGCAGGACAACTGGGTAAAGAGGTGCTTAGGAACCTGGGGCCCCTGTGGGTTCTCAAGCTGGGAGTGACTTGGCCAGCTTCATGTTTTAGGGATCTTTAGCTTTCTGGAGAATTAACTGGAGATGAAAAGTGGTGGGGCTGGAGCCTGGGGCTCTCTCACCCTCTCCTTTTCCAGATGGATTTTTCCTTTCCACCTGTGAGAACACTTTCTTGTTTGAAGGTAAATTTTCCACTGGAAAGAAATTCAGTTTGGTGTCTTCTGAGCAGATTTACCTTGGTGAGGTTTAGGATTAGGATTTTATTTTATTTTTTGTTAATCCTTTCCCGAGGATATTTTTTTCATTGCTTTTTAGAGAGAGTAGAAGGGAAGGCGGGAGGGGGAGGAAATGAGAGTGATGGAGGGAGGGAGGGAGGAA
>NW_006300375.1:5390712-5392159 GCF_000327345.1 Myotis davidii
GACTGGGATAGGGATGGAGCATGCAATCCAGGTACATACCCTTGCCCTTGACTAAGAATCAAACCTGAGACCCTTTGGTGCATGGGCAGAAGGGAAGGCAGGAGGGGGAGGAAATGAGAGTGATGGAGGGAGGGAGGGAGGAAGGAAGGAAAGAAGGGCACACAGGCCAGGGCTAGAATTAACATTTTAATTGAAATAATTTCTGTTGCTGAAAGTGCTCTGCATTGCACAGCATTGATTCTGGTTTCATCTTGGTTGCAGACTGTTCCTCTGGCCGTAATGAGTGTCCCAACGAGCTTTAATTTAGTCCCTATCTGAACGGTCACCAATCCCAAATGAGCAAAAGATGAAACAATGCGCTTGCCGAGTAAAGGACGTAAAATGACTATGATCACTCGCAAAAGCAGTGCAATGACTGAACTCCTTGTGCATGTGCCCACAGTTATACAAAGATTTTAGGACAAAAAATGATTGATGATGGAGGCTGCTCCCCAGATCCTCAGAAGTTACACAGCCTTGCCTTAATAAGAAGGAATGAAAAAGAACATTCACAGGTTAAATCAGAATGAGAAGGTATTAATAATAAGGAATTTTTAAAAAGTTGAGACATACTGACTTCCAGACTAGCCTCTCACTCCTCACTCAACCCCTTGTATTATATAGCCATAAATTAGAGGCCAGTTTTCAGGATAGACTTTTAAAGTGATGAACGTAGCTGAATGGCTGTCATTTCTGACTTTTTATCGAGGATTAAAAATTCACACTTGCATTGTCCTTTTTGAAGCCTGGTGGTGAGCAGATTTTGCGAACATGATAAACCAATGCAGCCGAGCAGTTTAAGGATCACTGGGAGGCCTGTCCTGGGGGACCCAACCTTCCTCACAGACATAGCTCTAGGCTTGGTTGGTTCACACAGGAGAAGAAATGAACACCATGAAACCCTCTTCCTTTGCAGTTGCACTGGCTGCATCTCTGTTCTCCTTCTCCTTCCACTGTAAGTGGAAGAGAGGAGATGCCCTCTTTGGAGGGTCACGGTGGGGCACTCTCCTTCTCTTCGCTGGGAAATGAGAGACTGGGCTGAGTACGGAGCCTGGATTTTGGGGAGTCAGCAATTAGTCATCACCGTACTGAGGTTTCCTATAGTTCCAGTGCATTTTGTCTAAACTGTTTTTTACTCCTTCACTGGTAAGACGGCATGAGGGCCACACTAATTTATCTGAAATTTATCTTGTTCTCGGAACTCTGGGATTGCGAAGGTGAGAGCAACAGAGTATTAAATAAAGACCCTGAGGAGTTAGACCGACATGGCTGCCCCTCCACGCTTGGGAGGTAATACCGGGCCAGTAGCTTCATCTTTCTGAAGCCTCAGTTTTCTGATCTATAAGATGGGGATAACATTAGGTAACTCTCAAGAATGAAGTGAGTATTGGGACAATATGAGTAGAGG
>NW_006300375.1:5392174-5411638 GCF_000327345.1 Myotis davidii
GACTTCTGAGAAATGGTTGATATTACTAGTTCTGGTACTAATTTTCAGCAGCCTTGCGATTTGAATAACAGCCAGAAACTATACACACAAAAATTCTTCCAAATACAATGTGATGGACTAGGTCTATGTGGACAGATCCAATATCCATTTAAAAACAAAGGAACCTCTCCTGAATAAATTAAATGCAGTGAACTTGCAACCTAGACATTTCACAGGAGTAGGTGTAGTCTGGCAAGAGGTACTATTAGAGAGGAATTGAAGAGTTAGATTTTGATTGGCCACCATGGCATTTCTTCAGAATCAGAGCTAGTTGATTCTGGGAAAAGTAAAGGTGGACCTGGAGAAGCAGTAGACTCCTTGTTCTCTTTCCCCTTCATTTGGTTAAACACACAGTATACATATATATATTGTTTATTTAGTGGGGAGTCTTCTAAATAAATAATCTGAAGGTAGAGACCCACCATTCCCTTAATTCTTTGGCTTCAAAAGAAGAGCTTTAATCATTATTGATGTAAATCAGTAGAAAACGTGGGAAGAAATGACACATATTCAGAAGGCTGTGCGCTTCTGATGTGCTAATGGCGAGGATTAGGTATCATGCAGAGAAAAAGCGAGAATCGATTCTATTCTTCACTGACTGCAAGTGGGAATCAGACTCCACTGGGAGATAAGCAAAGTCCCGGGAGCTGTCTGCCAAATATGAGGATGGAAAATTAGGGCCCTTTTCAGGGATAACCCAATATTATGCCAATTTTTAAAATGGGAAAACCAAACAGGCATTTTGATGCCCTTTTTACTACTGAAAAAAAAGCAAAATAGAACAGAACCAATTACTTTACATTTAACACAATGATATGAGGAGCCTATCCTTTATTTTTCTCAAATTATTAATTATTCTATTTTATTTAGGGGATAATTAATTTTGCAGGAGCATGAAAGTATGGTCCTTTTTGGTGATACTTTCCGGTGTTGGGGATGTGTGTGTATGCTTATAGAAAGCACTGCATATTATTATCATTTACTAGCATCTTTGTTATAAAACAAACTGATTTGCTGTAAATCAAAAAGGAAACCCTCCTCTTTAAACAAGTCTTGGAAATCCCATTAACACTTTTAACTGTTCACACCATGTAAATCTCAGTTTTGCGCTCTCTCTCTCTCTCTCTCTCTCTCTCTCTCTTTCTCTCTCACACACACAGTCTGCACAAAGCAATACTCTACCAGCTTTTTCTTTACCTGTTCCTCATGGTGACCCTGTGGGGTGTAGAATTGGGGGTGCTACTAAAGCAAACTCAAGCACTCTAAGTGATTCAGTCCCATCGTCATCCTGCTCCCCAAAGAACACCGGACCTTGTAGAGACCAGATCAAGAATCAGAAATCCCTGTACCAAAGGCACTGCTCAAAGGAGTGTTAAAACCCAGTCAGAGCACTCTCCTTAGCAGTTGGATCATTCACTCTTTCATACTCTTTCCTGCGCCCCTCAGACCAAGAGAGCAGGTACCCTTCCAGGAATCCAGCCTCTCAAAGTAGTAAGCCTCCAGCAGGCAGTACTTGCCTCAGCGGTCAGCCCCGCTCAGGTGTGCCCCTCGTTGGTGATGCAGGCGGATTTCCCCCTGGCGGAGTCAGACTTCAGAAGCCCCCAGAACTGTCCTTTGTCGGCAGCTGGAATTCCTGCGGCTGCTTTCAGCCGGGGTGTTCGGGACCAGAGCCTGGGCTACGGAACGTCAGGTGCGGGGAGGGCGGAAAACACGGAGTGGAGTCCGGGGCTGGGGGCACAGACTGAACTGCCGGGAGGTGGCAACACATTCAAGAAAAGGCCTAAGATATGGACTGGAGTTTTTTGCTTGTTTGTTTTTTAATATAATTTTACTTGCAGCCTCCCACACATTGGCAATACCCACAGTACTTGAGCAGATCTGCCTCTTGTGAAATTTGGACTTTGATTTCATGGGGTATCTGGGTCAGCTACGTCAGATATTGCTGATCTTCAAGGAGGGCTTTGCAGCCTGGCCTTTGAGAGAACACTTTTTTCCAGTGTATTCCACGAAGATGATGCCTATTGTCATTGTGAAAGGCACTCATCATGAGGTGGAAAGCGTGGCTGGTTAGATGCTACAGGCTGGGACAGCCACATGGAGACTGGGTTCAGTAGGGATTATTATTATTATTATTTTAAAAAATATGTTTTTATTGGTTTTTTAGAGAGAGAGGAAGGGAGAGGGAGAGAGAAATATCAATCAGCTGCAAACAGCAACTTCTTGGTGTATGGGACAACACTCAACCAACTGAGCCACACTGGCCAGAGTCAGTGGGAATTATTTTTGAGAAATGTTTGGTAACTCTTGGATCTGGAAAAACACATCTAACATTTGCTGGTTTTCCTTGACTTCAAGTACCTTCTCTTGCCTCCCAGTCTTGCCCACGCCTAGTGTGGTGATTCCCAATAGTCAGGAAATGGCTGGAGCAGGGGTGACCTGTCTAATACTCAAGTTCTGATCCTGTGAAAGCCCCACCTGCTGCGTTTTTCTTCTCTGGCTTCCTCCTCTGCTCTCCTTTGGGAAAGGGCTCAATCACTCCACACTTTTCAGGAGCATCTTAATATTCTGGCACCCTATCAAATCAAGTATTTTTCTTTTGTTGGTATGTTCCTTTTAAAGAAAGGGAAGGTAGCAGTAGTAGGAAACAGGGGAGAAGATGTGTTTTCAGGTCCAGGTGTAGCACCGAAGCCCTGGCAACATGAACCTTGTTCTGTCTCCTGGTCCAGCAAGCAGGAGTGGACCACAATTATTGCCCATATCAGAGTTAGGAGTTTGCAAAGGGTAGTCGGTGGGGTGGGAAGGTAGGTGGGAAAATTTTGGCCATGGGAAAGAAAATCAACTGGACCTTCATAAGGGACCTGCTAGTCTGTATTTACCAAATAAAGTGCCTGTTTCACCGGGATTTTCTAATCCATCACATGTACTGTGGAAAGGATTAAGATCCACAAAATGATACAGGCATATCATAAGAGGCAGAAACCAAAAAATAAAGAAGGAATAGTCAGCCATTTCTCCAATATTTATTTAAATACATGATATTCTAAAGTGCTGTGGCCGACATATTGTATGTCTCCATTGAAGTGACAAATGCCCTTTGGGAAAAGGCAAAATGATAGGGATAGAAAACAGGTCAGTGGCTCCCGGGGGCTGAGAGCAGACAGAGGGGTTGACCACAAGAGCACAAGGGAAATTTGGGGGTTACATAAGGAATTGTTCTGTGTTGATTAGTGTGGTGGTTATAGAATATAGGCATTTGCCAAACTCATTGACCTCTACACTGAAAAGGGTGAATTTTACTGTGTCTAAATTTGAAAAACATGTTTTAGCCATAATAAAGGTTAAAAAGTTCATGGACTTTTGCTTAAGTCCCTGAGATCAGCTGCTTGTTTTTCTCCTTCACCTCAGAAGGCAGTGCAGGGAGTATGATTAAGGCTTATTCACTGTGGAGAAACCACAGACATAAGCTTGGGATTTAGCAGAGAAGTGTCCTTAAAATACAATCTGTATGGTGTGTGCTCTGTATGGGGCAGGGCCAAGAGCTGGCTAAAAGTATATAAAAACGCAGTCTTTTTTATTCTGTGCAGTGATGAGGTTTCTATGCACGAGATTAGAAAGATCTGGTGGTAAGGCTTTGAGAACTGGGCAAGAAGCAGATGGGAAGGGTCAGCTCCTGGAAGAGGTATTAGAGGGAAATGTCTGCTGGTTCTGAAAAGCCCAAACAAATGTGCATAATCTTGTAACTGGAAACAGCAATTCCCAAACCCAGCTTCCTATCAAAATCATCTGACTCCCACTAGGTCCTGGGTGATCCTGTGATCACTCATTAGGAAATCAGTCTTTCAGATGTTTTCTTTCTACACTGTTGGGGTCCTGGTGACAAACTAGGTGTGGTAATTCTTTGCAGCTACTTGGAGCCAGGAATGTGGGCTTGGGGACTTTCAAACCTAGAGCAACATATCCTAGGAGAGAAGGAGGGTCCTTATAGGCTGCTTGTGGTGGGAAAGCAGGCAGGGCATCAGGGTGAGAGGGGACTGCTTGGATTTGTGGGGGGAGGGCTTTCCCTGGGGGCTGGAGCTATGCCTCCTAGGGAATCAAAATCAAAGCAGAGGGAAAGTGAGCACAGCGCTGTCTGTCCAGCAGGGGACCTGGCCAGGCTTAGTGGGCTGTCTGGGGTTGGCCAGGCTGCAACATCAGGGAAGAATTAGGGAAATTCCAGTGTCCTCCTGTGCTGGTCACCAGGTAATCACCAGTAGATCCCAGGCAGGTACGTAGCACAGTTCCTGGGCCAGTAAATAAAGATTTGTTGAATGAGAGAATAAATGATTGCTTCTTAGCTAGGCATCTTCATGACTGTTACTTAAGGATGTGAACTCCTAGAGCAGGGGTTCTCAACCTGTGGGTCGAGACCCCTTTGGGGGTTGAACGACCCTTTCACAGGGGTCGCCTAAGACCATCGGAAAACACATATAATTATATATTGTTTTTGTGACTAATCACTATGCTTTAATTATGTTCAATTTGTAACAATGAAATTGGTGGTCACCACAACATGAGGAAATGTATTAAAGGGGTCGCGGCATTAGGAAGGTTGAGAACCACTGCCCTAGAGCCACCCTGGGAGAAATTATTACCCTGTCTGCCTGGGACATTTTCAGTGCTCAGGGAAGTGAAGTCACTTACTCAGTCCCACAGTTAGCAAATGCAGTGGATGTTTTAGCAAAAGAGGCGCCAAGAGAAGCCTGGCGGTTTCTTTCCACACCATTGGGATTCTGGTGATGAGCTTGAGTGTTTTACCTTTAAAGCATCTGAAAGACTGATTGCCTAATGAGTGAGTAAATTTTAAGTCAGAACCAGTTACTTTTAAATTTTCCTTAAGGAATGCAGGGCATTTATTTTGGCTCTAGGTTCTATGACATTAGATCTTCACTGATGACTCCAGACTAGAGGGATGGGCCGGGGTGGGGAAATTGCCTACACTTTCTTGCCTCTAGTTGTTTAAATGACTTAACACTTGGTTTGGAATATAGATATTATTTTTGACTTTTTTCTTTTTCATCAAGCAAGCAGGAAGTGTGGGTTAAATAGGAGCTAGTCAGTATTCACAGATGCCCCACTGGGTAAGCTCTTCTCAAAGGCAATGTTAGCTTTTTAAAAAGAGCATTATCACTATCACTTTTTTTTTGTTAATCTTCACCTGAGGATATTTTTCCCATTGCTTTTTCAGAGAGAGAGAGAGAGAGAGAGAGAGGAAGGGAGGAAGGAGGGTGATGGGGAAAGACAGAAAGAAACATTGATGTGGGAGAGACACATTGACTGGTCATCTCATACATGCTCCCCGAGCTGGTGTGGGGAACAAACCCATAGCCCAGGTATGTGCCCTTAACCTGCCACCCTTTGGTGCTCTGGTCAAGGCTCGAAACACTGAGCCACACCATCCAGGGCACCACCCTCACTTATTAAAAAAAGATGACTTTGAGAAGCGTGTCAACCTGCACATGTGTTCAGCTCTTTCTGTCCCTCCTTCTCCACTTCTCTAGAGGAATCCAGATTCAACAGCATCATGTCATTTCATTAAAACAACCATCTTATTAAGAACTGAAATAGGCTATTATTTTTTATGTTTATATGCAGAGTTCATTAAATCCCAACCGAAGTCTGTGAAATAAGATAGAACTATAGTCAGAGCCAATTCTGCCATCGCATTCCAATCCAATCCAATATCATTATTCTTTAAATTTATGTGGAATGAATAAAGTCATCTATTCTCATAATGAAAGGCAGATATTTCAACCAAACAATTTCACAATGCCTGAGTGGGCAGGTGCAAGTGTGGGAAGACAGGATAAATGTGCCCGGGCACTGGGGAAGGAGTTGGGTGGCCATGCTCCAGGCCTTAGTTTTAGAACCTGCATGAAAGAGAAAGGACTTTCAAGCTAAGAGAAGCTGCACACCAACTTGTAAAAGTCCTGGGAAAAAAGGTAAAATAATTAAAAGACTTTAGAGAATACCGCAGTTGAATATACCCATGAAGCTATGGTAATGTTAAGGAAATAAAAACCTATAAAGCTTAGCAAATAGTCTCTAAATACCCATCTGTGTCACCGAGGGCAAGAGAAGGCCCAGTAGATGGGTTAGAGAGCAGTGTTCCTTTGCACCTTTTCAGAGGCTGTTCGCTCCAGATGGACACCAGCCAGCCCTCACAGTTCTGTTCTTGGGGGGCTGCTAATATCTGCCTGATCTTCCATCTCTTGACATTATAAGCTTGGGGTGTACTGACACAGCAACTGGCCTCACTCCTTCCTGGGGTCCGGGAGCTTTCTTGTCTCCGCAGGAAGGTGTTACCAGGGCTGTATAAAACAGCTGACTCAGAGACGCAGGACCAGAGCCCCTGCCATCACCACTAGCGGCAGGAAGTCCTTTTCACCTGCTGCAGGGCTGCCCTGGCTTTCATTGTCTCGTCCCTTTATTAAACTGTAGGCATGAGAGAGGGGACAGCTATGGGATCAGAGAAGGGTGGCCTTTTCTTTTCTCTGACATCACCTAGAGCTGTGGGAGCCCTTTCCTTCTTGGAGGTTCCCATGGGCTCTGCTGAGTCTCGCTGCTGTGTTAATTATATTTTCCTTTGGTTGGCAGAATGCAAGTCAGCTTAGTCATGCTTCTATTCCCTCCAGACACAGTGCAGATGCAGGGTGCCCTGGCTGCTGGTGCCTCCTCCCAGTCTGTGAATGGTTCGACCCCAAAGACAGATTCTAAGACAAAGGGACACCTGCACATACTGGATCCTGGCCGGGGGTAGAGTCTCAACATCAATAAAGCAGTGTTTCTCTGGCTGTGACTTCAGGAATTCCTGGGTCTCCAGTCTCCCAAAGTCTCCCCAATAATTACAGCGCCGACGTAGCCCGTCCTCCCCTCTGAGCATCAAGTTCCTGCTAACCTCTCCCTCCTGGAACATCAAGGCAGTGACGACCTTTCTGGGGACTGGGAAGGGTGCCCACCCTGGTGCTGAATGCTGGTACTGAACATCTATCTGGGCCTGGGTGCTCTCTGTGGTCACGGTCAAGCTGCTGGTACAGTCTGCGGTCCCTGCAGATGCTGCTGAGTTTTCACCATAGCTACAGGACTGTGGGCCCACCGTGCGGGCTCTCTCTGACCTGGGATGGTCCTTGCCCCTGACCTTTCTAGTGTTTCTCACAAAGGTCTGCGTGGCGACCTGCTGCTCCTTTGCCGAGTTATTCACAGCAAGTCTTTGCTGTAGCTGCTCTCCTGATTGACAGGCCTCAGGATTGCCAGTCACCACAGTAAAACCCAGGTGGCCCTTAGCCCCAAGAATGGGCTGTGCTTCTTATCGTGTCCTTTCTTCTCTTGAATAAGTTCTTTCCCAAGAGACTCTGGGATCCCTCAGGGAAAGACTCCTTGACCCCACAACCTTCCTTTCCCCAAATCTGCCTGAATCCCAGGTCAGATATAACTGGATCAAACTGGGATCTCTATTGAGTAAAAGTGAAGATCACGGTCCCGTTAGCGTCATTCATTTGAACGTCTTCTGAAGGTGGGTTGTTGTGTAGTTCATTGGGCCCATTACTGTGAACACTACAAAAACTCTGGTGAACACTTGCAGTGCTGAGGAGGCTAACGGAAGAACCCTCTTTCAAGGATACAGATTTCCCCTGTATCTAACAACCAGAAAACCAGACAACCATGTCTGCACGTGCACAGTAAGCCCTCCGAGAGCCGAGGCCTGACTGCCAGGCATCAATGGGGTTGCATGGGGGTCTTTTTTACACTGTTCTCAATATGAATAATTTCCCTTAGTCTGGTGAACTCAGTGGCATGTTGGACTGAATTTCTGGAATTCAGGTTGAATTCACCCAAGTAGGCGATGCCGTGTGTGGTTTTTTGACAGTGATCCTGGCAGCTTTTTCACAGTGATAGTCTGAGCTCACCTCATGCGCTCCGTTCAAATTTCCACAGCAGGAAAAGTCACCAAAGTGTTCCATAAAGTCCTCCCAGTCACCTAACCTCACCCAAAAAAGGAGGGGTATGATGGCCTGAACCCTAACCTCTGTGATCTGGGTCAAATGCAGGCCAGGAGGCGAACGTTCAGTAGCATCAGCTGTGTGCCTGGGGCACAGCACACGTGTTAACTATGAACACACACAGGTATACATAAAAGTATACAATGCTCTAGCGAAGGCGCTTGGGACTGGGTTTGGGCCCGGATTCTCATCAAAGACCTGGCACTTACTGCAGCTCAGCTCTCTACGGAGCCTCTGTGGCTCAGGTGAGGAATCTGGAGCAAGGTCCGCTCCAGTCCCAGCATTCTAACTCTCCTTGATTTTAGAGAATGACTCCATAGCCTTTCTCTTTATGTTGCCCCAAGATTCCTTCATCAGATTTGGGTGGACAGTTCTCCGGCCACACCGGAACCCCTGTGCCTCCAAATACAGCTGTCTGTAGAGAGAGAGATGTCACTCACAGAGACATACTGAACACCCAGAAAAGCACAGAGGTACAAGGTTAAGGATATTACATCCATGTAATGGAATACTGTATAGCCACTAAAACGTCAAAGGATGTAAAATAATAACACCCAGTTGGCTAGCATTCACTAATTAATCCATTTGACCAATATTTGGGGGCATCTGTCATGTGCTACACGCCTAGTCGGTCCTGGGGGCAGGAGGAACAAAGCAGGCACAGCCCACGCCCATGGAGGTACTGGATGTTCCTCTCTGCTGTTCCATGTGCTAAAAGCATCACCTACTTTATTTTGTTTCATTTTCTCAGCAGCCTGAAGAGGCGGGGCTATCATTATTTCTCACTTTATGGATGAGGACACCCAGGAACAGAAAGTCAATAAGTACCAGTGCAGGAATGTCCGCCCACGTTTATCGGATTTCTATGAACACACCCTGCCTCCTCAGCGGCGGTTATCGTTCCCTTACGGCTTTGTATAAGCAGCAAACAGCACACACTTTACAAGGGCGCTCTGAGGAGGTGCCTATTTCATACCTGACTTGAACCCCATTTCTTTTTCTGCAGATTTATCATAAAACAATTATCCCGACAAACTGCTCAGCATCTACTCTCCCCCGTTTCTGATATTGATCCCAGAAGCATCACTCAAAATAGGACAAACAGCCGAGAGGCAGAGAAATTGATGGCCTGGTTTAATTTTAAGTGACATGAATAATGTTGCTTCTCTCTCTCCCTGCCCAGAGCACATTCCAATGTCTGATTGACAATAATTGGTGAAATTTTTCTTATTTATCAGGGAGCCTTAGTCTGTTTCCGAATCCAGAACATCAATGTATCTTGCTGTTAGCTAAGTCTAATTTATAATATATTATCATAGAGCATGAGCCTCATGGGAACACAGAAAGGCCTTGCTCTGGATCAAGATGTTTACAAAACAAACTGAGACATTTTTTTCTAGAACAGCCAGAAGCCCCTGTCCTGGCAGAGCAAGTACCCTTTTCTCTCTAATTGTTCCCTCCTGTCTGAATGGTAAAATAGGAAGGTGGAACATACAAAAACTGGAATTCTGTGCCATAAGCAAATAAAAGTTACATGGCTTAAAATATATATATTGCATATATATATGGCTATGTAATAGACATGTAATTTAAAAATAATTATAGTAATTATGATTTTTACTCAGTTGAATCAAATAGTTATAGGGTTTTTTCTTCTCTTGTAGTTTATCATGATTTTGCCAGGTAAAATGTGATCCTTTTGCACACATATCCTACCTAATAATAGACAAACATGGTAATTGACCGTACCTTTGCTACACCTCCCATTGGCTAATCAGTGTGATATGCAAATTAACCACCAACAAAGAGGGCGGCTAATTTGCATACTGCAGGCAGGGTGGGTCAGCACCATCTCACTTGCCCTGCCACCATCCGGGCCTGCTATCTGCGGCCCGGGGCAGCGGGCATCCCATGTGCGACCCGACCCGAGGCAGCTGGGTGGGGCGGCAGCGATCCGCCAGCCCGCCCAGGTGTCCTGTGTGCGACCAGACCCAGGGTGGTGGGGCAAAACAGTGTGGCTCCTCTGTCACCCCAGCTTCCTCATCACAGCTCCCTTGGGGGCCTAAGCCTTTAGTAGGACATCCCCTGAGGGCTCCCTGGCTGCCAGAAGGATGTCTGACTACAAGCTTAGGCCTGAACCCCCGGGGAGTAGGCCTAAGTTGACAGGTGGACATCCCCCAAGGGGTCCTGGACTGCAAATGGGTGCAGGCCAGGCTGAGGGACCCCCCCCCCAAGTGCACAAATTTTTGTGCACCGGGCCTCTAGTTGTAAAATATAAAAAGGCCCTGGATTTGATTCAAATACTAGAGGAATTTTCCCCATCTTCCCTCTTTCCTGTTCCAAGACTTTGCCACTGTTGCCAGTTGGTGGTTTTTCACTCCTATCTTCCTTTCCTTGTGAGGAGATTTGCCCTGGGTGCTGAGGTACCTAGAAACCCTGGCTACATTGAGTGGCACTGGGGAGAAGGGGATCTGGCTAGGCATCCCAGCCCTGTTCTCCAGCCCCCGCACACAGTGTGTGCCCAGGATCAGCTGTTGTCCAGCCTCCTGCCTGAGTGATGGGGAGGAGGCTGGTGAAGGTGCACCATTGGTCAGGTGTGCCTGTAGGACCAGCCCTGTGAACACCTGTAACATTCTCATGTGCAGGGAAAGAAGGCTTTCCACCTTCACAGGTTCCTCCACTTTCACAAGTGTCAGAGGGTCGCTGCTTTTCATTTAATAGCATAAATAAAAGGCTAAACTGCCCCAACAATAACAAACCACAGACCCTTCACTGCTGCATAATGGGACAGTGAAGGTAAAGTAATAACACAGATGACACTCACTGCTGGTACTTTGGGGATTATTTGCACCTAAATATGTGCTTGTATCCCTTTAACTATGTTTAATTAAAAAAAATGATGGTGAGTTACTTAAAATAATTATACAGTAAAGGTCAGTTAACCAATCAATGGTCCCAAGAGCCACTGTCAGACCCTTCCTTGGCCAGGGAGGAGAGGGGAGAGAGTAGAGGGGTATGCTACACCTGAAATTGTGGTACAAGATGGTCCCAGGATGCACAGGATATGGGCCTCAGTTCTATTTTCCTCCTCCTGGAGGAATAGGGTGGGCATGTGGTAGGATTTGCAATTTTAAAAACAGTGGCCAGGGAAGGCCACAGGAAGGTGAAATTTAGTAAGAAAGCCCAGGTGTCTCCCCAGGGTACACCAGGATATGTGTCTCCTCACCTGTCCCTTCATGGGTTGTTGTCTATGTATGGCACCTATGACCCAGTACCTTCATTTGGAAGGTGAATGGGACTTCAGAGACATGTAAGCCTTCCTCTTGCTTTTAGGATGGAAAGGTTGACCCCATGGACAGCAGAGATGGGGGATGGCTACTCCAGCTTTCTCCCTCTTTTTAATTTCAAGGATTTATTTACTCTCCTCTAATTTCTGGCCAATAAATGCTACTTTTTTAGGAGTTTACATTTACATAGTAGACACAGATGGGACACTCCTGGTTTTAGTAAAGGGGACATAAAACAGTTCACATAGAATCAAAGGAGAGGCAATTCTTCAAAAAGAGTTACGGGTAATGGTGATGATCCATCTACAAATAAAGAAGAGAAGCTCGAGGTAAGGGCCCAAAAGAGGGGAATTCAATTTAATTGCTCCCATATTAACTGAAAACTATATATGAGTTCAGCAAAGTGAACAGGAGACAGAGTAGGGGAATGAGGCAGGCACTTTCAAAAGAATTACCACCTCCTAGGTAATGCAAGGACATCCATGACTAGACAGCCAAGTGGTGCAGAAGCAAGATCATGATTTTCAAGGCAGTAGAGGCTGGGTTTGAACCCTGACTGTCTTCATAGCTGTGTGACCTCAGACAAGTTATTTAACCTTCTGAACCTCAGTTTCCTGACTTGTAAAATGGGGATGATGTGCCTGACATGATAGGGCTTTTAGATAAGCATCAGGCATGGTAGTGACTATAATAATGATGTCATTATTATCTTTAGTCAAATGAATGCCACTAACAATTTGATTTATGAGATTCAGAGATGGAGGAGATCAGAATGGTTGGGGGATGAAGACAATGGGGTTTCCATCTCCAGAAGGAAGGAGAATGTATCCCTTTAAATATCAGCTCACAAATGGAGTCCTACCCACCAGAACCAAGTCTATTTACAAGGTGTTTAAGATGACAAATGAACTTTGGAGGGATTGAAAAGGTGAAGGGTTTGGATATCATGACCATTTTTTGGACTGATAATGTTATAAAAACTTCCCTTTTATGGTAAAGACATGAAAACATGATGATCTTTTCATCATAGTCATGACCTATTTTGCCAGAACAACATGTGCAAGAGCCTTAATGGAATATAAAGGAAAATGCTCTTCGTTACAGAGTGTGTTTTCCATGCATGGTTGCTATCTAACATATTACCAGATACAAAGCCAATGCAATCAATATGCTCCCTTGTCTATGTTGATAGCCAATTCATCAGTCTCTCCATTCATTGACAAGCAGTCTTCACTGACAAATAGTATCTTAGATAACAAATTCTTCAGGAATAGCTTATAATGCTATGGGAGCAGCATGTTATTAGAAAGTTATTAAAATAAATTCTTCACAAGGAGGGGCTATCGTTCCTTTCCCAATGCCCTGATTACTGGCAACTTGGAAAATGTAGGCTGAATGGAACTGAGGTAACGGGGAGGGGTCTTTTTTGATCTGTTCTTTCCTGAGCATCACTGTGCTCCAGAGAAAGACAGTGATCTTTCTTTTCCCCTTTATCCTCTCAAAATAAATCCTTCTTGTCAGATGTAGATGCAAACCCAAGAGTGGGCTGTAGAATCTTGATGAGGTTGTAACTTCTCATGGAAGGAAATAAGCAATTACCCATTCGGACCACGAGGTCCATTTGCAAAGATTAACAGCATTCCTACAGTTTACCCACCACACCATCTGCTTTGCTTAACAGTAAGCCCATATTGTACTGTATGTTTACCACCCCAAGTCGAGTCTCCTTCCATCACCATTTATCCTCCCTCTTTTCCTACTTCTAATCACCCCAATAAATTCAATTAAGAAAATACTTTATAGCATCCATAAACTAAAAAGTGAGCCTAATTTGGATGCTTTGGGGTAGGTGGGACTGTCCAGGATCATCAGGCCCCCAACATCGAGGTAGGAACACACACCAGAGTAGGAAGTTGGTGGCCTGTTCAGATTCACCAACCATCTGACTCAGACCCCACCTGCCTTTTGTTTTCTCAGATGCCTCTGGAAGGCTGCTCTTCCCTTTCCATTTGTTTACAGCCTATCACTAGGTTTATTAGAAGAAAAATCGCTCGAGCACACAGATGGTTTATATTCATTAACACGTCATAGTCACCTCGAAGGGCGTCAACACTCATGTTGGTTGCTAATGAAATGAGAATGGGGATGGGGAGGAGGAAGTCATAGCAGTAGGGGAGTAGATCTTGGTGACAGTTTGAAGACTGTGGAATGTGAGCCAACTAGCCCAGGTATCTTTCACTGAAATTGACTGGTCTGCAAGAAACTCTCCTGATTCTGAGAGCTGGTTGTACAAGAGATAGAAGATTCTCAACCCCTCCCCAAAGGAGTATCCTCAAAGCAGAAGAATCTGAATGGGACTTCAATGAAGACACCCCTGCTGACAAGGCAGGAGTCTTGGTATCACCTTGGCTGAGGATGAATTTATAAATGAGCTCAAGGCGACCAAGCCTTTTTTCTTTTTTTGCCATGTAAGCAGACTTAGGCTTTAAAATGCCAGTTGGTCTGAGACTCAGGCGGGCTCTAACATTGCTTTGACAACAACGTCAGTAACAGGACTACAGTTTACCTTGGTAAGACCTGTCATGAAAAGAATGACTCTATGATTTTTAATTGTCATTGCTCTGTTCTCACGTAGGGAGAAGGCATCTATGGTTGTGCAACTTCATTCTGAGTCTGTGGAGTCGTTTAATGACCCATCATGTTTCAGGAAAAATACAGGGCTGCCAAATGAAGCAGAACTAGTCCAGATAAACGGTTTCCCCTTTTAAAGCAAATGGAAACTGAAAGCATCAAACTTATTTTGGGTGGGAACGGCTACCCCAAATTTTTATTTGTTCATTTGCTGCCTTAAAGGGAATAGCAGTTGCCTTTTTCTTGACTGACTCTTCAGTAATATATACACTGGTGTCTCCAGAACTGTTCAGGTTCTTTGCTCCTCTGCAAAATAAAGTTACATAGATTTTTTTTTTTACTTTTCAGATTTGACCATTTATCTCCTCTGTTACTGTTAAGCATCCATCTCCCTGTTCTTACTGTAGTTGATGTGCCTGCCTGTAATATTCCATCCAGAACATTTTTATAATTTGTGTTGGATCTTGCAAGGTGTAGGAAGCCAGACCATGATATCCATTATAACTCTGCATAGAACAGGTGTGAGTAGGAACTGTGTGGATACCTATCTAGTTTTCTACCTCAGAAATCCTCACATCCCTATTGAACACCGCCTCAGTGTTTGATTCCATCCTTGAGTCTGGTACTGACGATGACACTGGGCAGTAGGTATTGGCCTGGCCCCTGGTCATGTTCTAAATTGAACCCCTCTTCCTGTAAACTGATGGCCAGCTTCCCATGTCTAACCCCAGTGGTTCTCTGGAGATCTTATTCTGCTTCCTTAGCCCTGACAATGAATTTTCTTTTTGTGCTAAAATGATGCTCAGGAGAGAATACCAGATACTTTGTCAACCAAGAGGCAATGACCTGAAAGTGCAAATAATAGATAGGATATATCTATTATCCTATATCTAGGTTTGATGTTGCTTTCAGAAGCTGTATGTTGTTTAAGGAATTTTTTTTGGTCTCAACCCTCGGTTTTTATATGTAAAAGTCTGTACTGAATTTGGTTCGGTGATAGAACTTATAAAACCCAAGCACTTATATGAAAAACAAAAATTAATAAGGAAATGTGCTTTACCAAGGCATTCTCATTTGGCTAGAAAAATAACTGGTTTAAAATATCAAAAAAGATATAATAACATAATTTTCTGATGGGTTATTCCTGCTACTATTCTATCTATAACTAAAGCAATTAACAACATTTTCATCTCAATCGGTGGTGTCAGGTCAAATATAATGATTTCCCAAAGCCTACAGGCAATGTATGCGTGGACAACTGTGAAGGACACTGTGGCTGACAGCTATCTGTGGAGCTGAACTTGAACTACATACAACAGACCTACCATTCTTCAAGAAGCAAATACACTTCAAGAATAAATGCACTTCAACCCATTCCTGCAATGTTTCCTTTCATAGAACAGAAGTCTTTTAGAAAATCTAGGCCTCTATCAAACCGTTAAAATGGAATCCACTTAAAAATGTTAATTTAAAAATGATACAGCCCAGGCCTGGTAGCTCAGTTGGTTAGAACATTGTCCTGACATGCCAAGGTTGTGGGCTCCATCCCTGGTCAGGGCACATACAAGAATCAACCAATAAATGCATAAATAAATCGATGTTTTTCTCCCCACCCCCCTCTCAAAAAAATCAAGAAATAAAATAAAAAAAGATGCAGATGTGTAGGTACATTAGTTCTTAAGCATGTATATATAACACATGGAAAATGCACCAAACTGTTAAGCTTTCTGTGGTTGTTGAGACTATGTTGGTTTTTAAACTTATTTTAAAAGCTATTTTTTTAGTGTTTGGGTATCTTATTTACTCACAATCCAACTTCCTTCTTTTGCCTTTTTATTTTTATTTTTGGTGAGAAACCAAGATAAGAAGTCAAACTTTAGGTTTCAAATGACTCCTCTTCAACATTCTGAATGCATCTGGGGAAGGGAGGTTGCGGATTTGTGGATTCCCAGGAACAATTCCGAAGAATTAGCTAAACAGATTTTATTTTCCTCAACCCAAAGTGATCTCAAATTTTCTTCAAACCTTATCTTACTTATTTTAAAGAGAAGAAGCTGAGACTCACATCCCATCCATTGATCACAGTTGGTGACACACTTCCTCCCTAATGTAATCTTGAAATGGCAGAGCATCCATAATTAATCTGGACGTAGGTTGTTTTAGCCACTACACAGATTTCCAACTTAGCAGAGCCTTGGGCTTTGTCCCAGCAGTCTCAAAGGTCATTTTCCACCCACTACTTTAAGATAAATAACAAGGACACATTCTGGAAAATGTGCTTTTCTTATATGTACAATGCTCAATAATCTAGACTTGATGGCAAATATTTCTGTCCCTGAGTCTTTGATGTGAAAAAGGAGGAGCCATTCTCACTATTAAGATTTCAGATTAATATTTATGATCCTACTCAGAAGAAATTTAAGTTGCAACAGGGCCAATCACCGAAGCTTACAGGCCCAGTGGGACTGATGCACGCTGAGTCAGCTGGCCACTCTCCAAGCTCCTGGAGGGGGATGTTCCTTCATTTAATTCTCAGTGTGTTGTCCATCCAGCTCTCCTTCTCTGCCTGGCTATGTCGTTTCAGTGTATTCAGTGAGCTTACTGAGTGTGTACTATGTGCATAGCTCTGTGTGAACCCCTGTGGAGAACACAAAGATGGCTAAGATGAGGTACACATGGGAAAGCAAAAAATACCACCTACTTCCCATGCTTGACCTGGAAGGTGAGCCACTTCCATTTATGAGCCCAAGGAAACTTCTGTCCTCAGGGCCAAGGGCAATTTCAGTAGTGGGAGCGTTCTCTGAGTGTGTTGAGGGTGTATGAGGGCTCAGTGACCATGGGGTAAAGGATTGATTCCAAGTGCACAGGAGAAACTTGAAAGAAAGACAGCTTTGGGAGGCTGAAGTGGGGTGGGGCAAGGGAGGAGGAAGCACAAAGTACTGTGGTGAGAGCTTTAATATCTATTTGGTTCTAGAGTTCATGCATTTATACTTTCCATTTCATTCTCTCCTCCACAGTTCAGGTCTTCATGGATGTTAATCCACACCTAAACTTCCACAATGTTCCCCCGGCTGGTCTCAATGCCTTTAGAAGCTCTCTCAGTATAATTCATCATATATATTATTACTAGATGGCTTTTCTTACAGCATTCTTTGAGTTTTCTTTGGTCCGCTTGACTAGCTGCTGCCTATAAGAAAGGCAGCCTCAAGAGGGCAGGTTCCAGGCCGAGGCCTGCTCCAGTCCCAATGTCCTGGCAGTGGGAATTTCCATACATGATTGCTGCTGATGGTAGATTGAATCCTGGAGCTTTAGGGCAGGCAGGGCAAGATCAGTCAGTTTGTGATCTTCATTTTGCAGAGGAGGAAGCCCTGGTATCATAGAGCCTGAGGGACTCACCAAGGCCACACAGCTAGCTTGTGGATGGGCCAGGTCTTCTGCCCTCTCTCTTCCATTCAGTGTCCCTCCTCGTCAATGTCTCCCCACAGTGCTTGGACACAGGTACTCCTACCACCACCAATCTTGCCTCCTTGCTGTTCCATGGACTCCTGGTGTGGCAAGGCTGCTCCCTGTGCTGACCCCACCCACCAGCATGAAACCTAAGTCCACTTCTGATACTTGTAAACAGACATTGACCAGTTCTATTTCCACAAAGCTGGTCTCCTCTGAGGGACACATAATTCTTCTTTATCACCAATTGGGAACTTAGAAATGAACGAGTATTATTTTATCTTTTTATTCATGCATCTCATGTCTCCAACTTAGTGCTATATCCGTGAGGATGGAAGAAGTGTTTCAAGCACCCGGACTCACAGAGTTCAAGGCATCCTCAGAGGCCAAATGTTCCAACACAGTTACTTCGTAGATGATGCTCAGGGAAGGAAAATGACTGGCCAATGGTCTTTTTGTAAAAATAGTGTAAATGTACACAACATAAAACTTACCATTTTGATATTGAATGAATGGATAAGCATTTATCCCCCCAGCCCTAGCAGCTACCATTCTGCTTTCTGTATCTATGAATTTGATTACTCTATGGACCTCATATAAGTGGAATCACACAATACCTGGTATTTTCCCTTTTGTGACTGCCTTATTTTACTGAGCATAATGTCCTCAAGGTTCATCCGAGTTATAGCATGTATCAGAATGTCCTTCTTTTTAATGCTGAATAACAAACATCCCATGTGTGGATAGACCACCTTTTGCTTATCCATTCATCCAATGACAGACACCTGGGTTGTTCCCAGTTTTTGACTATCGTGAATAGTGCTGCTATGAACATTGGCACGGTTTTAAAATTCTTTTTCCTGTCTAACATAGTATCTCTCCACAGAGTAGACATTCAGGAAAAAAATTGATGATTATAATCTTAGCCAGCCCCTCAATCTTACTGGGGAGAGAAGATTTAAATGCACAGAACAAAAGACCATCCACTCTGGAATTTAGCTATTATGATGATGCTCTCCAAATGCAATCACTATTTAATCAAAATACAAAACTACCAGAAAATGATGGATTTTCTTTCCACATGTGCAGTCATATCCCCCTCTGTGTGCTTTCTAGAGAGTAGAAATCTGCCCCAGAACTTCATTTCTCCCTGGGAATCCGGGGAACATGGCCACATTCTGAAACCACAAGGTTTTCAAGCTCCAATGTCAAGGACTTCCTTTGGCAACCTCATGCAGCTTTCTGCTCTATTAGAGAGGGAGAACAATTCAGCAAAAACAGGAGGATCAGCTTTGCACTTTCCATTTCCTTGCACCCTTTCTCTGAAGATGTGTGTCTTTGAATAAACCCTTTATTCCTGTGCAACCCTCTCAAGGTGAATTCAAGGACAGAGGCCTTTCAGTAAGAACATGAAGTTTAGAGGAGGGATATTTTTCACCTCCTCACATCAGTCTATATTCAGAATGAGATCAATGCCTTTGGCAGTTTTTGTTACTTAGTGTTAGCTTTCCAAAATGTGTCCAGGTGCCTTTTCTTAGTTAACAAATGGAAAATGTCTTCCTGTCAGTTGTTCACAAAGGTGTCCATGTTTATGGGGAGGTTGTTAAGCTAAAAAATTAATGGGTAAAGTCTGAGAATGACTTCGTGCATTTCTAGAGCACACGAACTTCCAAAGCATGCCTTCCATCCAATGTTTCTTTGGATCTGTGACGTGGTTATGCAGAATTGTTAGGAGGAAAATCAGGGCAGGAACTGAGGCCCCAGAGAAGCATGGCGCTGAGGCTCCCACATTGTGGCATCTGTGTGCCACTATGAACAGTACAGAAATATGTGTCTCCAGAAGTTTTTGTGTCCTGTGTGGAAATACAGAGTGGTCTGAGCTCTGCCCATCCTTCCTACGGCTTCCTTAGCTCCTAACACTCTGCAGGCTTTTCTCATTCTGTTCCCTTCCCCTTGCTTCTCTGTTCCCTTCAGCTGGCTACTCCTACTCATTCTTAAAAAAAATATATATATTAAAAATATAT
>NW_006300375.1:5412829-5413438 GCF_000327345.1 Myotis davidii
ACAAATAGCTCTTTAAGGGTTGTTGAGAACAGTTACAGTTTTCTATGCTCTGTCCTTTAATTTCCCCTCCCTTTAGGCTGCTTTAAAAATTCACTTCCGTATCTCCATATGATAGAGTAATTTACTATTTCATGAGGTTTCACTCTTAGGCATTATCTATTGAGCTGCCCATAGGGAAGACGAGGGCTTAGCTCTCTTTTATTCTCCCCCTCCCTCTCTTTGAAAAGCACCCTTCATCCATCCTTCTAAAATAGGGAGGTTGTAATTTTGGTTAGATCAGTATTTATTTTTGTTTATTTTTTGGTTAAAGAACATGTTTTATTAATTATGGAAGTTTTTTTCTTTATTGATTAAGGTATTACATATGTGTCCTTATCCTCCCCTTCCTCGCCCACCCCCCCAAGCCGGTTTTGTGTCCATTGGTTATGCTTATACACATGCATACACGTACTTTGGTTGATCTCTCCCCCTTACCCCCACCCTCACCTACCTTCCCTCTGAAGTTTGATGGTCTGATTGATGTTTCTCTGTCTCTGGATCTGTTTTTGTTCATCAATTTATGTTGTTCATTATATTCCTCAAATGAGTGAGATCATGTGTTAGTTATCT
>NW_006300375.1:5413663-5434052 GCF_000327345.1 Myotis davidii
CATGTGATTTATGTTCCCCCCCCCCCCCCCCCCGCATCCTTGCCAGCACTTGTCATTTGTTGATGACAGCCGTTCTGACACGTGTGAGATGGTACCTCATTGTAGTTTTGATTTGCAGCTCTCAAATGATTAGTGACCTTGAGCATGTTTTCATATGTCTCTTGGCCTTCCTTATGTCCTCTTTCAAAAAGTGTCTATTTAGGTCCATTGACCATTTTTTGATTGGGTTGTTTATCGTCCTTTTGTTAAGTTGTATGAGTCAGTATTTAGTTTTTATATATTAAGAACATATAAATGACATTTATACTAAGTTATATAACTTGCTATGATTACTTTCCCTTTTCTGCAGCTTTTGTTTTTCCTGGAGTTTAAAAAATGTTTTCCATTTGTTTAATTTTCTGTTTGTGACTTCAATTTGTTTAATTTTTTCTTTCATCATCCTGTGTCTTCCTCCCCTCCTTGATCTCCAATGAGAAAGAAAAAAGCAGCTCCGGACAGCTGACACCTGCCTGGGCACTCAGGGTCAGGTCACAGAGTTCCATTGAACACAAACCATTTCACAGAACACACCAGGCAAGGTCACTTTGTGACCTTGACAGGGTGAGCAAAGATGAGGTCATGGCATAGCCATGTCTCAGCACAGACAAAAGAAATATCCAAATCACAAAAATAAACAAACATATCCCTTTCCTGACTAATGTGAGTAATGGCTCCATTTTTATTTAAAATTTTTTTTTTTTTGCCAACTACACCTTTAGCCCTGCTTGGTTTCTATTACATTCCAGATAAGAAATTAGGACATCAAATCATAGAATTACCATCAACAAATCAACAAACGACAGTGCTGGAGAGGATGTGGAGAGATCCTGTCAGAGAAAGAGAACTACCATATGATTTCACTTATATGTTGAATCTAATGGACAAAACAAATAAACTAGAAACAGACTCACAGATAGAGAGATCAGACTGACAGCTGTCAGAGGAGGGGTTTTGGGAGGAGGAGTGAAAAAGGAGAAGAGATTAAGCAACAATAGTAGAATAGTTATCAGAGAGAAAGGGGGGTAAGGCAGGTAGAAGAGGGTGAAAGGGGGAATAAATGGTGATGGAAGGACACTTGACTTTGGGTGGTGAACTACAATACAATATATATGATGTAACTGCAGCGGGAAAGCCAGGGAGGGTTGGGGAGCAGGAGGGAGGGAGGTAAGAGATCAACCAAAGGACTTGTATGCATACATATACGCATAACCAATGGACATAAGACACTGGGGGATAGCGGAGGCTAGGGGACTGTCAAGGGCAGGGGGAAAAATGGACACATATGTAATAACCTTTGTAATACTTTAAGCAATAAAAAAAAAGAAATTAGGACATCAAATCATAGAATTACCCCCGCTTCCCGGCAGCATCCAATCCAGAGCAAACTCCTGCTTCTATGACCACTCCCCCAACCACCCAACAGAAACCCAAGTGTGAGAAAAAGTTCTCCTAGCACCTCTAAGATGCCTCCCAGTTCTCCAGGTATGCTACCTGCCTTGCAGCAAGAGGGCAATGAACACTGACTTGTTCTAGTACAGTGGAGCTCCTGGAGGTCATGGCTGGAGTGTATCCACCACTGGAGGTGCATCAATATTTATCTGAGAGCCTTAATGCCTTGGATGGCAACCCTCAACTCATTCACTGTAGGGGGTGTATTGGACCCTCAATGTCTCTAGCTGTTTGAAGGACCTCACTGCCCATGACTAGGAGGAAGTTCATGCTGAACTGAGCTCTGATATTTTTTTGAGGCCCTTCCATTTTAGGAGCCCCTCCCTCCCTCCCTCCCTCCTTCCCTTCCTTCTTGTCATTCCCCAGCTGTAATATGTGTATATACATATATCAAAATGGGTTTTCCTGAATCTAAACTTTTATCCCCTTCTTTTGCAGAAGTGTATTTGTTTTTTCCAGGGATAATTTCATAAGTGTCTGAGCTTTGCCCTTCTCACTTCTTTTTTCCATTCCTCTCTCTCTTGGGAAACTTTAAAAATAATTGATTAAAATAATCTTCCTGTGATTATGTGTACACTTTAAGAACTTGTATTCCATATTAACTGTCAAAAACATCTAAAAGATAAAAAAATTATTAAACTGTGTTTCTTCTGTGGACACTGAAAACTGTATTTACAAAATAGTTTTTGTTACCATGGTTACAAGATAAGAAGAAAAGACCTTATTCCAAGATGAAAGAAGAGCCTTGAGCATGATGTAGTGCTTAAAAGGTAGTTTCCCATATAAAAATATCAGCATGATAATTTGGTTTGTCCAAGATCAAGGTTAAATTTCTTACAACTTAGGTCCCTAAATTTCCTATATTATTTTTATGAGTTAAATAAATCATCATTTAAATTAAACACATCATCCCTGTTTTCATAACATTTAAAATACACACACACACACACACACACACACACATACACATACACATAACACTATTCAACTAAATGAAAAGGTAATAATGGATTTTTAAAATGTTTAATTACATTAGCAAAAATTATAATTCCTCGATCCTTAATTAATTTGAAGGCCTTAACAAATGGTTTAATTAATATATAATCTTTGACACTTAGACAATTTATAAGAATGAAACAGATACAAAATAAATGCTGGTAACTAAATAAAATGTTCATTTCCCCTTATTTTTTAGACTGGCAACAGGTTAACAAAAGATGCAAATGTCTTTGAATGGTATCTACTAGTATGTTTACTTTGTCACCTCAAATTTGCTAAAGTGATATGAAATTAGTGTTCATAAAATGAAGAAATCGCTAAGCAATTCTTTGTTTCCTGTCCTCTTATCTGAAGAAAAATTAGTTGCATTGATTAAATTTGATAATACAGAAGGTTGGTTATACTAGATATAATAATAATAATGATAATAATAATAATTTTTTAATCCTCACCTGACACATGCTTATTGATTTTAGAGAGAGGGAAGGGAGAGGGAGAGAGAGAGAGAGAGAGAGAGAGAGAGAGAGAGAGAAACACTGATGTGAGTGAAAAACATCAATCAGTTGCCTTCCTGTACACACCCCGACTGGAATGAATCTTCAACCTTTCGGTGCACAAGACAATGCTCCAACCAACTGAGCTACCTGGCCAGGGTCTAGATATATTAAATAAATTAAATAAGAATAGGTATGATATAATGGATTTGATTTTTGATTTAAATTTTTTATAGTTAATTAAGATAATAAAGTCAATACAATTACATACAGTATAATAAATGGATAAAGAATATTTCAAAGCTATCTATGTGTGCCTAACTACACACACATTATTATACATAAACTAGAGGCCCGGTGCACAAAAATTTGTGTACTTGGGGGGTGGGGGGCTCCCTCAGCCCGGCCTGTGCCCTCTCACAGTCTGGGACCCCACGGGGGATATCCACCTGCTGGCTTAGGCCCACTCCTGGGGGATCAGGCCCAAGCTGGCAGTCAGACATCTCTCTGGCAGCCCGGGAGCCTCAGGAGATGTTCACTTGCCAGTGGGGAGCAGGCCTAAGCTGCAGTCGGACATCCTTAGTGCTGCTGAGGAGGCGGGAGAGGCTCCCACCACCACCGCTGTGCTGGCAGCTGTCAGCTTGGCTTGTGGCTGAGCAGAGCTCCCCCTGTGGGAGCACACTGATCACCAGGGGGCAGCTCCTGTATTGAGCGTCTGCCCCCTGGTGGTCAGTGTGTGTCATAGTGACCAGTCATTCCCAGTCATTCTGCTGTTAGGGTCAGTTTGCATATTACCCCTTTATTATATAGGATATGTATACTAATATATCATATGATGCAGATTCTTACATGAACAATGTACAAAGGAGTAATGTGGTCTTTTATCTGTGAAATGATTAAATGATTCTGTGCCCAAAGACACAGAAGCTCCTGATGTTACCAATATTGTTAAGTCTTTTTCAAATATTCTTAAATCATATTTGAAAAGTTTCTTTAAATTTGAAAAAAAAAGTTTATAACCATTGTTGTTATTTTACAGTGTTCTTTCTGTACAATTGCCTGTAACATATCTTGTCTTTAGATACTTATAACTTACGTTTGGTTTCCTCTAATAACTATTCTTGATGTTGCCTTTCCCAAGTAGAGGCTCCAAATGAAGAATGAAACTCTTATGGCATCTTTTATGTTTTTATGCCTCAACTGTTTTTAAGTGACACAAAGACTTGCTTCTTCACATCTGTCAAGGGAAGGATGATAGGTGTGTATAGAATTCTCCAATTTTAAATTAAAAATTGTTACAAGAGCTCTATTGTCTACCAACATGGGTAACTGGAGAGTGAGCTCATCTTCCTAGGTTAACTAGAGGTGAAGGTACGAATGCTTTATTATTTTGAGGTAACCTATATGGAAGCTTACTAATGTTGAATTGTGTATATGATTAATGAGTAGATTTTGAATGAGTGAGTAAAAAACAACAATGTCTTTTGACTTAAAATAATTTTTATGCCTTTTTGCAGAGAAGGGTGCCAGGTTGCCTTCTGAGAATGAAGATAAGGCATGGATGAGAAGAGGCCTGTTTATGGTGCTTGAGGTGACTGAGGCACAACCCCAGCTTACTTTCTGCTCCTTCCCTGTCTGGACCAAAGGGGCTTAGACCCTGAACCTGAAACTTCAAAGAGTGGCGAGCTCTAAATGTCAACACACCCTTCAATCACTTTTGAGCCATTACATCTCCTCTTTCATAGCCTCTAGGCTGCCTTGGAGCTTTCTGAAGAATGTATCAGGGACAAGAGGATGGAGACTGTGAGAGGGAAAGTCTCTATCTTGCTAGTCATGCTTTATACTTTTGGATGAAATCTGTGGGATTTTATCTCAAAGGTTACTTAAGCATTTCTGAGATTGGCCACTGCCAATTGCTAACCCATTTCCTTTTTCTAAATCCTCACCTGAGGATATGTTTTTTATTGATTTTTAGAGAGAGAGGGAGAGAAACATAAATTGACTGCCTCCCGTATGCACCTCTATGGGGAATCAAACTACAACCTAGGCATGTGCCCTAACTTGGGGGAATCAAGCCCCCAACCCTTTGGCGTATGGGACAATGCTCCAACCAACTGAGCCACCTGGCCAGGACCCATTTCCTTTCCTATTCTCAGTTGCTGCGTAGCTTTGACTACCTACTGTGCCCAGTTCGTTACACCCATTACCGTTAATTAAGCCCCCTGAACTCAGAGACATAGACATGTACCAGAAGTCATCATGTGAGTTAGGCAGTTGATTTGTAAGTCAAACCAAGTCCTATCTAATTTTAATACTGCATTTACCCCCTCTCCATTCAATACTGCCTTCCTATCACAAACACTAGCATGTTAAAGGCAGGTTTGTGTTTGTGCAAGCCCATGATTGTGTGTGTGTGTGTGTGTGTGTGTGTGTACTGAAAGGGTGGGGAAGAGTTATGAAAAAATCAGGTCAGAGAACATGCATTCAAGTTCATTTAGGTGCATTTTCCTCACTATCCCTAAGTATTTTTGTCAGTCATGGTGGTCATACAACTGTGCTCCATCAAAAAATCCCTACCCACACCAGAATTTGGGAGAAATGTTATGCAAATAAAAAAGAAAATTTGCCAGTGTCGATGGCTCAGGCATTTATAGCCATCTGCTACTTGTCAGCCCAGTATGTTCCATCTGTTAGTGGTTTGCATCAACCAAGAGGAAACTCTAGTGTGATGCAGACATGGTCACAAGGACTAGATGTTGGGGACAGAGGGAGGGATGGGAAAACAGCCAGGTGTTTTCTCAGGTCTGCCACGAAGTGTTTGGCCTGCAGGTGGTGGCTGGAGTGCCCTGTCATGTCCTCTGCCAACCTACCTGGCTCATCCTCAGATGAGGTAGCACCTTCACAGTGACGAGTCTCAACAGGCAGATCTAGTGACCAACATACCAGTGACATACATGAGTTTGATGACCACCATCTTCCCCTTCCACAGGCTTAAGGCAATAAACTTCCCTTTTCTTTTTTGGAACCAATTCTTTGTCACCTAAGCTGTGTTGATGGTTTCAACCTGCTACTCACTGTAACTGTTGCCTCTAAACATATCACTACAAACACATTTTTAATTAGGGGCACATTGCATCCATTAAAATCCATCAGCTTGAACCCATCTTGGACTTCAAATGAGATGTTGAACGGCTGTTTTCCTTTATGATTTCCCCCTTTTTTTCTATAATGCCAGTTCAAATTTAGCTTTTTTTATTTTTTCACCTCAGCAAAATAAAGCTGCAATATTGAGCAAAAAAAAAAAAAAAAAAAAAAAAAAAAGAGTTATCAAGCCACAGAAAGACACAGAGGAACCCTCGATGCATATTGCTAAGTGAAAGAAGCCAGTGTGAAAAAACTACATTCTATATGACTCCAACCATATGATATTCTAGAAAAGGCAAAACTATGAAGACAGTAAAAGATCAGTGGTTGCCAGGGGCTGGGCATAGGCAGGAAAGAATAGTTGGAAAACAAGGGGATTTTAGGGCTGTGAAACTACTCTGTGTGATACTATAACTGACAAAGGCTACAAGTCATTCTATATTTATCAAACTCCATAGACCCTACAACACAGAGTGAACCCTAATGTTACACTATGGATTTCAGTTAATAATATTGTATCAATATTTATCGATCATTT
Source organism: Myotis davidii (assembly GCF_000327345.1). NCBI lineage: Eukaryota > Metazoa > Chordata > Mammalia > Chiroptera > Vespertilionidae > Myotis > Myotis davidii. The sequence continues at coordinate 5,420,327 of NW_006300375.1, forward strand.
ATAACAAACATTTTTAACAAAAATACTATGCTGTGGTAAGTATATAACACCAAAAATAACTATAGTGTAGCAAGATGTTAAGAATAAAAATTACGTATGCATGTGGGGAAGAGGGGAGGGGAATGTGGAGTTCTCTGTACTTCCTCTCAATTTTTCAGTAAACTGAAAACTGTTCTAAAAAATAAAGTCAACTAATTTAAATTTTTAAAAAGGCTGTAAAATCAAAACTTCAAACTATTAAGTCACATGATGCTAAGTCATTTTTAAGACTAGATACCATTGTTTTAAATTAATAACATGACTCCATTTGTACCTTTTATTGCCATTAGTTTGATATTATTTTAAATTAAATAACCTTATGATTAAAAATAAACCTGAAACACTTTACATGTTGTGGGATTTGATTCATATGACCAATAGTAAGGAAAGTCTATAAAAACCTAATGTTTTAAAAAGTCACCAGGCTGCCAAAATTATTTTATGCACATGGTCTGTGCTTATCAATGGACACCCCCCCTTCCCCGCACTTCCTGTATTAACTAGGATTTGAAAGCCAGGTCTTGCCCAGGCTGTCACTGTCCAGAGTTCCCCACAGCCCAGAGACTTCCACTGGTTGAAAGCTGACGAGGAAGTAGGCCTGATGGGGAAATTGAAGGGAAAGAACAGTGTTACAGAGACTGACATTTTCCCCATTTTAAAATGTCAAATAAATATACTACGTCTATGTCCCAGGGTCTTTTCTCTTCCTTAACACAGACAGACAATACACAGGCAGACAGAGGCACAGAAAGATTGGGATCCTGGTTCCATCCTTTCCTTGCTATATGACTTGGCACATGTCACTTCAATTCTCAGCACCTTTTCCCTCAGCTATCACATGGGGATTTCAGAAGATATTTACTCATAAGGCAAGTTTAGTAAGCACTTAATGGACTTCATTCCTCGTTTTATCTGTCTAGTTACTGTAGATGAGACTGAAGGACAATCTGTTAAATGAAGTTGACTCCAGTGACGAAGGAAAATGGAATTATGGCTTGCTTCTGGTTTATGACTTTGCTTTGTCCTCTGAGTGTATACTTTGAATGATAATTCCTCATGGACATTAGATATGGAATAATAGTTTGACAATGTATTTACCTGGGAGAAGTAGTGTGAATTATAAATTAAAAATTATTAGAAGTTTCTTGTAGAAAATTAGCGTTTCATGATATGCACTCTTAAATGTTTTTAACAGCTACATTTAAAAGCAGGGAGGAAGGCGACTCAGGCCACAGAATCTACCTATCTTATTTTCAGAGCATGAAGGTGTCACATTCAAAATCTAGCCATGCTTACTGCAAGAAAATAAAGTAGTCATGTGAAATATCTGTTGTAAACATTTAATGCTTTTTCTTACAGTGGGATTATTGAAGAGATGACTCTTCCAAGGGAACATTTATTTTTCTACTAGAGGCCCAGTGCATGAAATTTGTGCACCTGGGGTGGTGGGGGGGTCCCTCAGCACAGCCTGCACCCTTTCACAGTCCGGGACCCCTCAGTGGACATCCCTCTCACAGTCCGGGGCTCTCACAGACTGGGGCCTCTGGGTCCTTACTGCCCTCCTGCAGTGGAGGCGGGAGAGGCTCCTGTCACCGCTGCTGCACTCGCCAGCTGTGAGCCTGGCTTCTGGCTGAGCGCACTGACCACTAGGGGGAAGCTCCTGCATTGAGCATCTGCCTCCTGGTGGTCAGTGTGCAAATAGTGACCGGTTGCTCCACCATTTGGTCAATTTGCATATTAGGGTTTTATTATATAGGATGATTTCTCTAATATTCCTTCAAATGTTATAGAAAAGCCCGTGAGGAGGGAACATTGCCATGAGGCTGATGGAGGAATTTCCAAAGAATTAACTTACTGGCTAAATCTGTGTCTTCCATCCACCTTTCTTTGTAATTTTCTATTTTGTCCTTCAGAGAGTTCAAATGAAGGGTGACTTGATTTGCTTTCATTGCAATGGGTTAACCTTCAAGTTCTCCAGGATTTAAATTCTAGCCCATGAGCAAGATTATGTATGCAAAGGATCTTTGTAGCCCAGATTCCTTTCCCCCAAACATACTATATTCTCCATCCCTGGGTCTAAGATGCAGCAATGATAAGTGGCGGTCTTTGTGCGCCATGAGATGTCGCAGACCCAAGAGGAGAGGATCAAATCCTCCTTGGATAACCTTGGGGGTCCTACCACTGTACTTTGTTGATTAAGTCAAAGCTTAGATGCAGCAGCACTGGCTACGGTACACCAAGCACGTTCTATGTGCCAGGCTCTGTGAGAAGGCCTTTATATCACAATACCATTTTTAATCTTCACAGTGAGGCTTATGCCACCATCACTATTGTTATCCACATTTCACCCTGCAGGAAACTGAGGCTCAGATATGCAGGGAACCTGCTGAGGCTCCTTTAGCAGATGGGACAGCTCGAATCCCGGTGTCTGACCCTAGAGCGTGCGTTCTTAACCTTCACTCTACAGTGTCTTTTCCAGCCTAAGCTTAATTAAAAGATGTGCTCTTACAGCTGTTTTATCTGGATGTTGAGAGAGAATTTTTAGATCATAATGCTGTAATTATTAATTGTACTTGTCAAAAAGACTCATTTGGGAGGCAAGCAAAGATTATTAGGACATCTGACGGTGTGTTATTTTGGAAAGGACGTTGACCTAACCTGCTATGTGACCGTGGGTCAGCTACTTAAGCTTTTGTGGGCCTTGTTTTCCTCAGCCGTGATACAACATGGTTTAATTATATCATTTCCTAGGCCTCCTATGAGTCTATGGAAGTAATAACAATAATGAAAAAATCCCAGTAGATTTCTAACAGTGAAAGTTATTAATGTAATTTAAGAAGGATGAGAAGCTAACCTTAGACTGTAACTCACTGGACAAATTACTTCTCCAAGAGAAGATTTCCTTCAGCTTTGAGAAGATTTTGGACATTAAGACTATGTTAAATTTTCTTTTGGACATGAAAAATTAAATACAATTGCTTCTCTTTAGTTTCAATATTATTTCGTGCCTATCACTTAAATGTCTTCTCATCAGTGTTTTACTATTTCTTTAATCATTATAATAAAAGCCAAAGGCAACTAAGCAGAAATTTCAATTAACTATTTGCCATTCGTTCATTTATCAATTTTGCAGCATTGTCCTCTTAGGAGGGAGATATTAATCACAGGCGATGAGCTGCCATCGGGTACTCTCCTGAAAGAGGTGGCAGGCAGTTCAATCTACCACGTTTTTCTCTATCTCTATTTTAAGAAATGCATTATATTAATCATTCCCTTCAATAACCCTAAAAGAACTATGAAATTCTAAGCTGTCAATAAATATTTAATTCCTGTACATTTCCCAGTCTCTGCTGGTGGAGGCAGGAAAACAGAGTGAGCCAGGAGATGATGGTGTAGTCATTTCACATCCTCCTTTCTTGTTGATCACCCTCTGCAGTGAGTACAGGATCAGCTCCTAGGAGACAGAGTCCCATCCCATGAATACGTGACTCCAGAGAATCATGTGGACTACATCTTCTTCTATTTCTATTACTTGAAAAATTTAATTTGAGACACAGAGAGAGAAACATCACTTTCTTGCTCCACTCACTTATGCATTTATTGGTTGTTTCTTGCATGTGCTGGGGATCAAACCAGCAACCTTGGCATATCAGGATGATGCTCTAATCAGCTAAGCTAGCCAGTCAGGGCCTCTATTACTCTTTTAAAACTCGAAATGTGTATTGAAGTCATTGCAGAATCACATGCAGCTGTAAGAAATAATAGAGAGAGATCCCTTGTATATTTTGCCCAGTTTTCCCCAAAGGCAACATTTGACCTCTGCTTACATGTTACCTTCTCACCAAGGGCCTTCCTGCACATCTCAACACCCTCTGCCCTTATGGTCCTTTATTTTCCTCCACAGCCTTTATCACTAGCTCACTTTATAGTCTACAATTATTTCTCCATGCCCACTAGAATATATGCTTCATAAGGGCAAGGACTTGTACATACCAGGCGATATCTCTATCACCTGGTATATATAAGCACTCAACATGCTGTACTTTTAAATGGATTAATGATTTCCCCAAATCCCTTTACTCATACCTTTTAACCCACTAAGGACTAAGCAGGTTACAGTTTTCCTGTGATACAGAGGCAGTATCCAGCCTTCTAGCTAAATGGGGAAGACATGATGCTATTTCTAGTTGTAGGAGAATCTGATAACAGGGAATGTGGTAGATTGCATTAATGCCTCCCATTTCCTCCCCGCCCCCATCTGTGCCCTTTGCCACCCCACTTTGCTGTTATTCCCACTAAAGAAGTACAGTCTATTTCCCTTCTTACTCTTCTTTAGGCCATGTGACTTACTATGGCTTTTGGCACATAAGCGGGCATGACGAGACCAAAGGCTTGAAAAGTGATTGTATGAGTGACCTTGCTCTCAGTGCCTCTGCATGAGATGGGGAGGGTGCAGGATGTGGCAGAGACCAGGGACCTGTCTTGAGTGAGAGCTGAGGGGACAGAAGGAAGCAAAGGTGGCAGATGACCCTGGAGCACTGCCTGCATCAAAGAGAGATGATACCTTCTTCAACCACAGATTTTATCACCCACGGCCAGAGCATCCAGTGACCAAGCAGCCGGCAGATGGCAGGTCATGTAAACTCAAGGACCAGTATGAATCCAGGTCCCTCCCATGATGATGCCAAGAGAGCACTTAAGCAGCAGCCTCTTGCTGCCCATCCCCTCTACATTCAACATCCTTGTCACCATCGTATAGAAAAAGGCAGTGGCAGGCAGGCCTCTGGAGAGACTGAACATTTCTCCAGAGGGACAGAGCACAACCAGGAGCACCTGTTGGGATGATCAGGTCAGACTCACTGTCAACCAGGCTGGACGCTAGTTTATTGCCCTGGCTTCCAGGAGGAGTATCAGATCATCAGGGACAAATGGAGACACTGCATGCTCTCTGGTATCCAAGCTGTTTGTGCATTCCATCGTGCAGCTCTGTTATAACCATAGAAACCTCCAGTGGTCTCCCTGCAGCCTCTCACTCACTCTTGTTACACATTTTCCACTCTGCAGATGTGGTATCTTTCTAATGTATCAACCTGATCAGGTTATTCTCCTGATTAAAAAAAAAATGCTTCAATGACACCCTTTTGCCCTCAGGATAACATTAGAACCTTAGCACGACTTGTAAATAAATCCTGTAATATGGCAGACATGGTGAAAGCCCTGCCGTAGCTCCCATTCCCCTCTGACACCAGACCAAAGACCACTGCCTGGGGAGCCCCTGTGCTCTGAGCTTTCTTCTGGCCTGGGGAGCAGGTTGGGTGGGCACCTGGGCAAGCCAGAACTGCTGGGGAGTTAAATACTCCTGGAAGCAGCTCTCAGTCACGCTGGGGAGGGGGCGTGGATGGGGAGGAGCCCTAGTTTCCTCCTGAGGCATGACCTGCACGTCTCCCACAGCTCCCAGCAGCACTGAGCGCTGGTCGCTGCAGTGGTGAGTGTTTGAAAATGCTCCATTCCTTTCCCTGTTTAATTTCTGCACTCCCCTACGCACATTTCCTGGGATCTCCTCCCATATGAACTCGTATTCAAATCCTCATCTCCGGGCCATGCCTCCTCTCATCTCCTGGTCTCTACTCCACCAAGGGGCTTCTCCTTTCCTGGAACGTGGGCTGAAGCTCTGACCTCAACGGAGAACCCCACACAGGACAGGTGATCGTGCAGTTTATCAACCTACACCGGCTCACATGCTCAGAGTGAATGTGGGCATCGCTGGTCATCACTCTTGTCCCAGCAGAGGGAAACCGGGACTGTCCTGGAGCAAATCAGGACGTTTGGGCCGACTTCTAAGGCTGTTTTGATCCGAGCTCTGCTTATGGCTGCAGCATTTTATCATGTGCCTCGGGTTCACCATTCCGAATGGCACTGGCTGTGGCCCTCCCATTTCCCTCATCGCACCGTGTGTTTCCAGAGGTGGTCACGGTGCCCCTCATCCCACGTGCTCCTCGGCAGTGTGACCTTGCCACTGAGCCACCAAGTAGGTAGAACCTGCTTCTCCTCCCCTGAGTGTGGGCAAATGGAGCAACCGAAGCCCAGATCTGGGCCACCAGCATGTGGTCAGAGGGATGTTGTAACTTCTGAGGCTGGGTCATCGAGGTCACCAGCTGTGGCACCTTTGCTTTTGGAATGATTCTTTTTAGGGCCCAGGTGCCATGATGTAGAGTCCGTGAGGGGAAACTGAGGCTCCTGGCCGACAGTCTCAGCTAAACTCCTGGGCAACCACGTGGCTGGGGCCCCTCTAGACCATCTAGTCAGTCATCCCGAGGCCCCAGCTGCGACCACATACTGCAGAAGTGCTGTCCAGGCAGGCCCCAGAATTATGTGAATATAGCATTGTTTAAGCCACTGAGTGTTGGGTGGATTGCTGCATAGCAACAGAGAACTGAAAAATTCCTACTCTTTCTGCCCTCCTCTCCACGCCACTGCTTTGCCAAAGAATTCTAACATATCATTCGGGTCTCAGCTTCTACTTCCTCTGGCATGCCTTCCCTCATTTCCTGGGCTGGCTCAAGTGCCCTTCCTTCTTGCTTCCAAAAAACCCTGTACTGCCATCTCCCACGTAACCTGCCACATGTCAGGTATCACTGATGTTCCAATGACATATATAATGCCTGGCACATGACAAATGATGGTTATATTCTTGTTTAGTTATGACTGAATACAAATAACTATTGTAGTTACACACATTCTATACGGAGGACCCTGTGATACCTGTTAAATATATCATTTGGTTGAGTCCAGTTAGGAACCGTTACTATTTCTCTTTTATACATGAAGAAACAAAATACACAAGAGGTGAGGTGACTTGCCCAAATCATACAGTTTGTAAGTAACAGAGTAAGAATGCAAACCCACACGCATAATGGCAAATGCTATTGCTCTTAACTGCAATCCCATGTTCCAATCAGGACAGGTCAGTTTGTGCCACAGTAACAAACAGCCTCATTGTCTCCACAGCTTAAAAAAGCAAAGGTTTTTTCCTTCTTATGCTGGAGATTCATCATGAGTTGACAGGGTTCCCTGGTCATGGTGGTGACAGAGGGGCCCAAATGATGGAACAGCTGCTGTCTTGAGATTTGCTAGTTACCACACCAAAGGGACAAAAGGATTCCAGAGCTTCTGGCATCAGCCACTAAATGTTCTAGCCCAGAAAGTGCACATCTTTTCTACTCAAACTTCTTGGCTGACAATACTTAGCAAGCAATAGAATGCCTACCACCTATACCACCTCAACAATTAATAAAGTTACAAGTATGTCATTCCTTGCTGTGTGAGGAGCTTTGGCTTAAGTTCCAGAAAGTTCTGGAAAGCCCAAGAATAGGATTTCTTATTAAAAAATCATAATATTTTATTTTAGACCAAAATACACATCATTTAGTGGTTACTAATATGTATATCTCCAATCAAAGTTGCTTTGAATAATGATAGTTTGGAAAATATTAGGATATGGAACCAATATCATTACAAACTACATTAAATCCAGATAGATAGGTGTTCACCTTTAATTTTACCACCCTAGACATTGCCACTGACAACTAGCAATGGTTGGTAAAGCAATAATGACTTCACATTAATATTCAATTTCTTTCCAAACACCGTTTCTCACATTGACGCAGAGGAATTAATGCCTTTTTATTATGGAATAGATCTACTTCATTATGATTTTATATTATCATGAATCACCACAATGGCATAAATAGTTTGAAGAAATTAATAAAATGAGGGCTCAGATTTAACTTTCTAAAATGAAAATGGATACCACCATCCTGAACACAGAAGCTCTCTATTTAATAACACTGCATTACGGTGATGTGATGAGCACTGAGTTTTGCCATGCTTCTAAATCCCTATCTTTGTACATCCATAATGAGAGCAAGGAACTCTGAATAGAATTACCCTTTTAGTTCTCACCCTTGTACTTCTCACTAAAAAAAAAGAAAAAAATTATTCAGATCATAAATGTTATTGTGTCAAAGGGTTAAGGCTTTATCTAATCTGGTCTCAATAAATCCAGAAAAATCCTCAAAGTACAGGACACATTTCCATTTAGTCTTTGTTAATGCTCTCTGTAATGGAGAGTTCACAACTTCAAAATAGTGGCCACTCATTTAAAACAAAACGATTAAATGCCACTCTCTATCTTTCATAGTAAAATTTTATTAAAATTTACCATTAAAATTTTTTAAATTGATTTTAGAGAAAGGAAGGGAGGTTGGGTGGTGGGGGGAGAAACATTGATGAGAAAGAGACATCAATCGTTTGCTTCCCATACACACCAGGACCACGGATTGAACCCTAAACCTAGGTATGTGCCTGACCAGGAATCAAACCCATGACCTTCCGGTACGTGGGACCTCCCACAGGCTGCCCTACCGGAATTGAATCCACAACCCGGGTATGTGCCCTTTCTGTGAATCAAACCAGCCATCTTTTGTTGTACAGGACGATGCTCCAACCAACTGAGCCACCTGGTCAGGGTGTGGCCACTCTTTTTTTTTTTTTTAAATCCTCACCAGAGGATACTTCCCCACTGATTTTTAGAGAGACTGGAAGAGAGAAGGAAAGACTGAAATTTCAATGTGAGAGAAACACATCAATTGGTTGCCTCCTGCATAAGCCCCACCATGGCTCAGGCCAGGGAGGAGCCTGCAACCAGGTACATGTTCTTGACCAGAATCGAACCTGGGACCCTTCGGTCTGTAGGCTGATGCTCTATCCACTGAGCCAAACTGACTAGGGCTGGCCACTCATTTTTTAATAGCTCTAATTATTAGGAAGTTCTTTCTTACTGGGAACTGAGATCTCCCCCTCTTTCACTGGTCTCCTTCTGTTCTGCTGAATAAACCTTTTCAAGGCCTAACCCCTCCTTTTTGTAGCCATCATCAAAGATGGAAAATGGGTTCTCTCCTTTGAAATCCTACCTTTTTTATTGGATAAATATCTCCAGGTCTTTTATTTTTGCCTGTATGGGTTATTGCTTGTCTGGTTTTCTCTTCAGGAGATTAATATCCATCTTTAAATGAGGTCCCTAGGATGGGCCATGACATCCCAGCTGAGGTCTGAGAGTACTCCCTGCTTTGGACACAGTTCTCTCATTGCTGTAGCTCAGAATTGTATTCATTGACAAGTCGATCACCACATAATGCTGGCTCATATCAAACTCTCCATCAAACCAACTCCTCTGTCTTTTTTAGACTTCAGACTTCCATCTTCTACTTATGTTTTTTTTTTAGGGAGAGGGAGGGCTAAGTACGGGAATTAAGTTTATCTTTATTATACTTCATCTCATTATTTCTATCCTACCTTTCTAGCCTGTCAAGATGCTTTTGAAGTGTTTTTCATCATCCAGCTTATGAAAACATCCCTCTCAGCTTTGTGTCATTTACAAACATAATCAACTTTCTATTTGTGTCTTTATCCAAGACATTAATGGAAATGTTGAAAAAACAAACAAAAAAACAAACAAACCCCAAAAGATTAGAAAATAGAAGAGCCTGCTTCAGGCCTCCTATTATGTTTCTCTTCCTTGACTTAAAGATTTCTTGAGAGACTATTAAATCTGTTGCTGAAAATTATATACGTAAAGTCTATGACATCATTCAGCTAGTAAATGATGAAAAATGGACATAAGTAGGTCTGGTGAAATTTCTACTTTGTGAAGCTTTGCTTGTGGCCCATTATTCTGACCTTCTTCTTTAAGGACACAGACATGTAACTACCCATCCTAAAATCGTGATGTTGGTTGACAGGGATCACATTTTTATTTCTAGAATAAATTTCTTCCATTCCCTTTAGAAAGATCACACTTGTCCTCAATCAGGCACCCTTTCTTTCATCCTTTCCATGTGTCCTTTCTCAAGTGATGCTCATCAAAGAGCTCCTGTGAAGGCAGATTATTTATTTAGATCCACCTCCTTTTTCTTCTTTCATGAGATCAGTTTCTGATTAAGCAACTGCTTGGGAGCATTGATCTCTAGGTGTCAGAACCTCACTGGAGTACACGAGATAGCTGTTTGAAGTTCAATCCGTCTTTATAGATGGATATTTACATAGCTGGTAAACGCATATTGGTTATTTCTCACTAAAATAGAGGTTGCTTTCAAAGGGAAATTTAAAAATACTTCTTGCCAATCCTGCTCCTACTAAATGATCCAATTTTAAGAAAGATTGGCTTGAGGAGGTGGCCATAGCCTCCCCAGGCACCCACATGACTTTTTCGGTCTTCATTGTGACTTTGATTGTGGTAACAGAATTTATCTCCAGGGGTCAGATCGCTTCCTTGCTTCTCCATCATTCTGAAAGATGCAGGTATTACCAGGAAGCAGGGCCTAGCTCTTAGTGTCACACATCTCTCATTTAAAATCCCAGCTCCACCAATGACTAGCTGCGGGACTCTAAGCCAGTGGTTCAGCTGGCGGGGACTTTGCCCTCATGGGGAACTTTTGGCAATGATTGGAAATACTTTTGGTTGTCACAACTGGGGGGTGGCATTACTTGTACCCAGTTGATAGAGGCCAGGAAAGCTGCTAAACGTCCTACAATGGACAGGACAGTCCCCTCCTCCCAACAAAGACCTATCTGACCCTAAATGTTAACAGTGCTGTTTTAAGAAAATAACTTAAGCTTTCCTAGCCTTGGTTCCACCTTCCACACAATGAGGGTAATGGTGGTCTAGGGTAGTGTTGTGAGCATGATAGAGAGCACTTCACTTAAAACACATACCACAACGACTGGCACAGAGCCAGCATAAAAAATGCTAACTATAGCCCCGCTGGCATGGCTCAGTGGTTGAGTGTTGACCTATGAACCAGGATGTCATGGTTCGATTCCCAGTCAGGCACAGGTCAGGGCACATGCCCCGGTTGTGGGCTTGATCCCCAGTGGAGGGTGTGCAGGAGGCCGGTCAATGGTTCTCTCTCATCATTGATGTTTCTATCTCTCTCTCCCTCTCCCTTCTTCTCTGAAATCAATATATATATTTTAATGGGCAGACCTAAATAGACACTTCTGCAGAGAGACATACAAATGGCCGAGAGATATGAAAAGATGCTCAACGTCACTAATCATCAGAGAGATGCAAATTAAAATGACAGTGAGACTGCAAATACATTAGTTTAAAAAGAAAAAACACACTTCTCCACTGAGAGATAACAACCTGCAAGTAGGCATTTGTGCCCCAGCTTGTGAGGGAACCCAGGTTCTGAGAGGTCCAAGAACGTGACTGAGGGTTCAATGCTAACAAGAGGCAGAGCCTGGATTCAAACATCATTAGCTGCTGTGGACTGAATGTTTGTGTTCCCCCGAACCCATATGCTCACATCCTAACCCCCAGAGGATGACATTAGGATGTGGGGCCTTTGGGAGGCAATTAGATCATGAGGGTGGAGCTCTCGTGAATGAAATTAGTGCCCTCATAAGAAGGGAGGTGAGAGAGCTCACTTTCCCTCTGTCTACCATGTGAGGGTACAATGAGAAGATGGCTGTCTGTCTGCAAATTAGGAAGTAGGTCCTCACCAGACACCTGATCTACTGGCACCTTGATCTTGGACTTCCCAGCCTTCAGACCGTGAGCAATTAATTTCTGCTGTTTAAGCCACCCCGCCTATGGTATTCTGTTATAGCAGCCTGACTAAGACACCAGCTCTGCCTGATTTCAGAGCCGCCATTCTTTCAACTTCATGACTACCAAATACTGCTTTGAGAAAAACCAGATCGCAAGACATACGAGAAGTGCACATCTTCTGTATTAACTCTCTTGGTTGTATTAGCAGCAGCATCCATACCCTCACACGCTGTAGAATACTCCTATGATGATATTCATTTTGTTTCTTTTCCCTTTTAGTCTTTATTCAACAAATATTTATTTGCTTCTTGTTAGGAGACAGTGGGGCTATGAGACACTGTCTTGGTCTGCAAGGAGTTCATGGGCTGGTGCGGATGAGCCAATCACTGCGAGATGTCATCGTTTGGGGATCCCTGGCAGCATCCTGACTTGCTCTCATGTGTATGATGCCATCTCCATCTTGGGACTGTGGACTTCCTTACAGTTCTTTAAACTACTCATTGCCACACACAGTTAGTTTACGAACACAGTACAATTTCCCTTTGGTGGAGATAAATCCCTGGGTGTCACACTCATATATCTGAGGTCTGTGTTACGCTTTTAGGTTGGCACAGTTTCACAGCACAGTACATTCTTAGTTACAGAGAACATTGCCTTTATGATGTTACTTGTTTAGGACTTTGAAGGTCTTAGCCACGTTGCATAGGTAATTTTGGCAAAGTATGATTTTCATCATGTGACCTGAAATACTGATGAATCAGAGAGTTTTATTTATAGTGAGGGAATCTAGCAATCCCCCAACAGTTCTGTCAAAACTTGACTTTGTGAGCTTCATGAAGCAATACAGTCCATTGTTATAGGTATGTTCATGGTAGATATTACTCTAGGAGAGTCACAGTGTATATAATGTCTTTATGACTATCCTAGTTTCATAATGTAGAGTTTGATGGAATTAAACATCAATGGCCATGAAGGAACACATCATATTTTCAAATGTTCTTGACTGAGTTGTGAGAATGCATATGGTGGCATTTGGAATCTCGCCAATATCTCAGGTTATATGCTTTGTGAATGCCAGGGCTCTACCCCACTGAATGGCCACTTCCTGTTCCTAATTAATGACATCATTTGACTTTCAGCTGCAGCCCTTCTGGACCTTGACCCTTAATGACAAGTTGTTTTGATCTGCCCAAGACCACACATTAGTTGAGTAACTTTGGCAAGGTGACCTCCCTTAGTTTTGGTTTCCTCATCTGTAAAATGAGGATAATAACCATAGGTCTTACTTCACTAGATTGTCGGGACATTAAATGTTCATATTTATACACGTAAAATGTTTAGTACGATGCCTAAAACAATGTAGGCGGTCAGTGAAGTTTAGCTATCATTCCTTTTCCTCTCCCACCCACTCACAGAGCCATTGTCACCACCACCCTTGTCCCATGCCTCCCCTTTTCCTCTGTGGTCTCACATACAACTCTGCTTGCCTGTTATTTTGCCTGGTATGTTTCTAGTTCTAGGTCTGGAGATACTTTTTGTTCTTGTCCCCTCTCTAGCATGAGATGTAGGGCTTTTCCCTCGATAGTCACCCTCCTCTGCCCAAGTCTTCTTTTTTTCCCTTTCTCATTTTTAAGTCAACCATCACAGAGATTATATTAGGAGCATAGACCAAGATATCTGACTATCTGGGTTCAAGTTTTGGTTCCACTTATTAAGTAGGGCAAGTTATTTAATTTCTCTGCGCCTCAGTCTTGCCATCTGTAAAATGGAGATAATAATCTTGATTATCTTATGGAATTGCTACAGAGATTAAATGAGTTCATATATTAAAAGTGCTTAAAATGGAGTTGGGCCTGCAATAAGTCCTATATTATTGTGTATATTATTGTTATTTTTATTATAGGGTGGGTCTCCTATTCTCTTATTATCTGTTCCTCCCACCCAATTTTTAAAAATGAATGCCTTTTATGATTAATACTGTCCTCATCACCAACTATCCACTGGAACAAAGCCACCCTCCTCCTTGGCCCAGCACATTATCCACCATCTACTACTTCCATCTTGGGTTCATAA
>NW_006300375.1:5434136-5453641 GCF_000327345.1 Myotis davidii
GTTTCTTTTCTGTCACAATTTTCCAATTCCTACTGGCCTTCTAACTTGCAAATAGTATCAGGTGAGCTATTCTCAGGAGTGAGAGGAAGAAAGAATCACATTGATATGCTTAGAATAAAAAAAGTTAATTTAAATATCATTAGCAGGCGGAGGTCTTTAAGAAACCAATGAACATATGCTACATAAAGAAGCCAGGAGCAGACACTTGCTTTTAGTTGTGTTTTAGTGTGTGCCACACACCAAATAACACTGATTCCAACTATCATTGACTAGGATGCCCCAATCACCAACCACAATCTGTTTAAAAGGGGAACTAGCAGCTTTAGAATATAGGACGTGAGCAATTTGCCCCAAATTCTTACCTATAACTATAATAATCTTGATTATCTTATGGAATTGCTACAGAGATTAAATGAGTTCATATATTAAAAGTGCTTAAAATGGAGTTGGGCCTGCAATAAGTCCTATATTATTGTGTATATTATTGTTATTTTTATTATAGGGTGGTCTCCTATTCTCTTATTTTCTGTTCCTCCCACCCAATTTTTTTAAAATGAATGCCTTTTATGATTAAATACCATCCTCATCACCACTATCCACTGGACACAAAGCCACCCTCCTCCTTGGCCAGCACATTATCCACCATCTTACTACTTCCATCTTGGGTTCATAATATACATTCTCATAGTAAAAAAATCCATTGGCTTAATCATTTAAAAATACCTAGTCAATAATATCAATATTTTAGTCTCGATAGCACTGACTGATAGTAAAGAAAAGGGCAAGGATGACTCATTAAGCCACAATCACACACAGGGGAGGTTGTTCTGTCACAATTTTCCAATTCCTACTGGCCTTCTAACTTGCAAATAGTATCAGGTGAGCTATTCTCAGGAGTGAGAGGAAGAAAGAATCACATTGATATGCTTAGAATAAAAAAAGTTAATTTAAATATCGTTAGCAGGGAGAGGTCTTTAAGAAACCAATGAACATATTCTACATAAAGAAGCCAGGAGCAGACACTTGTTTTTAGTTGTGTTTTAGTGTGTGCCACACACCAAATAACACTGATTCCAACTATCATTGACTAGGATGCCCCAATCACCAACCACAATCTGTTTAAAAGGGGAACTAGCAGCTTTAGAATATAGGATGTGAGCAATTTGCCCCAAATTCTTACCTATAACTTTTCCTAGGAAGAGCGACTTGGGAGAGTTGAACAGCGTGTCAGATGAGCTTGGCAGGTGGTAAGTCACAGAAGGATAATGATCCAGCTGCAGGAAGGAAAAAGAGTCATATTCAGAAGAATGCCACTATCTTGCACTGGACTCAAATCTTCCGGGGGGATGACATCACTCTTTGAATCTTGGTTTCAAGTACCTCACTTCATTAGAAGTTTGTTCCTTCATAGCTCTTTGAAAGCATGTGAACTTGGTAAGTGAAGACCCTTTATGAATTTTAGAAGAATTCCACTATCTTGCACTGGACTCAAATCTTCCAGGGGGATGATACCACTCTTTGAATCTTGGTTTCAAGATACCTCATTTCATTAGAAGTTTGTTCCTTCATAGCTCTTTGAAAGCAATGTGAACTTGTTAAGTGAAGACCCTTTATGAACTGTTCTCCAGTTTATGCACATTTTCTGTGGATAATTTCCCTCCTGGGTTACGATCCTTGCTCATTTTATTGGGATAAAATCTGCTTGATCAAATCTCCAGTACTGATCTCTGAGATAGAAAATGCTACATCAATAGCAATACATTTTGTTTAGGATCCTCTTACTGTTCCACTTTCTTCACCTTTTGGTACTATCAGCTTATAGACCAATATGGATCTTCAGAACATATATTTTCAAATATGAATATATATTTTATGTCTGACTATATATTCAAATGTTGAGGTTCAGGTTGGGTAAGGATACATAGTTGTCTTGATTATCAAAATGAGGGTAACTTCTCCTTCCTACCACAGGGCAGGTGAGTTGGCCACAGAGGGAGGGAGGAGGAAGCCAATGGAAACAGCTTACAGTGATGGGGTGGGAGCAATGCACAGTTCTCACTACCCTTCCCACGCGTAAAGTGCCAATGAGGCTGTCCCAGAATCACAGGACTTGTCCTTTGTGTCCCTGTGTGGCTTTTCCTGCCTTAAAAAACCGATACAGTCTAATTGTGTTTCCCCAACGATGAGCTCCTAGAGCAGTGATGGTGAACCTTTTGAGCTTGGCATGTCAGCATTTTGAAAAACCCTAAACTAACTCTGGTGCCGTGTCACATACAGAAATTTTTTGATATTTGCAACCATAGTAAAAGAAAGACTTATATTTTTGATATTTATTTTAAATATTTAAATGCCATTTAACAAAGAAAAATCAACCAAAAAAATGAGTTTGCGTGTCACCTCTGACACGTGTGTCATAGGTTCGCCATCACTGTCCTAGAGCCTTCAGTGCTTCTTTGTATCCACCTGTGAAAAACTTCCTTTGTGACCTCGCCTTTTCTCTGAAAAGAGTTTAATACCTGAGGAGGAAAGCATGAGGGAGGGGGAACATCAGAAGAAAAACCTGGGTCACTGTCCAGCAAAGGCATTCCGTGGTAACTGGATACAAGAAGCAACTTGCTGAAGCTGACAGCGCAGACTCCAGGAACTAGATCCACTCCCAGGTCCTGGCTAGCAAGGGCTAAGGTGGGCAAAGATGCAGGAAGCCAGCCCGCTCTGGGGACCAGAGGGTGGCTGGCAAGTGTGGGAGGAAGGGAGCTAATCTCTCTCTGTTTACTAAAAACCTAGAGGTCACTGAGAAAGTCAAGCGAAGAGTCAAAGACACACATCTCAGGAATTTGCGGAGTTTTGATCTGCAGAACTGTAAGTCTTTTGTGCCTGGGTATTTGGTAATACTGTAACAAAAGTCCAAAAACTACCATTAAAGCGAACACTGGTATGTTCAACTATAATTTTTTAAAAATTTATCTTTATTGTTGAAAGTAATACAGATGTCCTTGACTATAATTTTGAAAAGTTAAAAAAATAATTTGAATTGCCTCATTAACAAAACATTTTATTCTGGTCAGAAAAATCTTAAATATTTGAAGTTGTTTCTCTGGAGCAAGGAGACTCCTTTTTTTTCCCCACCTGCCAAATATTAGGAGCTGCTTTGGCTCCATCTAGTGGCACGCAAAGGTAACTGCTGCTGTCCCCCCACCCATTTCTATTATCTGTTGTCAAAAAAGCTAACTGCAAATGGCCAATGTACTAGTAACTAATAGGCGATTCTATAATGCATCACAGTGATGATCTCCCCTTAAGTACTTCTTATAATTTAATCTATCCTGTTAAAAAACTGAAAAATTATACAAACAACATATGCCCACTAAAGAAAAATAATATAGGTTTGCACATAATAATAAAAGCATAATATGCTAATTAGATTGGACAGCTGAACAACCTTCCAGACATCATTCCAGATGTCCTTCCAGGTGAAGCCACGGCAGCGGGGGCTAAGGCAGAGGCAGTTAGGGCTGATCGGGCAAGCAGGCAAGAAGCTAGGGGTGATCAGGCAGGCAGAGTGGTTAGGGGTGATCAGGCAGGCAGGCAGAATGGGTAGGGGTGATCAGGCAGGCAGGCAGAATGGGTAGGGGTGATCAGGCAGGCAGGCAGAATGGGTAGGGGTGATCAGGCAGGCAGGCAGAATGGGTAGGGGTGATCAGGCAGGCAGGCAGAATGGGTAGGGGTGATCAGGCAGGCAGGCAGAATGGGTAGGGGTGATCAGGCAGGCAGGCAGAATGGGTAGGGGTGATCAGGCAGGCAGGCAGAATGGGTAGGGGTGATCAGGCAGGCAGGCAGGTGAGTGATTAGGAGCCAGCAATCCCGGATTATGAGAGGGATCCCAGATTGAGAGGGGGTGCAGACCGGGGTGAGAGACCCCCTCTCCCCCATGCATGCATTTCGTGCACTAGGCCTCTAGTGTATTATAAATAGAGAAGTGAATTTCAATTTGTGATTCTCTGTAAGCGGATTATGAGAGGGATCCCGGATTGCGAGGGGGTGCAGACTGGGGTGAGAGACCCCCCGTCTCCCCCGTGCATGAATTTCGTGCACTAGGCCTCTAGTGATTTATAATAGTTAAAGCAATCTCCTAACAGAATCAGCTCCATCTTGGCTGATTCTGTACTACACTAGCACACAGTTTAATACATAGTGATTAATACTTAATACTGCTCATTATCATTCAATAAAACACAACAGTTTTAGTTATTCCATTTTGAAACAAAGTATTAGGGTAAGTATGTCAGAGAACACAACACACCAGAAGCACTTAACTCCAATTATCCATTAAGTAATTCTTGACTTTTGGGTTTGGAGCACTGAAGTCCCAACTGACAGTTTGATGGATTGCAAAAGTATAAAAGAGACACAACCAATTTGTATTTTTAATCCCTTCACCTTTTTCACCAATGCCCCCCTCCAATCTGGCAACTAACAAAAAGTTCTTTGTATTTGAATCTGTTTCTGTTCTACTTATTCATTTTATTTGTAGATTCAATTATTGATAGATATGTATTTATTGCCATTTTATTGTTCATATTTTTAATCTTCTTTTTTTTTAAAGAAGACCCTTTAACCTTCACATTATACTGGTTTGGTAGTGATGAACTTCTTTAGTTTTTTTTTTTTTTTTGGTGTCCATCAATTTTAAATGATACTTTGCAGGGAGAGTAATCTTGGTTGTAGGTCCTTGCTTTTCATCATTTTGAATATTTCTTGCCACACCCTCTGGTCTATAAAGTTTCTTTTGAGAAATCAGGTGATAATCTTATGGGAGCTCCTTTGTAGGTAATTAACTGCTTTTCTTTTACTGCTTTTAAGTTTTTCTGTTTGTCTTTAACCTTATGCATTTCAATCATGATGTGGGTTGGTGTGGGCCTCTGTGGGTTCATTTTGTTTGGGACTCTGTTTCCTTCACAAAGTTAGGGAAATTTTCTGTCATTATTTTTTCAATAGGTTTTCAATTTCTTGCTCTCTCTCCTCTCCTAGCAACCCCATGACGTGAATGTTGGTGTACCTGAAATTGTCCCAGAGGCTCCTTACACTATCTTCAATTTTTTTAGATAGTTTTTTTTTCTTTTTGCCATTCTAATTGGGTGTTTTTGCTTTCTTATATTTCAAATTGCTGATTTGATTCTTGGCTTTACCCACTCTGCTGTTGATTCCCTGTAAACTATTCTTTATTTCAGTTAGTGTATCCTGCATTTCTGACTGGTTCATTTTTATGATGTGAGGTCCTCATTAAGTTCCTTGAGCATCCTTATAATCAGTATTTTGAATTCTGCATCTAATAGATTGTTTGTCTCCATTTTGTTCAGTTCTTTTTCTAGAGTGTTGTGTTTTTTTTTTTAAATCTTAACCCAAAGATATTTTTCTATTCATCTCCAGAGAGAGTAGAAGGGAGGGGGAGAGTGAGAGAGAGAGAAACCGATGTGAGAGAGACACATGGATTGGCCGCCTCCCACATGTACCCTGACCAGGGCTGGAGCTCGAGCTTGTAACCAAGGTACATGCCCTTGACTGGAATTGAACCTGGGACCCTTCAAAACACAGTCTGATGCTCTATCCACTGAGCCAAACCGGCTAGGGCTGGGCCATGTTTCTTTGTCTCCTCATTTTGGCTGCCTCCCTGTGTTTATTTCTATGTATTAGGTAGAGCTGCTACGTCTCCCAGGCAAAAGATAGGTGGCCTAATGCAGTAGGTGTTCTATAGGGTCCAGTAGCACAGCCTCCCTGACCACCCCATTTGGGCACTCGAGGTGTACCCCCTGTGTGGCCTGTACACTCTCCTACTGTAATTTGAGTCTTGATTGCTGTTGGCACCTCAATGGGAGGGATTTACTCAGGCTGATCAGCTGCAAGGACTGGCTGTAATCACTGACCACCGACTTCTGACCACCTTGGAGGATCTGCTTTGCAGGAGCCCACTGCACAGAGCAGGGCTCTGGTACCCAATGAGTCTGCCCCTTCAGTGTGTTGCTTGTGGAGGTGGTTGGGTGGTGGTGCTTTTATGTGATCTGAAACTGTCTACTATGTGTGCTGGCTCTGGGGCCTCTGGGAGGTGCAGGCAAGGTCTGCCATTGCCTGTGTTCTGCCCAGGGCCACCTGGCATGAGCTACCAAGTGATCTACTTGTGTTGGCCTTGGAGGTGCCAGGAGAGGCCAATCTGTGAACTGAGGATGGCTGTTGCTAGTGCCAGGCCTGGGGCCACTTAGCAAGACATATGGGGCTCACTGAGGCCAGATGCTGTTTGTTTGAGGTTTTTAGGAAAATCTGAAGCATAAACTAAGACAGGCCATTCCTATGGTCAAGCCACTGGAAACAGCATGGGTGGGCCAGAAAGTTGGGCGGGCCAGGGCCTCAGGGAATCACCAGGGCAAGGCAAACAGTGTGCGCCAAGTTGATGGAGTCTCAGATATGGTGCCCATCTGCCAGATCTGTAGGTGAAGGGATCAGAAAAGGAACAATGGCCTCTGGCAGCACTTCTGTCTGGGAGAAAGGTGTCCCTGATGCCAAACAGTTCCTCCCTGTATGTCTCTGGTGCCTTTTAAGCTGCTGTCCCCATGCTAGAACCCAGAGGGAGTGAGTCTGAATAAGTCCATGTGCGGGGCCCTTTAAGAGGAACTGCCTGGGACTCCAGCAGCTTCTGTCTTCCTCAGCCTCAATCCCTGCTGGTTTTTACTGCCAAAGATTATGGGGACTTTTCTTCCTGACACTGGAACCCTGGGATGGAGGGCCTGGTATTGGACTGGGACTCCTTGCTCCTCATGGGTGACCTACACCTTTTCCTTCACTAGGAGACAAGAATCTGTGCTTCTTTACTCCTTCTGTCCTAAGCTCCTCCCTGCTTTGTGCCCAGGGCCGGGGGGTGCAGGTGGGATTGTGGGGAGAGGCTAAGTCCAAGTGCAGAGCACAGTGGGAAAGGGAGCTCTGGGACATGGCGTATGTGATTAAATTAAGGATCTGAGAGAAGGAGATGATCCTGGATTATCTGGGCTGAGCCAGGAACGCAGGTGACTTCTAGAAGCTGAAAAAAGGCAAAGAGCCTCCACAAGAAGCCAGCCCTGCCAATACTTTTATCAACACAGCAATCCTAATTTTGGGCATCTGGCCTCTGGAACGGTAAAATAAATTGGTGGTGTTTTAAGCCCCTGAATTTGTTACAGCAGCAATGGAAACATAATACAAGAAATTAAAAAAAAACCACACCACTATGCAATAAAAAAATGACCAGACATCCAGTTCTCCCAAGATCATTTCCCTAATAACAACTTTCATCTTGTTCCATTCTTCCTGCCTCCCACATGAAAATTATAAAATGCCCAGTTACGGGATTGCCCTGCTCGCCAAGACCATCCAATCCAGAAGACAGCCTGCTCTCCAGCATCCTCCCAGCACAGGCCCATCCTGATATAAGCTCCTTCCCATCCCTGTCCTTGGGATGTGAGTCCGTGTCAAAAATCAATTTATTGCCCCCGGGCCCTACCTGCACCCTTTCATATATGCTCCATGATAAGCACGGATTCCTCTCATCTCTTTTAAAGTGAGCACAGTGTGATGCTTTCTCAGTAGAGGGCACTGGAGGGACACTGCAGGAGGAAGGGGCTTCTGGAAATTTCCAGTGCTGGCTTGGAGGAGGGGGGAATCAGGGGATCTGCCTAGAGTGTGAGGACATCCTGCGGAGCCTGCCTTTGCCACAGGCACACAGCGTGATCCCTCTGTGACCCTATAGCTGGGTGACAAGACTCTCAACTGGAAACTGGAGCCCCTGTGCAGCTGCGATGTGGTCCTTGTGCTCCGAAGTCCTCTTACCTCCTACTGCGCGCATGCAGCTGCTGAGCTGCTGCCTCCCCACCTGCGCTCTGGAGGGTGGCCTTTTGCTGGCCCAACAACTCCAGACCGGCTCCAGCCTGGCCACTTCAGAATCTCTCTGCTCTCTGCGGGCTGAACAAGCACAGCCTTTCTGTGGTCCTCACATGGGTGCTCTCTCTGGGTGCCCTACTGCGGTCGCCAACCGATAGTCCACAGACCACTGGTGGTCCGTGAGGTCCGAAAGGTTGGCGACTGCTGCCCTAAGAGACTCCACATTGAACAGACATCAAATAGCAGTTCTCTGCTTTACTGTCACAAAACGTGCCCAAAGCCAGAAAGAGAGTAAGTGACAGAGTTGGCTAACCTGTACATCTGGCTACACGGTGACAGTCTCTAACCTAGCCCAGCCCTTTCAACTCAGGAAGGGAGATGATCAGCTGCATTTGAAATACTGACATTTAAAAAGAGAAAATGCATCCAATCAGATCAGGCAAGACAAGCTCAACCTGAAAAGCCCGAGGACACGTCACATTGTGTCTTCTCACTTGTATTGCCACGGTAGAGTGGGATAATTTCAAGGTAATTTCTTTGGGATCCAGGTGAGCTATTTTGCTGCACATCTAGCTGGTAGTCACCCCGCTGGCAGTCAGAGCCTGTGCAATGGGGGCTCATTAAAATTAAAGACTGTGACTCTGCGTGCCCCAGGACAACCTTCAGGGAACACTAATTTGTTCAACAGATGCTATTAAGGCGTTAAAAGCACGCTGGTTCAGGCTGGGGCTCCCGTCTCACGCAGAATTAGAGCTTTAGTGTCCGTTCAGGTATTATTGTGTGACTTCAGTTCACTTCCATTTTTAAGCCACAATTGGCCTTGGCATAGTTTGAAAGGATTTTGTCAACCTGTTTATGTTTGGGGGTGAAATGGAGAAAGTGGGGAAGGAACAGAGAAGAAAGACCTAAGCAGTGTGGGTGACCTCTCACCCCCAGAGGGGCACATCTGAGAAGGGGCATGAAACATTGCCATGAGGGGCTCTAGACAAGGGCCTGAGGTTTCTTGCCTCCTTTCTGAATCCTTAATTGTAGGGAATACTTGGAGTTAGCTCAGAGACATTGAATTTGGAATATACTATCTTGATGAATATTCTACTCTAAGTTGAAGCTCAAAGGTTAGATATGAATAAAGCCGAAGCAAAGAGGTGTTAGGGATGAGAGACAGGCTTGCTTGTCTCAACCATCACCCATCTCTGCTTATCCCTTCTAACCTAAAACTCTGTAGACTTTACAGGAGGCTGCAGCCTTCTCTCCCACTTTACTTTCCAATCCACCTGGGGGTCTGCAGCTTGGGGTCCCTACAAGCCTCAGGCTATTCACATCTGAGAACTGGAAGGAGCAGGAGCCCATCCAACACCAAAGATCAGTCCTCTAAATGCTTTCCACTTCTTCCCAACTCCAACTCAACCTGTTCTCATTAATGCAGAGGACACAGAATAAACTTAGAGGAGTGTGGAAGACAAAAAAATTCATTGTGGGTCTGCCACCCATTATGGAGTTGCAGCTATCCCTTGGCTGAACCGTGACTGTGAGGACAAGGGCCACACCCCTCCCCCTGTCCTTCTCCAAGAGCAGTGCAGGGCCTGTGGACCTGCTTGTGGAACTATGAGCAGTGGGCTGGGCAGGCCGAGAGGAAATACACCGGAGGTCGGAGCCCACGTGCTGCACCTCACCTCTGGACTCTGGGCTGTTTCTTTTCTGCAGCTGTATCTAGGAAACCTCCTGGTCCCCTGAGGACCCACGTGAAATGGGCCAGTGCCATCTCCATCTTAGCTGTTTACTTAATAAGTATTAAATGAGTCCGCACTGGCTAAGCCACACTGGTTTGTGTGTGTGTGTGTGTGTGTGTGTGTGTAGAGAGAGAGAGACAGACAGACAGACAGACAGACAGACATATGTTATGGAAACCCTAGCTTTCACTTCCCCATCCTTCTCCAAGAGCTAGTACAGAACTTCTAGACTAGAAAAGAGCTCCATGGATGATCCAATTAATGGAAGCCCATCTAATTTTATGACCATTTGGTTGGGTGAGTGAGCCTGACTTCATACTAAGGATTGCAGAAGGACTGACGGCTAACTTGAGACCCTGAATGTTAATGTTATGGGACGCGCCCATTACTGCTGGGTCTTTGAGTTTGGCATAACCCATTCCTGGGACCATATGGCATCATTGTGGGGGACAGCATGCCAGCCTCTTCCCAGCCTATGGTGCCCAGCCATAGGGCCCTCCATACAATTCCAAGAACGACCAAGGATGTAGACAGTAGGTCACAATCTGGGAGGTCACACCGCCTTTCACCTTAGTTTGTTGCTGGCATAAGCTGCTCATAAACCTTATGGCAGATAGTTATATTTAAGGAACAGAAAGAGGCCAAGAAACACTGCCCTGTAACACAACCGTAGAATAAATGAGGAATGGTCACGCTTTCATGATTGGGTTAACAGTGGAGGAGGCTGAGTGTGATACATGGCATACACCTCCATGACTGGGAGTCCGAATACTTCAGTTACCAGTAGATGGACAAGCCAGGGGACCCTTTGCCTCTCCAGGAGATATGAAATGGCCCAAGGTGATCAGAGGGCAAAGAGGAGGGGAAAGAGCTGTGGGTTCTCCCCTCCCCCTCTGGTCTGACCCAACTCCACCTCTCAGTCCTTGGGACCCCATGTGTTCTCTGAAACATACTTCAGGGCTTCTTTTGTGCTGTGTCCTTCACCTGGCATGTTCTTCTGCTTTCCCTTCACCAGATCCAACTGCAATGGATGAACTAATTCTTTTAAAAAATATTTTTATTGATTTCAGAAAGGAAGGGAGAGGGAGAGAGAGATAGAAACATCAATGATGAGAGAGAATTATTGATTGGCTGCTTCTGGTATGACCCCTACCAGGGACTGAGTCTGAAACCTGGGCCTGTGTCCTGACCGGAAATAGGACCATGACCTCCTGGTTCATAGGTCAGTGCTCAACCACTAAGCCACACCAGCTGTGTGAATTAATTCTTATTCTTGGAATCATATCTAACCCCCTCACTCAGTCACTAGCCCCAAGCCTTGGGGAAGCCCTCTGATGCAGTTATAAGGCCCAGGCCGTACGACAAGAGCTGTCTCATCTTCAAATAAAGTTCTTGTATCTGGACCTGTGAGGTGCCCATAAGTATACTAACTGAAGAATGGTTAGTAAAAGGAGACTGAACAGAAGGGTCAATAAGGCAGGAAATAAGAAGAGGGTGGTGTTCTCAAAGGCAAGGGATTACTTATATTGAATATCGCCTTTAAGTGGAATAATATGAGAACTGAATTGAAGTGAGGAGGTGATGGATGATCTTGATGAGAACAGTTTTAGGGGAGTGGGCAAAAACCTGACTGCGAATGGGTATAAGAGGAAATGTAAGGGAAAATCGTCATGATACATGCATCTGACAGTGGAATCGTGTCTGGAATGCGTAAAGAACTCTCATAACTCAGGAGTAAATGGCAACAGTCCAATAAGAAAAGGGCAAAAGACTTGATCAGACACATTTTACAAAATATTTATCAATTGGTCAATAAGCATATGAAAAGTTACTCAACACCATTAGTCACCAGGGAAATGAAAACGAAAACGAAACCAAGATTAGACACCACTCTGTGCCCACTTGAGCGGATATAATGAGAAAGACTGACAATATCAAATTCTTGTGAGTATACAGAGCTCTGCTGAAGGGGACATAAAATAGAAAACAATTTCTTATGAAGTTAAACATAGACATACCATGCAACCCATCAATCCCATTCCCAGATATTTATTCAAGAAAAAAGAAAAAAGCATGTCCACAATCTACATAAGCATGCAAATGTTCATAACAGGTGTGTTCACAATATCCCCAAACTGGGAATGATCCCTATGTCCATTAAAACGTGAAAGAATAAACCAATGGAAGTATATTCTTAAATGCAATACTATGCAGCAATTAAAATACTACAACATACACAACAACGAGAATGAATCTCCGAACTACCATGCAGCATGGAAGGAGCCAGACATAAAAGACTGCATATGCTCTATGATTTATACAAAGGTATGGAACAGGTCAAAATGGGGAAAGTGGGGCCAGGAGGAAATTTTATTTTAAGTGGGAGAAACAATCACGGGTTTGTTTGCTGTTGGGAATGAGCCAGAAGAGAGGGAAGACAGAGAACTGTCATGTCCTTGAGTAGGCAAGATGGGTTGAGAGGAAAAATGGAGAAACTGGCTTTAAATGGGACTCTCAAGCAAACTTAATTTTCCTTTGTGTTCGTTTCTGAATTAGAAAAGCACATTAAATGGCATTTTGAAAAGAAGAATAGCATGTGTTCTATCTATATCTGGGGATGTCAGTCAGGGGCTGGTGGCAATTCTAAGTTATGTCAGGGGTTGGAATTAATGGCCCATATGGGCCATTCTGATTCTAAAATTATTCTAAGCAAATGCTACCACTGAAGTTTGTAATTTACATTATAGTTTATAAGGAAAAACTTGAAGAGGTTTGTGACAATCATCTTTGTTCTCATATCTAGGGAAGGAGGTAGAAAGGATATTATTATAGTCAGGTATGGGGAGACTGAGGCACCAAGAAGTTTGTGCCTAATCCAAGCCCATGCTTGGAGTCAGCAATAAATATTCAGTTTAATACACATTTGTGTTATACAATATTATGTGCAAAGTACCCTGCTACGTGTCATTAGAAATAAAAATTTCCTGACTTCCTGCAATTCTAGGACTCTCTGTCACTAGAGTCTAATCCTGTTTCTTATTTTTCATTTTTCTATCATTGTCATTCTCCTGACCCTGGGAGCTAATGGTTTTTAAGTAAATAGTATTCACTGATCAATGGTTCTTTGCCAGATGCTATTTAAAATGTAAATGCTGTATGTCTAATCAGACTAAAGTTAAGGGCTTTATGGTTCTAAGCCTATTTAATGAAACAGCAGTTTTTCCTTCATTGGCTGTTCTGGGATATAGATTAGCTAAAATCATGACTGTGGAATGGAGACTCATATGAGAGGTGTTTAAATAAAGCAATCCCAGGTGCTTTTACTTTATTGATCTTTTTAATGCACTGGCTTCAGTATTTAAATGAGTTCGAATTTGTTTCTTTAATGGTCTTTTAATAAAGCTAAGTTGACCTGGTTCCTTTTGCAATCATGACACTGTAATGACAGGAAAAGACTAATAATAAAAATGAACTCATTTTATGTGGCTGGAAAGGTTATATTTCTATTGATTTTAACTGTAATATAGTTAAAGTCCTTGTTATTAAAAAAAAACACACCTCAGCAAACACATTCTTTTTAGTGCAGACGCTCTATCAATATTACTTTGCCAGGAGGTTTTGGCAGCAATAACAATATTCAGGAGGGAGTGTAAACACTGGCATTATAAGAGGACTGAAAACCACATCCTTCAAATCCCGTTCCAGGTGGAAGAATGGAAACGTACATCCAGAAAACTGGTATATACAGAGCGACTTCAGAATGTGGGAACATGCCACGGGCCTGAAGCTCAGCTTGACAACAAGCTCTGCTAAGGTATAGAAAGCAGGAAAACTCAGCTCCCTGAAAACACTCAAGTTTGTTAAAGCCATGTTTGGAGCCTGTTCCAAGAAGTAGAAGGGGGGGGGGCGGGATTTAGTAGAGGTGGGGAATGGGAAGTAGAAAAGACTTGGAGAAATGATGTGTGAGAGAGAAGAGCATTCACTCTTTTTCTTGTGACTCAGCCTTGTGTGTGTGTGTGTGAGTGTGTGTGTGTGTGTGTGTGTGTGTGTGTGTGTGTAAGAGAGAAAGAGTTATAACAAAATAGACTGAGATGATTCTCAGCCTGAAAGCCTGTTAGACGATAGAGTGTGGCGGGAGAAAGAGAGAGAGAGAGGAAGGAGAGAGCATCTGCTTTGTTCTCCTAGGGTTTTAACCAATTAATTTCCCAAGATTTCCAGGGCTTGCATTGGGGTCCGCTGCCTAGCCAAGGATCTCTCCCCAACCCCACCCCCAGGGTAGACTGACAGGCCTCTATGGCTCACCACCTCCCCCTGAGATATTTTGACTTCATTGCGCTGCGTTTACCTTTTCTTTTGTTCTATCCCTTCCCCCAGTGATCTTCTGGGAATGGACTGGTGGTTTCCTGGGGGAGTGTGAAGCTGTAGCAAATAGGCCTCTGCTTCCCAGCTGAGTATAATATGCTCAACAATTTCTCCCCCTTTGCTTCCTTTCCCACCAATAACTAGCTAACGACAATAACAGTATTTCCCTCATCTCAAACATGTGAGAGTAGGGTTAATTCTTCTCGTTCAATAAGTGATGATGAAGGGAGGACTGCGAATCAAATATACCTTAGAAAGTGGAAAGGATCCGTGCACTCCTACAAGCATCAGGTACATGGTGTGTGCTCAGAATCCATGACTTAGCAACTCCATTCATTCATTTACTCAGTCACTCAGCAAACCCTTCTGAGGCTCTCTCTATTGCTGTGCTCAGGGTCAGAGCTGTGAGATGTGCAAGGCTAAGCAAAATTCCCAGGTTGTATCCTTTGAACACAACAGCAGGCTTCCATTTACTAGTATACAAGCAATGCCAAGTGCCATCACCATCACAATAGTTATGACCAATGACCACTAGAGGGCATCTTAACACTAGCTCAGGACCCGCTCCAGGCTACCTGGTCCATCAAAACCCTCACTCAGTCCCAAGGCTGACACTTCCTTCCCTTGGGTACAGGGCAGTAGGCAACCCTTCAGAATCCTGGACCTCATGTTGAGGTTCACTTATTTTTGCACGGTGAAGATTACATTTATGTGAGATCGGAGCTTGCTTTCAGTTACGTGTGCATGGGAAACAACCCTCTCTGCCTACTGCACTAAGAAATAACTTTGAGAATTACAAGCTCTGAGAGCGATTTCAGTGCTCTGCAGATGGATATAACAATAGAATGCCTCTCAGATTGAACTCTGGTTTTCATGCCAGACAAAATAGAAATCTAGGAATCTTATCTTCTTTCTTAGAGATGATTTATGTGTTTAATGTGCTTGGGAGAAAAAAAATGAACTCTGTGACGCTGGGTTTATAAGCTTTGGCTGTGTTCTAGAGAAGGAAAGAGAGAAGTGACACTGCAACCCTGAGCTGGATCAGAAATTGCATTGTGGCTGCTTTCCCACTGAGCTGTAAGAAATGTACAGTGGAGTAAACACATTTTTCTGCTGTGGAGGATGGAGGTCCCGTCCAGCCCTGCATAATTCATCTGCAGATGAAACTGCGTTAGAAAAGAGATGAAAAACTTGGAAGTGTTGACATATTCATTATGTGTCTTTTCCTAGTTCTGATCAGATGAGCAGGATGGGTTGAACTGTTTGTTTCTTAGCTTCCTCTGTATAATTTTTATGAATTGCAGAAGAGCAAACTTTGAATCCCTACAGCAAAAAGTAAGTAAGAGAAGGTGCTCCTCCCACCCCCATGGAAAAGCTTTAAGGAACAGCTCAGCTGCCTTTGTAAAGTCTCCTCTAATAGCGTCCTCCCTCCACGCCCCCTGATGATTAATTTTGCCCCTTTCCTTGTTTCCTCAGCACAAGTTCACACTTCAGTTGGGCCTTGGTTCATGTCTGTGTGGTTGATGGTCACTTCTGCTGGACTGTGGCTTATGGAGGCAACAGCCATATTGCCTGCCTACTAGGTGCCAAGGAGCATACTAGGTGCCAAGGACTTGCTCTATGGGTTGACCTGCAAATCAATGGATCTGAAGGCCATGTCAATAATGACTTGGTTGATGATTTCTCTCTCTCTCTCTCTCTCTCTCTCTCTCTCTCTCTCTCTCTCTCTTTCTCTCTCTCTCTCCTTTTAAGAAAGAGAAGGGAATTGGGAAGGAGGAGAGGGAAGTAGTCTGCTGGACTGTGGCTTATGGAGGCAACAGCCATATTGCCTGCCTACTAGGTGCCAAGGAGCATACTAGGTGCCAAGGACTTGCTCTATGGGTTGACCTGCAAATCAATGGATCTGAAGGCCATGTCAATAATGACTTGGTTGATGATTTCTCTCTCTCTCTCTCTCTCTCTCTCTCTCTCTCTCTCTCTCTCTCTCTCTCCTTTTAAGAAAGAGAAGGGAATTGGGAAGGAGGAAAGGGAAGTAGCATTTATTGGCAGATGAACTATGCTAGATGTTTTCCTATGTATTTACACTTAACGCTCACAAACTCCATTAAAATAGGCAGCCTTATTCCTAGTTCACAAATAGAGAGTTTGGTAACTTGCCAACAAACTTGAAAACACAGAGCTACGAAGTAGAAGAGCCTGCCAGTAAGGACTCCATTTTATTTACGGTTTAGTGACAACCTATGAATGTAGCCATCCAATTCCATGAGGGTCTCTGCTTAGACTCATACTACCCTCAAAGGAAATCTCTCTTTATGAGCTATGGTTCGATTACCAGCCCAAACTGCTAATAATTCCTTCTGCTATACCCCCTTTCTATTATTTACATGTTGATAGGGAGGCCAACTTGATACATCTCTTCTAGAGGAAGATGAGGCGGAACAAGTTTCTACTATCTGGAGAAATGTATTTGGAGAGTGTATACATCTTTTCTCTCCTACCAGAATAGAAACTCCTTAAGGGTCAAAGACACACTTTGTCCATCTCTCCTGCCCCACCAACCCATTGTTGTCTACCTGAATTTCTTTCACCAGGTAGCCAGAACCTATTGATTCTCGTCGAATTTATTTTGAATGAGGTTGAGTTTATCTCAGTGTCACTTCCTGTCAGAAAGCAGTCCCATGGAATGGTGCTGACGACCACCTAACTTCCTCCAGGCTAGGCTTAAGGAATGGTTGCGGCTTGGAATTTTTCCAACATGTGGTGGGCTGGGTGGTAAGTCATGGGTAAGAGATTATGGTAATGAGATGTCATTGAGTTAAATTCTTAGCGATCCTCATATGGTTTTCAATGTAAGAAAAGTGCATTGTTGATGGAA
This sequence comes from Myotis davidii, assembly GCF_000327345.1. Lineage (NCBI taxonomy): Eukaryota > Metazoa > Chordata > Mammalia > Chiroptera > Vespertilionidae > Myotis > Myotis davidii. Next base: position 5,451,006 of record NW_006300375.1, read on the forward strand.
CAGTCCAAAATCATCTTGAGAACATTTTGCCTTCTCCAGTGGAACCTTTACCACATCTCCACTGCACACCCAGAATTTGTTTCTTTATATACAGGGTGCCCAGACCTCTAAGTGAAGAGCTGGCCTCAGTTTATAGCTCTAGGTCGCTTTGAAAGCACTGGCAGGGGGAGGTATCTTGGGAACTAATAGCTGTGTATCCAGTTTCTTTTTTGGAGACACTTCACCATATAGTTCTACTCTCTGTTCAGAATTAAACAAGGCAAACTTGCTATAATACCCTTCCAAGAGCCAAGGACCTATAGCCCAACCTAAAACCAAATTACAAAAAGCTAATGAGGTCATGAGGTTTTTGGGGTGTATCTCAATTGTGAATAGGCTTTTCTGGATACATGAAAATACTGAAAAGAGAACAAACTCTGGCTCCTACAGAGACCAAATTGATGGGGAAGTTTCCAATTTTATATCTTTCTGTCTTCTCTTCCTGGATATCTTCTATGGAATTAAACTCTTGTAATGATATAAGAAGCTAATAACATACTGACCTATGCCCTCCACAGAATTAAATGTATTGAGTCAGTCTTCCATCAAAGTGGAAGGGGAGGTAGTAATTACTTGCTCAGAATCCCAAGAGAGACTAAGTGGCTCAGAGTGTTTCTGGGAAGGGAGAGGTGGAGACTTGAAAGGGCTCATCATTATTCCTGAATTCACCTCCCTCCTGTCAAGCACGCTTGTAGTGCGCACCAAGGCTGTGAGTTCATCATCCAGAGTAGATAAACACTAAATTAGCCACAGGCAAGAAGTTACAGTAAATGTAATTTCCAGAGAATGGCCTTAGGCTAGCTAGGTCAATTTTCTTTATTTGTTCTGACATCCCTAAAAAGATTTAATACTTCCGAACAGTGCTATTTTCTTTAATAAAGGCTTGAACAACCTCTGATATTAAAATTTTCAGGAGTGTTTACAGCTACATACTTTTTCTTTATTGTTCTTTATTGGCAGAAAGTCGAAAGGTAATAAAGGCACACGTTTTTGAATAATTCATCTGAGTTTCGGTGTCTAGCTTCAGTCCAGGCTCCATGTTAGCCGAGAAGGAAGGATGCTAAAATGGAAAGAACAGGAGGTGCTCTTCATGTTTACTTAAAGATTTGATGTGGGCTTTCTTTGTGTGGCAAAAAAACACTGGCCTTAAAGTTGGACTTCTTAGTTCTTTTTACTTATAAAGTTATAATTTTATGACACCCAGCAAATGCTATTCAGTTATTTCTCTTAAAGAAATGTGTTTTCACCTCCATTACATTGTTATTTTGTTTTCCTAAGGAGACTATCACCTAATTTGGAATTTCAAAAGTGAATATAATTTTTCACGAATTGCAGTAGGTTATATATCTTAGTTAGCACAAACACTATTCATGTTTTATTTTAAAGGCCTCATATTAGCTTTATAAAACTGAGATATTGCTGTATACACTTTTATATACCTTTTATTTGTTATCTATCAATACACTGCAGTGAAGGGATTTAAAAGAGGGCTCCCCAAGATGTGGCACTTTGCCATGTGGGTTATTTTGAGCTGAAGGCAATGGAGACTTGCAGGCTAAGGAGAAACTCCCTCCCCTAACTATCTAGAAGAATCTAAATTGGGGGCCTTGTCCATCATAAGAGTTATTACCACAGATAACCCCCTCCCCCTTTCTTTTAACCTATCTGTATGGCAGGGCATATATCTAATTACCGAACATCTGCTCTTCTTACTGATCTGAGAACAACTCTCCTCCCATCCGAAGCCTTAGGCACCTAACCTTATTCCTTAGCTCACAATGCTATTTATACCTCATTTTAACTTTCTGTCTCTGAACCTCTCATAGACGGGGATCTCTGACTCATGTATGTAGGGTTCCCATATGTATGTAATTAAATTTGGTTATTTTTTTTTGTTAATCTGTCTCAGGTAGGTTTAATGATTAGACCAGCTGGCAGAACCTGGAAGGTAGAGGAAAATTTCTTCTTCCCCACAGCAGAAATCATGCAGTTTTTGTACCCCTTGACTAATATGCCACATTTCCCTGGCAACCAGAATTCCATTCTCTGCTTCTGACTATTAGTCTGACTGTCATAGATTAATCATGAATGTGAGGTTTGTCCCTCTAACAATTTGTGACAAAACTCTGCATGTGCCCCAGACTATTGGTTTTATAGCATTCAGTATCCATATAGGAACTACGAACCATCTGATGTTACCTATTTCAGAGTTAGTATTTCTCCAGGTAATACTTGACACTGAGCCTTTTCTAGTGGTGGTCTTTTCAACTTATGGGATAAAAAGAGGATAAATCTACAAAGTACTCATACTCCTGCATCTTTGGTTAGCACTGTGTTCTCCTTTGGAGCACGCACACTCCCTGTTCCTCCCTGCTCTCCATCACAGTAGGGAGAGGGATGGAGTGTGTGTGACTCCCTTACCCCCATTTGTCAGTGTCCTACCCTTTCTTTGAGACCTTATAGCAATGAGCTACCATATCTGTTCCTCTATCATCTTCCAATATTAGTACAAACAACTCTTTATCAACTTATGATGACGGCATGCAATATTTTGTAAAACTATCACCTCACATAACCTGGAAGACAGACTAAGTGCC
>NW_006300375.1:5453796-5470792 GCF_000327345.1 Myotis davidii
AACGCATGTGTGTTAGCTTCTTTTGGATGCTTATGTCAAGAGAGAAATGAGTTAAAAAAAGAACTGGCCAGTTTCCAAATATTGGTGAAAGGGCCTAGAGAAAAGACCAAAATTTTTGAGCCTTCACCAGAGAGTAAGAAATAAAACTGCCAACATTTTTGACTAACAAAGCCATGTTAAGATTTCTTAGCTCAGCAAACTGACTCAGCCCCGTGGGTGAGGTTAAAATTAAGAGTCTTTCCTTTTCACCCAAGCCTTTTGTTTCAGGTGGCCTCAAGGGAGCTGCCATGACCTTGAAAGAGAGGCATGGGCACTTGGAAGCAAATGATTATGTGGGTCGAAGATGTGCATCTAGGAAGAAATGTAGGGTGTATCTACACAAAATTGATTCCAACAAATAGATCAGAAACCAACTCAGGTTTTGAAGGTATTATTCTGGAAAAGAGACTAGAAAGAGGTCTAACCTATAAAGGGCTTGAGAGTATAAAACAACCCTTAGTATAATTGAAAACTGTAGGAAACGGACCTTCAGGGCTACACAGCTTCAAGGAAGACATCATCTGAACACTCCATTCAGCGGTGGCCATGGCAGATCTTGGAAGAGGAAGAGCCTCCCAGAGTATGGCTCCATGGAGAGCCAGGCAAGTAATGGACAAGAATTTGACTGAATCAAGGAAACAGACCACTGCCAAGGGATATGAGAGGATTGGTGGCCATGCTAGGATCTCAGAATGCCTACCCAGTGTGATTTCCTCCCTGCTAGAGACTGCAAGACTTTTCTTTTCTAAAATGATATCTGATATAAGACAGACTTTTATTTGGATGAGTCATTGAGATTTCAGGGTTAACTTGTCAGAGCAACTGTTTTTACCATAATTCTTGTATATTTCCTCTATCCCTAGCATTTAGCACACACTGTTGTTGCTGTGGGTAATAATTCTCTGAACATTTTTAGGATTCATACTCAATACATAGCTTGATTAGCCATTGATGCAACTATTTTTACACAATCTGGTTGAAATTCTGATTAATAGCAGGTAATAAATAATTATCTTTATTTTAAGAGAAGTCAGTGAATTTTTTTGAATATCCTATATAATAAAAGGGTAATATGCAAATTGACCACAACAGCAGAACGACCACTGGACCAGTTACTTTGAGGCACACTGACCACCTCTTGGTCCCTTCCCCCGGCTGTCAGGCTCTGATCACCCAATGGCAAAGGGGTACTGAGAGTGGGTGGCAGTGGGGGCAGGCAGCTGGGGAAGATGGCCCTGATCACAGGCCAGGCCTAGGGACTGTACCCGTGCATGAATTTCATGCACCGGGCCTCTAGTTTGTTTTGAAAATTCCTGGTGAAAATAACTGGTCATAGTCTAGGTGGTAGAAGAATTTGGGAACCTAGTCATTGTTCCTGGGGACTTGAAAGATTTTCTAAAGAAAGTCCTTCTTTTGCTTGCAGGAAATCTGTGACCATCTTCTTGGTAAAAATGGAATGGCCCTCTAGTTTAATGAAAGCCAAAATAATATACCCTTACCATAAGCACATTTGATTTTTAGAAAATATAGGTTCTAAGTATTTGTGCCAGAGAACATATCTCTGAACTCTCTGTTGTCTAACTTCCATGAAAACCCCAAAAGATATGTTATAGTCATTCAAATAACATACAACTTATTCAATTTTTTTGAGTTAGTTTTATCCTTAGACTAGGCCAGAATATCAGAAAGCTGTACCATTTCAGCCCTTTTCCCCCATCCACTGCCTGTGAAATTGTTTGGGATGAAATCCATTTTTAAGTTACGCTTGACTTTCCTAATGATTCTTGTGAAAAATGTTGTTGCAGAAATGTTGTTAAAGACATTGTCTGCTTTCTTACTTGGGCTCACTATGTGACAAGGAGGATGAAGGGTCTTAACTATCACTGCATTTTAAAAAAATCTGAAGAAATAGAGCAAAATGCCAAGATTTGTAATGTTTTGGGGGTGGCTACATAGGTGTGCATTTATTTTTCTCTATGCTTTTACAAATTTTTGAACTATTTTTATAGTAATAGTAACATTTCCACCACTACCAGCATCACTCACTTTTTACTGGCCAGTGGTATCCACTTTGAAAGTTTTATGACCTTCCTTCCAGATATCTATTAGGTAGTGATGAGAGCCTGAGTAAACTTCTAAGTGCAATACACCTAGGTTCAACCATGCTTTTGCTACTTACTGCTTTCTATTGGCGAGTTTCACATCATGCTTTGTGAGGGCTAAATGGAAGAATGTGTATAATGTGCTTAGTGGAGTGCCTGGAACATGGTAAGCATCGATGTAAGTGAGCTCTTATCACAGTGTGAGATTGCCTAAGTGGACCATGCTATGGGCAGCTTTCTATGTCAGTGAATATTATCCATGCTGCTAAAAAATAAAAATAAGGATAGAGTGAGAAAAGTTTCAGTTCTTGGAGGCGCTGGTATGTTTTATCCTCATGGGTTGTGTACTTCTGGCCACGAAGAAGTTCAGGGGCAAATTTACCCACATGGGTGAGAACTATGACCTGGGTAAATACGATCTATTTTCCTCTTGTCTTGGAGCCCTACTTTTTGTGACTTACTTTAATTTTCAATTTCATTTTATGTTCCCCTATAAACCTTAGATCCTTTGTGCAATGTGGTTGGGATAAAAGGGAACAAAGAAGAAAAACGCCATGGATAGCAGGAAGAAAGGAGAATAGAAAGAAAGGATTTGTGATACAAGATGTTGAAATTAGTCATTGTGATGTTCAGCTCTTGGATGCATGCTAATCAGCATGATTTTTCATCATGTACAGTACTTTTTCAGGTGCTCTCTGCCTCCCGGGGTTTGTTTTACATTTTGACTGGCATTAAGCCTTTAGCTATTATCCCTGGTGCAACTGTGAGTTTTCACAAATGATGCCACTTGAGGGTTGTCACGGGTTCTGGTTCATGCTGGTGTCTGACAACTCCTGGAACCAGTTCTTCATTATCTATGTGGAGATGAGGCACGTTGTTTTTTGGAAGCAAATGTTTTACCCAAGGTCAATTTCCCTCAAGTGCTCAGCACCAGGGTGTGTGCTCAGGGAATGCAAATTAGCTTCATGTTAGCTTTGGTCAAACCCTGCTAGGCAAGTAAATCTGCTTTTAAAAACATCATAAACACAGATAAACAGTATCTAAATTATAGGATATCTGAGTATATATAAATGTATAAAATTTCACCTTAATTCCAAAGACATTATTCTATAGTACTTTAAAACTCATCTTTGAATTAGCCTTCTGTTCTTTGATTAAACGTACATGTTACTTTGACATTATTTAAATATCTGTGTCATTTTATTTTACTGTAACTGGGGAATAGGTTGAGGATATATGGATGCTTTATATTTTTGTTTGATTATAAAATGCAACATATGCTTCTAGTAGACAATGAGGGAATATAGAAAACTCTAGAGCAGTGGTTCTCAACCTTCCTAATGCCGCAACCCTTTAATACAGTTCCTCATGTTGTGGTGACCCCCAATTTCATTGTTACAAATTGAACATAATTAAAGCATAGTGATTAATCATAAAAGCAATATGTAATTATATATGTGTTTTCCGATGGTCTTAGGCAACCCCTGTGAAAGGGTCATTTGACCTCCAAAGGGGTCGCGACCCACAGGTTGAGAACTGCTGCTCTAGAGGAAATTAAACTATTTGCAACCCCTTTACACAGAAGTAGTTGTAATTAACATTTTATTGTATCTCTCTCCATACATCCTTAAGGTTGTAGAAGTTCTCAAGATGTTTCAGGAAAAATAAATCAAAGTTTTTAGAGTTCTAAAGGTCCTTTTGGGATGACTCCCGTGCTCTGCAAGGCCTCCCTGCCTGAAATAAGGAAGGGCAGGAGCTGGCCTGACCTACTTTTCCACAGAGGAGCCACATCTTTTCTTCTTCCACCATCTCTACCTTTGTGCTAGGCAGTTGACAGACATGAGCAGAGCAAGGGTGACGGGCTAGGTGCAGAAGGTCACCAGGATGGAAAGCCCCAGGTGCCTAGCAATGAACAATAAATTGTAGGGTGGGACCTTGCTCCCAGAGTGAATTTTCCTCCCCTACGCAGAAGGTCACCAGGATGGAAAGTCCCAGGTGCCTAACAAAGGATAACTGTAGGGTGGACCTCTCTCCCTAGCAACATAGGATAACTGTAGGGTGGACCTCTCTCCCTAGCATATTGCTGGTCCTTCGGTTTGGATCCCCTGACATTTCCTCCCTAGAGATAACATCTAGGACTCAGTTGTACTTCAGCTCCAGGACCAGAAAAGCAACAAAATCAGACAAGTAACCACACAGGTGACCTCAGGATCAGTTGCATAGGATAATGACCCCATGCCCTGGCACTGACCAATCAATCAGTGGAGAGCTAGACTCTGAAAAGACACTCCTGGAAAACTCCTGAATATTCTATTGCGATCTCCCTCTGGAATACTGAGGTTGCTGAACCCAGGACTGGTCTGACCCAACTACCTGGTGATGTTTTCACCACCCACAGCGCCTCCATGTGCGATCTGGGCTAGCACTGAGAGGCTGGGCTGAGAACAACAAAGCACTCTGACCACAAAGTCTTTCCCAGATGAATTCAAGCGTGTTGAGACATCTGGCTTTCTAAACACGTTCGGAAATCTCAGTGCAATTGCACGGCATTGTTTACAGAAGGAGGACAGAGAGCAGGGCTTTCCAATACTCTGGGTGTGATTCCTATGGCAGACTTTGTTCTACACTCTCTTCCCTGACCTCAGAGCACTGAACAGCCCATGCTTTCCATAGCAATCTTGTTTCCTTTCTCTGGGGCTGTGGCTCTGTTCTCTTGGAGGATTCTCCCCAACTCCCCACTCTAGTCATGAGATTTGATTAGGGGCTACCAGTCATTGTCCCTGCAAAAGGGCCAGCATGTGACCCAAGCCAGGACTGTCCCTGGGGTTTAAAAAAGAGAACCAAGAAACTAGAGCCTTTCTCTGTTAGCAAAACCAGGAAGATGTGAGCCTGTGTCTGGGAATATGTGAAGGATGGAGGCTGCAGTGAGAGGTATTCATGCAGTCCTCACAGAGGGATGGACAAGCAGAGATGATGAGGGTGGGAGTGCGGAAGGGAGAGAGGAATAGGGGTGGAGAGAGAGAGAGGCTTCAATGGCATTCTAGTCTTTGTTTTGCTCCTTCTGCTCCCCTGGAATCTCTTCTAACATTTTGGTTTTCTCTTTCTTAAATTCCAGGACTGACTTCAGGAATTCTTCCTACAAATGAATTTTGAATCGGTCTTTGGTTACTGGCAACCAAATAACCCTGAACAATGGGAACAGACTCTTTCCAGGGTCTCCTCAGTTCCCTGGGTTCTCAGCTGTCTGTCTTATCCACTATCCGAATTTCCCTGGCTTTCCAGGTGCTAAAGCCCCAGGTTCTGAAAACAGTCTGCCCCGTTCTAATTTGCTGTGGCAGACTGCCGCTCTGATTAAGCTGATATTTGTTCTTAAAGAGTTGCTGGTTAGCCCAGACAGCGTGGCTTAGTGGTTGAACACTGACCTATGAACCAGGAGGTCATAGTTTAATTCCCGGTCAGAGCACATGCCTGGGTTGTGGGCTCAATCCCCAGTGTGGGGCATGCAGGACTTAATGGAATGTACCAGAAGGAAGTCCTTCTTAATCTACCCTAACTCCAAACTCTCATTTTGGGAAATATATCCAGAAATGGAATTATTTAGCCTATCCCTCTACCCTTACTCCCACTCACCCCATCCTCATCTTTGCCTGTGGTTCTGTAACCCATAGGGCTCATCTAATAAACAGGCATTTTCTTGGAGAGAGTGAGGGTTAGCCTTGCATGAGTCTACAGCTGTGGCAGGTCTCCTCTGTTATACTGTCTTTAGAGTCAATTACTGAGCTCTTTTTATCTTTTAATATTATTTTGCAATGGTAAAATGGCAAGATAAATCACTTACTTCAAAAGAGATGACAGATGGCATGGTTTAAAACAAGAGAATGTCTCCAATGAAAAGCCAATAAACACAATGTTGATAAAGTGCTATGAACCAGGAGTTATGGATACAGATGGGCTTGGCTTACTTAGTAAATAATTTGCAGGACCTACTATGTGCCAGGCACTTAGCTAGGCACAGAGACTCTGTCTGTCACTGTGAAGTCACCTTATTTATACTACGTTTGACTGCACAATAAGCTGTAACTTCCTGTTGTCATTTTTTCCTAGGAAAGACCTATCCTGAAAATACCCTCAAGCATTGATGACTATAGGCCAAGCATAAACTCCATATCAAGTTATGAATTTGACATCCATCTGTGCTCAGAAAGAGACAGGGCTGCGCCTTTTCTTACAACCTGCACTTCCCTCGGCAAGTAGCCGAATCTGAACGAGGTCCGAGAGGCGGCTGAACCCCTGCCAGAGGACACTCCACTCCACTGACAGAACAGCACCCCCGCAGTTCTTCCTGCCGACAGGTATCTATTCTGAACTCCTAGCGAAGGCAGTGACAGTTCCCATCCTTGATCTTTTGGCTTGGTTCCCAGGGAGACCTCTTCATGCTCTGTTTTATTCATGGTGCCTCCCAGGCTGGTTTCTTTATTGTAAAAATCGGTGGTAGGAGTAGGGATAATACAATGAACCTGACATAAAATTCAAGTGTCATGATAAAACCATCCCTTTGTGTGCTAAGAGTCTACAAGTAGGGTCTGAGATTCTGTGGAAGGTTTGTGTTCTGAAGATTTTTAAGACAAAGCATCCACAGAGACAAAAAAATACAGTTATGCATATCATGTCGGAAGAGTGAAGGAAATAGGTCAGATAAACCACAGTAGCCTTTGCTGGGAATGCGTTAAGCCTCAGACATCCGAGCGCATGGAGGAAAAAGATGGTGTCGTGAAGAAAAACAGTAGCCAGTGGTTCTCAACCTTCCTAATGCCACGGCCCTTTAATACAGTTCCTCATGTTGTGGTGACCCCCAACCATAAAATTATTTTCATAGCTATTTCATAACTGTAATTTTGCTACTGTTATGAATCATAATGTAAATATCTGATATGCAGGATGTATTTTCATCGTTACAAATTGAACATAATTAAAGCATAGTGATTAATCACAAAAACAATATATAATTATATATGTGTTTTCTGATGGTCTTAGGCGACCCCTGTGAAAGGGTTGTTCGACCCCCAAAGGGGTTTCAACCCACAGGTTGAGAACCGCTTCAGTAGACTGATGGCTGTGTGGACCACAGGAGGAAAGCTACGAGAATATACAGAGTCAACATTTATTCTAGCTTCTCCCTATGAAATTTCATTAACATCAGTTGTCTTTGCTAGAAGAATTATGTATCTTTCTACTTCACTAATTAGGAATCTGTAGGAGAAAGTATGAGCATGCATTTCTTCCATCTGCCCCACCTCCAAAACAAAACCAAATAAAACCAATGGCCAAGTATTACAGAGGTTATCATACTATATCATATACAATTGATATGCACACATATGAATACCTTGAGCAGTATGGTCTTCTCGTGACGGGTGATGTTCACACTGTGGGGTTGTCCATTGGCCACGTTCCTGTGGTCCACATCGATATTATATGGCTCTCTGGTGCCACCCAGGTTGTAGCGAATCTGTAAGTTTCCTATATAAGGGATAGGAAAAAAACTCAGTAATTTTTTTCCAGGTTTCATTTTAATAAAACTTCTCCCAATCCTTGACACTTAGGTTTGCATTGAACCCTGCTTCCTCCTTTGATGTCCATCAATTACATCTGCCATTCTGAATTCTGAGTCACTAGCTCCGAGGCACATGAGGGTTAACGACACCTGGCACCTCGGGTTTACGATCTACCAACAGTGAGCCATCAGTGACCATGATCTCAAAGTTGAAGCAGCAAAAGGTATAAAATGATCCAAGATGGGAGTGTGCCTGGGAAGGAATAATGAAAATATATACAATATAGGAATGTGGAGGCCCACAAAATACTCTGAAGTAAAAAATAAATGCAGGGTACAGGGACAGTCTCACAGCATCGGCAAAGCATGCCATTTGGAGTATGAAAGAATCATGAGCATACAGTATTAAAAACAAACATAACTTATAAAAGATAAACATATGGGATTTGGGGTGGCTTTGCTGACACTAAGGGAGCAAAGCAATTACTTTTATTTGAGGTTAGAGATTGCTTCAATCCAAATGCAAAACAAAGGAAATGGTGGGCTTCCCGGGCCCTGGGTCCTGGTCCCCTCTGTGAAAGCTCACTTTGACTGGATGAATTATTCTTTTTTCCCCTCCTTGTTTCTTCCCAATAATGACAAACAATATTCAAGAAGACTCATGTAATATTCTAGATCTGTTTTTAATTAATCTGCATGGCAAACATTACTTTTATGTCTTATTTATGATTTTTAAAGACCAATATTTTTATCTCATTTTTCACTCAAATTGGAATCTTCATTTTAATAGCTAACATCTCTGAGGTTAAAACATGGAGTCTGACCAATTGCAAATCACCTCATGGATTCCTTGTGGCCTCTCTCATGCACCTTCTACAGGAACACAACTGATATTCTGATTTTTAAGTTGTGAAATAAAACATAATAATTAAAATTTAGTACACAGAAATAAAAAAATAAAGTCATTGGAAACCTCACCATCCCAGGATAACAACTCTAACTCTCTGGCCATATCACCTTCCAGATATTTCTCATGCTCTAATATATACACAAATAAATGCAATAGTTTCTAAATGCTGCCTTTCCTCATCTAGGCATTCCAGCATTACAAGTGCTACTTAAAATATTCTGCCAAGTTCCCAGAGTTGAAAGAAACGTTCATTAGGACAATCAAGAATGAATTGCATTTCCTATTTTTGCTTTCAAAGCGAATTCAACAAACCTTCACTAGTTCTGAGATTTACCTTAGTATTTACTCTAGATCCCTTTGCTCACAGCATTTCAATCAAACATTGTTGGTTTTCATCTATGAAATGTGTCTAAATTTCCCCATTCTTCTTCATCTCTGTACCCACAGGGGCTCCACGGTGCTTGGAATGCCCCATGTGAAACACATAAGAACTACTCCTCTGCTATCTCAGCTCCATCAGAAACCCTCGGCCCTGGTGCCTTGTGTGGGCCACTCCATATCAGTGACTAACTTGACCTCACCTCACTCTCCAGTGAGTCCCCTGTTTCTCTGCTCTTCCCATTCTCTTATTGACATCTCAAACACAATGGATGCAAAATCCGACTCTTGATCTTACCAAACCCCCACCCCCAGACCCCAAATATTCCACTGCAATTTTCCACACATTTTCCTTCATCCCTCCAGCTACTCCTGCCAAAAGATCCAACTCCCCTCTTCCTTCTAGATTACTTGTATGGTCTGTCAGCAAATCTTGGCTCTTCAAAATATACCTCAAATCTTATTGCTTTTTATAATCACCACTAGAGGCCCGGTGCACAAAAATTTGTGCACTCAGGGGAGGAGGGGTCCCTCAGCCCGGCCTGTGCCCTCTCACAGTCTGGGACCCCTCGGGGGATGACCACCTGCTGGCTTAGGCCTGCTCCCCGGGGGAATCGCACCTAAGCTGGCAATCAGACATCCCTCTGGCAGCCTGGAAGCCCTCAGGGGATATCCACTTGAAGGGTGTCCCGGATCAGGGTGGGGGTCCCGCTGGGGTGCCTGGCCAGCCTGGGTGAGGGGCTGAGGGTTGTTTTCAGGCTGGCCAGCAACTGAAGCTCCCAGCCTTTCCTTTTTTTCTTTTCTTTTTATTCTGGGATTTATTTACCTTCTATAATTGAAACTATGTTGCCGTCACTGGAGCTAAGAGCCTGCTCCTACTCGTTCCAGCTCCATGGCCACAGCCAGCTGAAAGTAGGTATCTGGGGTTTGTTTAGCTTCTATAATCGAAACTTAGTTGCTTTCAGGGCTCAGAGCTGGGCCGCGGCAAGCGGGGAACCTTGGCTTTCTCCATCACTGGAGCAAGCAAGCCTCCTGCTCGCTTCAGCTGCGTGGCTGCCAACCGCCATCTTTGTTGGCGGTTAATTTGCATATCACCCTGATTAGCCAATGGGAAGCGTAGCGAAGGTCCGGTCAATTACCCTTTTTGTCTTTTATTAGATAGGATTCCTACCCTCAGACCAAGCCACCACCATATTTGGCCTGAATTACTGTACTAGCCTCCATGCTAACCTCTTGATTCTGCACTACCCTCACCTTCCCCACCCTGGTCTCTGCCCCTCACAGACCCGTCTCCTCTCCACCTGATACTTCAAGTGATCCCCTGCTCAGAACCTTCCAATGCCTTCCTCCTATCTCACCTGTAGTAAAAATGGGAGTTTTCATAATGGCTCTCTAGGCCCTATATGATCTTCCACTATCACTTCTGACATAATCTCTTATTATTCCCCTCCTTGCTCACTGTAGCCTCCTTGCTGTTTCTCTAGAAGCCAGCATATTCCTGCCTCCGGACCTCTGCACTTGCTGATTCTTTCATCTAGGATGCTCACCCCACAGTAATCTGTCTGGCTGACTTCTCACCCCCTTGAGGTCTTTGCTCAAATATCATCTTCTTAGTGATTATTTCTGTGGTTTTTTTCATTAAAAGCAGAATTTACCCACGCCTTTCTGTTGGTCAGGCCCTCCCTTTTCTGCCTTATTTTTTCCCCTATTATAGTTCTTATAATACAATGTACTACATATTGTCCTTATTTTATTGTCTGTGTTTTTCCGCTCAAATGTAAGTTTTATGAGAGCAAGGACTTTTGTATATATTATTTATGATATTATTCCAATGTAGAGTATAATGTCTGATACTTGGTAGGTGTGAATAAATATTTATTGAATGAATGAATGAATGATGATCTCCCTGCTTCTGTGCTTTTTTCTTTCCCACGTTTTCTCTGCAGAGAGGTCTTTTCAAAATGCATAATTGATTCTTTCAATGGCTTACTTAACATTCTTCAAAGTCTTCCAGTTGCTCATAAGATGAAGACATACATTATTTAAAAATAAATATACATTTTATTGATTTTTTACAGAGAGGAAGGGAGAGAGAGAGTTAGAAACACCGATGAGAGAGAAACATTGACCAGCTGCCTCCTGCACACCTCCTACTGGGGATGTGCCCGCAACCAAGGTAGATGCCCTTGACCAGAATTGAACCTGGGACCCTTCAGTCTGCAGGCTGACGCTCTATCCCCCTGAGCCAAACTGGTTAGGGCAAGACATACATTCTTAATGTACCTTATGATGCCCTGTCTGATCTGAGTTCTGCCTGTTACTTTATTTTCAAATCATACCATTTACCTTCTCACTTTTAACATTTGTTACCTTCAACTTCTCATATGCCCTAGAAATTAAATTCTCCTTCCTACCTCAGGACCTTTGAATATGCTGCTTCCTTTTCCTGCTTCTCTTCCCCATTCTTCAGTGTTTTACCCTATTTTTCCTTTATCCTAACAGCATTAAAAATAATCTATATTTCAGAGTGAAGGAGACGAGCAGGCGGTTACTTGAGCAACATGCCGAAAGTTGATTGTCTTGACTCCCCTTTCCTTCCGGTGCTTTAACCTTGTATAATCTCAGCCAACTTTCTTAAACATGTAGCTGCATTCATTCATCACTTATTTATTCATTTCTTCAGAAAACATTTATTTAGTGAAGTGCAGAGCACTGGTGAATCCAATTTTTCAGGGTCTGTTTTTCTCTAAGTGTTGAGTCACTTCTCATACAACCAGCCCCAGTTCCCCAGTGTGTGCCAGGCTGTGCCTGGGTCTGGGAAGACAGAGAGAAGTAAAAGACGGCTCTGCCTTTGACGGCCAGAGCTCAGAGGGACCAGTAATTATGCAAAAAACTGGACATTCTCCTCTCTACTCTCTCTGCTGTTGGTCCCTTTAAGTTCCCCAGCTCATTCAAATCAGTATTCAGTTGTGGTTTTTTAAAATTATTTTTCTCTTTCTTGAACTTTGCAAATATGATTTAAGATGTCTATAACTGCTTCCCTCAATGGCAACAGAAATTATTTGCTTTGAGAAAAAAGATGAGTTGGATCTTTATATTATATATAATGAATATCTATAAACCGTAATAGCAATATTCTTGAATAATAAAGTTCAAATGCTGTATTGATTGCTTTCAAATAATAGCATAAGAGAAGTACAATATGATAGGGAGAAATATTAATATTTGTTCATTAAAATAAAATATTCGTAAGTGTTCATCTCCTGAGGGCATGATAGCAGCATTAAGGAACTGCTCCTGCACTGGCTTCCGCCACTCACGTGCTTTCCAGATTTACTCTCTCCTGGTCGCCACCACTGTCATTGTAAACACTCACATACTGGCACCTATTGTGGGCTGGGAAGACAGGGAGTCCTTATAACAAAGACAGATAGCAACACAGGGCACTAAGTGCCAAGCAGATGACATTGAAAATAAGAGTAACAGGAGTTTAAAGTAAGGAGTCGTCACTGCAAGGAGATGAGACTTGACCTGGGTCTACATTGAAATACTGGGAGGAACACTTTGTAAAGTATGTGATTATCTAGCTATCAAGCTGTATACCTGAAACAGATACAAACTGATATTGAATGTGAACTGTAATTGGAAAAAAAAGAGAGAAAATAAAAGAAAAAAGAAAGGCAGGTCTTAGACCAGAGAAAAAGACGGGGCTTTTCCAAAAAAGGGAATGGAATGGGCAGGAACACAGATGCCCACAGAGCCCTTGGGGTAGAACAAATTCCTTTGTCACTGAATGTGTGACAAGACAGTGGATGTGGATAATAATAACCTCTGACATTTACATGCAATAAGTGCTTTACACATTGATTTTCACAACACCCTATGCGGCAGACAGTATTTTACAGATAGGAAACTTGCATCTCACGACCCACAAAGGCAGATTCTGAATTCAAACCCTGGCATTCTGGTTCCACACTTGGAGCTCTTCCCCACGAGGCAGGTGGTAGGGCTCGGTTGGAAGGTTGCAGGATTTTGGATTTCTCCTGTGGTCTTGGGGGGAGAAGGAGGCACTACTCCTTCTATGATAGGGATACTGTGCATAAAGGAAGACCCACTCTGGCTGTGGTGGGAGGTTAAGGTGAAAGGGACTGGAAGCAGAGCTGGGTTGGGACAGAGCACCCTGGTGGACACATGGAGGGGCCCTGCTGTCCCATGAAGGGGTAACGGGGTCCCAGGAGCCCTATGGGAGGCGAGGGCTGCTAAAGATGCTGGGTGTGGCCTCCCAAACACAAGCTCCACAGGACTGTTTGGCCTGAGGGCCCACAAGATGGGGAAGGGTGGAATGTGCATTGATGATACCAGGCTGTGAGTCTGGGTGTCTGAGTCAGAGCACTGTCAGAACTGGGGGAGGAGCTGCCTCTGGGGAGCAGTGAAGAGAACACAGCTCGACTATGTCGAGTTAGAGGGGTGCCAAGACATTAATTTAAAACATTTTAGTTTTTTAAAAAATTATTTTGGCATGGTCCTTATTGATTTTTTCCCCTAAATGACTTCCTTAAAATTTTTTGCTTTATATCTCAGTTAATAAAAAAGTCAGTACTTGAAGTGTAAAAAAGCCACATTTTCATCAGCAGTTTGAGGATGGCCTTGTGATAAGGTGACAGAAGCCAGCTGGCTATGTTTTGCAAATGCACTGAGAGGGTCCTGCGGTCTCTGCAGCGTGGAGAGAGCAGCTCAGAGCTCTGGGCCTGGAACCAGCATCCGGGCCTAGAAACCTGGGTTTGCCATCACCCACTGGGTGTGCAAGTCACTGAACCTATGTATCCCAGGTCACCTGTAGAAAGGGGATAAAATAGTGTCTATGGCACAAAGATGTGTGTTTAAAGGAATGGATACTTGTGAAACACTTAGCATGCTTTGGGCATCATTCCATGGTAGCCACTGATATTAAATCAATTTACTATTAAATGAAAACCCTTGCCTGCGACGGATATTAAATGAAAATCCTTGCCTGTGACGAATGCCCACAAACACCAGCATGTGTGCTCTCAGGGTGGGTGTTGGCTGTTGAGTTACTGAATACAGTTGGGGACCACATTTTTGCACGGCCATGTCTTGAGGAACAGACAATACAGCATCTACTGGGTTGTGTGCATTAAATTCTTGACAAGCTAAATGTGAGAACCATTGTCCCTGCCCACTGAGTTGGACAACATCAGTGGGTTAAAAATCTATTAGCCAGATCCAGGAGATGTAAACTT
The DNA here is from genome assembly GCF_000327345.1 of Myotis davidii. NCBI lineage: Eukaryota > Metazoa > Chordata > Mammalia > Chiroptera > Vespertilionidae > Myotis > Myotis davidii. The sequence goes on from NW_006300375.1 coordinate 5,468,041, forward strand.
AACTCATGAACTCTTGGAAAGCAGGGGCTATGTCCCTTTTCCTTCTTCCTCACTGAGTTCTTGTATTATTTTTGCTATTTAGAACAGGGATCCTTGCTCAGTGTGGGCACTGACGCGTGTAGAAGAGTATTACTCAGGAGCAGCACAACATCCAAACGGACACCTGGTTCACATTGCTTTTCTGGCTATACTAGTATTTTTCACAAAGTTAGACTGATATTGGACAGTCAAAACTGTATCTTGCCCCCTTTTTTTTGGTTTAACATGATACTGCTAAAATATTTTTCTCCATGCCATTAATTACTCTTTATGAACAGAACTCTTAATGGATACATAACATTGCATAAAATTGTGATTCCCTCTTTCACAAACCAAAATTTTACTCAAGTTAAACTTCTCAGTCCTTTCTAATTCCTAGAGGTAACACCATGATGGACACCTTCATGCTAAATTTCCATCTAATTTTTGGCTAATTATTTTAGGGGTAATTTCTAAAAGGGAAAATCCTAGCATTTATTTACCCATCTTTTAAACTTAGTGTATTGTCCAAAGAACAAGTTGAAGAATTTGCTATTTTTCAAAACTCGAGCTGAATTATGTTAATAATAATTCTTGGTTCCCTTGGAAAAAGACCTTGATCTTTCAGATGTTACTGCCTGCAGTCACCATCAAAGAAGGCTGCAGAGCCTAACCACTGAAGAGCAAGACGATGAGAGAGGGACCTCCACAGTGCCAGCTACACAAGCTCTCTGGGAAATGAGTTAGAGAGATTCGCTCCTTGATACACCTAAAATATATTCATTAGGAAAAAAAGTGATCTTAAATCTGTAAGTGTCTTAGATCTCAAGTTTATACGCATTAGGAAGGTTTACACTTCTCTCTAAGTCAGGCCATAAGGCCATGCCCAAAATTGCCACCAGGATGCCTGTCTTAGCCACCTGTCTGACCCTCTCTGGCTCAGTGCATATCTAGAGATCAAGATGGTCGCAATATTATAAATGTAAATATACCCCTGTTTTAAGTGACCTTTATGTTAGGGATATATTTTATGAATGTGAAATCCTGAGAATGGTTAGGAATGCAAATTTCTCTGGTTCTCTATTCTACTGAACATCTAGATATATGTTCTGTAGGAAACTATTGATCATTATCATAATCAGGATGACTCATTGATTTATATAAAATTAATTTCACTGCTTCAAAGCTCATCTCTGCTTAGGTCAATGGTTAGCTGTCTTTGTCCTTACCGGTGGGTTTGACGAGGACCGCCAAGAAGTCAGTGGTGAGAGAACTGACGTAGAGGAGGATGCAGGGCGCCTTGGAGGTACTGAAGCTGAACCGAATCTCCTCGTGGGCCAGGTCTGGCAGTGGGCCCTGTGGATCCGGTGAGCTCTCCGATCTGCTGCCCGACTCTTTGCCGCTGATCCCGGATGCCTGGAAGTTGTATCGTAGCCACATCCCTTCTTCAAAAAATGCACCAACATCTGTTGAAAAGAAAAGGAAAGAGGAAATTGAAAAATGAGAAGTTGGATGTGGGTACCATCAACAATTTAAACTCTGGTCAATTGTTAGTTTTAGAGTGGCCACTAAGGCAGTTCACCAAGGACGCACTCTGACTCCAGGAAGGGTCTCAGACTGGGTGCACTTCTAGGCAGATGGATGTCATCTCATCAACACAAATCCAAAAAAAAAAAAAGAATCATGCAACAATGTGGAGATCTGTTAATTTAAAATATAATAGTACAATTAAGAAATGTAAATAATGCCAGAAAGAAACTTCCAGTTTAGTACTCAGACCAGAGAACTAATTTAGGCTGAAGAGATGCACCGAAATGAAGGCAGTGTTGTAACATGAATCACCAATGCAAGGCTTTCCCGGGTATAGTCTTTGAGATGGTTTCACTTTGGACATTCACTCACTCAGAGAGCCCCTGAGCAAACCACAAGTCCTGGAAGCTTTGTGGGTAGTGTTTCAAATCACAAGACATGACGGTAGAACTGGGTTCAAATTCGGCATTGCCGTTAAATAGTTATGCGGCCTTAGGGGAAGCTACTTCAGCAGCTTCTCTAGGACTCAGTATTTTATCTGTGAAAGGGAGATCGTAATAGTGAAAATTACAAAAGATACTTAAGTAATCTGCACATAATAAATTGTACTTATTGTTATGATGAAATTAGAAGAAAGGTCACTAACCCTTCATCAGTCTTTTCCTGCAGCCTAATCAGCACTGCTTGGCTTTTAATCATTTCCTGGCAGACCAGCTCCTGCTGTAGTTTTCCCCACTGTTTGATCCCGAATGTTCTGAAATCACCTCCGACTCACTGTGAAACACTGAGGCACTCTTCTGAGGCTTGTTTGGTTTTTAGAGTTACTGTTTCATTGCCCTGTACACATACCCTTCAGAAAGCATTTCTCAAACTTCTTTGCCTATGGAACCCATTATTCTCATCCCACTAAATCAACACTACACAGAATATATTTTGTGAAATGCACTCTATATTATAATAAATAGGAGGGACACACTTGAAAAGGGTTCTTTCATCTGGGAATTTTGAAGTTTCTTCTTGTTAAATAGTCTAGCAAAGCCTGGAGTCAGACTCCTGTGGATGAATCTTGGCCTTGATGCTAACCAAGGGTGCTAACTTGGTCTATGGCTTGAAACTCTCTAAACCTCAGTTTCCTTCTCTGAAAAATGGGGCCACACAGGTTGTTATGAGGATTAAATTATCAAAGTATAACACTTAGCCCAGT
>NW_006300375.1:5470992-5491691 GCF_000327345.1 Myotis davidii
GTATATGTGTGTGGGTGTGCATTTGCATGTGTCTGTGCATGCGTGTGTGCATGTATATGTATGTGTGTATGGGAACGTGTCCAAATGATGGGGGTACCACTGGCATTTAGTGGGCAGGGGCAGGACTGCCGATGTCCTCCAACGTGTGGGACTGTCTTGTACAATTAAGAATTGTCTTACTCAAAAATGCCAGTGTCCTTGTTGGCAAACACAGGATTAAACATACACTTAACCCACACTAGTCACCACATGACTTACTGGATTGTACAGATGCATGAAATGCATCACCGCCCTTGAGGAGCTTTTTGTCTAGCAGTGGGTGTGGAGGAGATGCATCAACAACCTGGACACATGGTGAGTGTGTTCCGAGCGTAGGGTGAGTGTTCTGTGGTTTTCTTGGCAGGCTATGTGATAAGAGCTCCATCTTGCTGCTTAGAAGATCCTAAGCTCTCAAGGAGCTCTCAGAGGCAGTTGCCAACCTTTCAGACCTCACAGACCACACTGCTGTTTAGAAGATCCTAAGCTCTCAAGGAGCTCTTGGAGGCAGTTGCCAACCTTTCGGACCTCACAGACCACCAGCTGGCGATTGCTGGTCTAGAAGATGCTTTAATTAACAGACATTGTTAGAAGGCAGTGTGGTGAGTGCAGGATCAGAGTGTACAGTGGGGGACCTGCAACACTGGGGGCACTAGCCTGGTCTCCAGAGCCCTAGGAAGACTTCCTGGGAGAAAAGACATTGGAGCCAGGACCCAAAGAGCCAGAGGCCGCCACTATGTAAAGGCGAAGAAGAGGAGCAGGCCAACCACAGGTAAATAGCATGTGTTAGGTAAACTGGAGATGAGCAAGGCCGATCATGAAGCGACATTCAGAAAGCTAAGGGTTTTAGATAAATAAACCAAAAATATGCCACCGAGAATACTTTTGGTGGATTTTACAGTCATCGTTAACAAGCTTTATGGATTCATGTCAGTTTTGGAGGAAGGGTTATTCCATGCTTAGGAGCGTTATTCTGAAACGGCATCATAAAGCAACTATTAAACCAGGGCCTGGGAGTGCTGTGAAACATTTAAGGTTTGAAGCGGCAGAGTTACAGCTGTAATTTCTTTGTTTCAGATTACTTTCAGGAAATGCCAAATCAGGGTACTGCAATATCATTCAGGAAAATAATATCCCCAACGCTTCCATATGAATAACTAAAATAACACTAATTTATCAATCCCCAAATAACATCTTTTCCCTCATTAAATGGTCAAAGAGTACTCATTTAGAATAGCTGATTTGAGGTTTTTATACTAATATCAGATAACTTAAGTTTAATGATATTCATTTTTGGATAGAAACTGATACATTTTGCATCTAGTTATTCTAAGATGTATGATGATTACATTCCAAGATGTGTTACAAAGGGATTATTGAATAATGTAATGCTTCTCAAAAATTTGAAATACATTATGCCATCTGTTGACTTAGGGACATGAAGGTGATAGGAACCTTGAAGATGACAAGTAATCTCATCTTAACATTTCTTGGTTCTCAAAACGGATCCTATGTAAACCACTCCTGATTGAAGACAGTAAGTTTTGAAATGTTCAAAATAAAATCCACAAGCCATACATCCCAGAATAGCACCATAAAGACATTTCCCCCTTGTCAACCCAAATCCCTGATGTTTATGGTGATAAAAACAAATACCCAGCTGGCACTCACCCCTGTGACTAAGTTGCTCCTCATCTCTTTCTCCTCCAAGTTCAATAATTCTATTCCTTTTGCCTTTTCACTTAGGATTTCTCTTGCAAGTTGTATTTTTTAAATCAACATGATTCTTTTTGTTTTCTAACCTCCCCACAAGGACCCAGAATTGAAAGCTCCCAACTCACAAATGTGCTATTTTCCAAAAGTTTATTTTAAAGTCAGTAACTTGCAATTTGGAAATAGTTCCCCATAGAAACAATACTTTAAATGATGGTTAACTTTGCCAAGAGAGTCTACAAATGCTGAATCACTCTGGATGGGTAATAAAAGGTAATTGAAGAGTGCCATTGTGTATTAGTAATTAAAACAGAGACAGCAACCACAACAAAAAGGTTAGGGTTTATTATGAATACAAGAACTCCATGGACCTCTGTTCCCACAAGGATTTCATCTCATATATCCAATGGTACGCTGGTTAATGTTAAACAGCTGGCTCTCCAGTGGGAAAACCCCTGATTTTTAGTGTTTGCCTATTCCCATGGTGTAAACACTCATACCTCGGCTTATTTCAATCAGATGACATGATAGCATTAAATATGGACTGAAGAAGAGATGTTCACAATTGGTCTCCAAGCCTGTGAAATGCCTCCTACATATGCTCCTCTACTCCCCCAGCCTCTGACCCAGTTATTCGTACAAACCGTATGTATTGAGCCCCCCTCATGTTGGCTGTCTTAGTCAGCTTGGGCTGCTATAACAAAGTACCATAACTGGGTGGCTTAAACAACAGAAATGTATTTTCACAGTTCTGTTGGCTGTAAGCTCAAGATCAAGGTGGCAGCTGATTTTATCCCTGGTGAGGTCTCCTTTCCTGGCTTGCAGACAGCTCCCCGGCTTGAAGACAGCTGTCTTCTTGCTGTGTGCTTACATTATGAGAGAGAGAGAGAGAGAGAGAGAGAGAGAGAGAGAGAGAGAGAGAACACGCTCTCTAGTCTCTTCTAATAAGGGCACTAATCTCGTCACAAAGGCCCCGCCATCATGAATTTATATAAACCTAATTACCTTCCAAAGCCTCATCTCTAAATACCATCACATTGGGGTTTGTGCATCAACATATGAATTTGGGGGAAGACACAAGCATTCAGTCCATAATAAGAATTCCTTCCTTTGATCTTTGATTGTAGACAAATGCTGTAGTATTTGCTTATTCCTTTCTGCCTTCCAAAGCTCTCCTCTACCTCATCCCAGCTACCCCACATCCTGAAAGCTCTGTATAGCTTCTATAACAACTGTAACTGCTGGGTAGTTGACACTGAGGAAGCACAGGGTCACTGAATTCTTTTATGGCTCAATTCCATTGCCCAAATAATCACTCTCCTTAACTGCTTTTCAATTTATCATCTGGTAAAAAAAATGAGTTCTATGGAATTCAGCTCCTAGTGATGTTGGATATCACCTCCTTATAGGCAGCCCCATTCTGCATCAGGCCCAGCTCCTTCCAGGGCCATCTGCAAGGCCCAGCTCTGTTTAAATGTATTTCCCACTGTACTCCCAAGGCTGTGCAGTCCTAAAATATAATGTTTCTCTCCCAGCCTTACAATGGCAAAATCTGCTTTTATCCCCAAGTGCTCCATGCTGACTTTCCTCCTAATTTTTTTTATTCTGTTTGCTTGATGTTTTCTTCAATTTAATCATTTTAGACTAAGAGCACTGGACCTGGGATGGGTTAATGTTCACCTGTGCCTGTTCTGTTTCCCCAGGTGAATGCACAGCCATTGTAACCATGTTCTCACCATTCTCTCTAAAGATCAGGTGATTTCCAGGTCAGTTTCTATGTAATAAGCTTAAAGTGTCTGAATCTGCACAGAGGAGAAGAAATATCAAAAAAATCTCATGCTCCCCACGAGACACAAATATAATATATATTACTTTAAACACATCAGTAAGTGCTGTGGTCTATGAGTTGACTGTGTAGGAAGGAGTCAGAGGGCTTTCTCACTTGGAATTTAAGAGCCAACGGCACTGAACGACTTGACTTGAATTTTAACAGGAAGAGAGTTTGCATCCACAATTCCAGGGTCATGCTCCTGAAACTGCATTAGGCATGTATGGCAGTCAGCGGGTTAGAGTGCTTTAGGGAAAGCATATGAGATGAGGGCTTTGCCACAACCAACTTCATCTGAGATAGAGAGTAACGTTTTGAGGATTTTGGTCTTTGTATAGAAAGTACTGGGTAACTCTGAAGGGTTTTATACACAGGTGACAAAATTTGATTTTCAGTTTTCAAAGATCATTCTGGCTTCAGTTTGGTGAATGCAGTGGAGGGAAAGGAGAGGGGGTATAGGTAGACCATGAAAGAGGCTGTTGCAATGGTTCAGAGGGATCATGGTCATGGTTTGGACCATTCATCATTGCCTACAAACCTGGTGGACAAGTAGCTAGAATCAAGACATGTTTAAAGGGTAAAGTGGACACAACCTGAGATAGTTAAGAAGCAGGAAAGTGAAAGACAAGTGTTAAGGAGGACTTCTGTATTTCTGGATGGGTGCTGGTGATGTCCCTGGTTAAGGGGACACAGAGGTGTCCTGGTGGGGGTGGGGATGTGGCAGGTATCATGAGTTCAGCTTTGAACAGGTAAAGTTTGAATTGCCTTTGAGTCAGAAAAGCAGAGATACATGATAGGCAGAGGAGAGGACTGGGCTAGAAATGTACATTTTAGAGTCATTACTATAGATGGTAATTAACACCACAAGCCTGCAAGGGTTGCTTAAAGGAAGTTTCTTAGAGAGAAGAAAGGGAAGCCTAGGACTGATTTCTGAGAAAATCAATACTCTAAAGATGGATAAGTGGAGATGAAGGGACCAGAATGATTAGAAGAAAGTGGATTTTTCAAGGAGGAGGAACTGGTCAAGGTCAAAATGTTGTCCAGAGATCCAGTTACATTTTCCTTCAGAGGGACAATTACAGAAGCCCTCTGGTCTCTGCACTTTTACTTCCTCGGGGGCTTTAAATGGCTTCCATTCATAACGTCAAGTTGCTCTCACTGAGATAACCATGAACTTCCATCTACCAAACTGAAAAACAATCTCTGTCCTTATTGGATGAAATGGACACTTTGGCCTTTGGAAACGGTTTCCTTTGACCTTTTTCAATGTTGGATGTTTATCTCACCACTGGCTCTCCTGCCTCTGTCCCTGAAAATGTTGGTACACTGAGCCCCAGCCCTCTGACTCTCACCCAACACCTGGGAGCACCCCATCTCATCACCCATGACCTGAAAACTCCTACAGGGAAACTCCATCTACTTCTTCCCTGGGAAACCCAAACTCAAGACATACAAAACTGAATTCACCATCATGCAAATCTGTTCCTCTCCTGGATTTCCTAGTTTGACAAATGACACCCCATCCAACTGTCACTCAAATACATGAAGGCAGGAGTCATTAAGCAAAACAAACAAACATACACAAACAAACAAACAAACAAAAAACCCTAAATCAAACAAAAACAAACAATGACAAAAAGACCTCATGGACAGACATCAGTATGATGATTACCAGACAGAAAGGGAGGTGTAGGGAGGTAGAAGAAGGTAGTGGGGGAAAGATAGTGATGGAAGGAGACTTGACTTGGGATGGTGAACACACAACACAATATACAGATGATGTATTACAGATTTGTACCCCTGAAAGTTTTATAATTTTATTAATCAATGCCATCCCAATAAAGTCAATAAAAGTTAATTAAAAAAAAAGCACCACAGACTTAAGATCACAGACTCTGTGGCCAGACTCCCATGCACCTGAATCCCAGTTGTGCCACTTACAAGCTGTGTGATCTTGGGGAAGTTACATACCTCTGTCTGGGTTTCCTCATCTATAAAATGGAGATAATAATATCTATCATCCAGGGTTGATATGAGAATTAAATGAGTTCATATTTATTAAGTTCTTGGAAAGAGTATGGCACACAGCAAATGGCACTGTATAAATATTTTTTAAATAGAGTAAAATATGGGTTCTAAAAAAAAGGCAGGAGTCACCCTGAACTCCCTTGTTTCCACTGTCTCATAGTTGTCTCTTGACTCTGTTCTCTCCTCTGGATCTCCTCTGTTGTGCCTCAACTTCAGGCACCCAGGTCCAACTTGGAAAGCTGTAGTGATTTCATAAAAAGTGTCTTCTGATGCGTCTCTTATTCACAGTTTTTTAAAGTGACCATCTTATATATGTGTGTTGCTCCTAAACTTCAATTTTATCCCTTTTAAAAAATGTTGGGCCCTAACCAGTTTGGCTCAGTGGATAGAGCATCAGCCTGTGGATTGAAAGGTCCCAGGTTCGATTCTGGTCAAGGGCATGTACCTTGGTGCAGGCACATCCCCAGTAGGGAGTGTGCAGGAGGCAGCTGATCGATGTTTCTTTCTCATTGATGTTTTTAACTCTCTATCCCTCTCCCTTCCTCTCTGTAAAAATCAATAAAATATATTTTTTAAAAAATGTTGGGATATAATTTGTGTGTATGTGTCACTGGATACATTTCAGAGAATCTGTAAATCTTATTAAATTTCCAACAACAGTATGTGTGTATGCCTTTTTCTGGGGACAGGGTTAATAGTTTTCTTGAGATTTCATGACCTCACCCTCAAAAGTTTCAGGAGTAATAAAAAATGAATTCACTCATTATGCTCTGACAAACAACACAGTGAGATGCTCAGTGTAGTTAGGCACTGTGTTAGATGCAGACTCGGCTCCCAGAATGACCTGCATTACCCTCACTATCTGTACCTGCTCCCTTCTCAGCCATATCCCTCCCTCTCTGGATACTCTGCATGTGATCCAGCCTGATTGCCTTACTGGCTTATCACATGTACTTCCTTCCCATCCACCTCTCCTCCTTACTCATGCTTGGATTCCATCTCCTTCCCTAAGTGCCACATGCTATACACAGGGCTCCTCCTAAGTCCTCAGAGCTCCTCCTTAAAATTTGAGTCCAACAGGTGCGACCTGATTTGCTTTCAAGTTAGTGCACATGCCGTGGAACCTCCTATATGCCCGGCCCATGCTGATGATGAAGGTAAACACGATGAGGGCCTGTTCCCTAAAGGAGTTCACTACTAGCTGGGAGACAGAGTAAACACATCATCTGAATACAGCATGCGATCTAGAATAACAGAGAGTGTGGAGAGAAACAGCAGGAGAAGAGAAAGATGGGCTCTTTCTGTGGGTGGGATGTGGGACTGTCTGGATTACTTCACTAGGCAGGTGACTCTGAGTTGTGTGTGGACAAGTGAGAACCTTTGCAAGGTGAACAGGAGGGCGAGGGCCTTCCTAGCACGCCCTCCAGAGGTAGCGGGAACACAGGCATGGGGGTGAATCAGTGTGGGGTTTAGGAAATTACATCAGAGCTTCTCAATCTTGGCTGTGCTTTGAGAATTCTATGTCTGAGGCAAACTCTTAGGAGTCCTGATTGGATTGGTCTGGAGAAAGGCCAGCCTATTGTATAGTTCATCATTTGCTCAGCTGAGTCTCATGTTCAGCCAGGACTGAGCATCGCTGCTCTAGATGTGGAAAACCTGCAGGATTAGCACAAAGAATTCCCGTGTCCTCCATAATCAGATTCCCCCAACTTTTAATACTTCACCACATTTATCTGTGTCTCGGTATTATATACACACATGTAACATATATACACATGGAGACTAATTCCTGAACCATTTGAGAGCAAGTTGAAGTGAAGAAACCAACATTGATACAACACTATTTTCCCATTTCTGGAAAACATATATAAACAGACACAAATATCTGTATACACACAAATAATTTTGGAAAACCATTTGAGGCTATGTATATGTATATGTATATGTACATGCATGTGTATATGTACATATATATGTATTTCAATGTAGAACTTTTTTTTGCAGATAGGCAATACAGGGGCCCACCACTGACTCTTCCATTCTGGGAAGGGAAGAAAGAGAGAAGAAACATGGGTGTTCTGCAAACCCGTCCCATTGTGTGCCACAGGAAAATCATGGAACCAAGTAGCTCACGAGAATGTGAGCTTTTAAGGGTAAGAACTTTGTGCCCTCAGCCGGCCCCTGGCCTTCAACAGGTATGCAATAGATATATGTGGAAATGAGCAGAACTGAAGTCAAATTTTTAAATAGAAATAGTATATACTTTAACTGGCTGGTCCACACTGACCTTACTTAGGTGATATTTTTCAGTTTAATTTTCCTTGTAAAGTGGCTTTTTTGAGAGAAGTGCTATTCCGTCAACTTAGACATCATCGTGAAGTAAAAGAGCAGTCAAATAATGAAAGTATTATAAGATACATGTAAAATAATATCTCTAAAATAATTAAATGCCTTACAACTTAATGGATGCTCTAAGACATGTTGGCAATGTGTTTCTATCACTAGCTATAATTTTTCAAGGGTACTTTCTCCAAAGAAGTTATAATATGAGGTACTAGTAAAAAGCAAAGATTCACCTCAAATAAATCAAGAAATAATTATCTATCAGTACATTTTGGAAAAAATAAGTTTAGGATTATGAATTATCCCTGTTCCTGAAAATGAGGTTGTTATTGAAAAGTTATTACACTTTGCCCTATGGCAGAAGGAGAAAGGAAGTTCAAAAGGTAAGAGGAGAAAGGCAAAGAAGAAAAAGAATACATTTTGATAATTCATCGCATTATCACACATGGCCTTGGATGACAGACTCCGTGTGCCACCAGCAGAAAGAACCCTCCTGACACCTGCACGGGGAAGCCTGTTACTTGCCGAGGGAAAGGAACATTGTGGGCCATTTGCCAGATCCTCTTTTCCTTCTGCTTCGATGAAGACGATATTCTCAAACAAGGAAACAGCTTCAGTTATAAAACTGACAACTAAAATTTTACTAATATTTTTCCCTCTGTTAGAAGCTTTCCCCTTTTTTTCTATCACATCTGTGCAAAAATAGAGGTATTCATTATTGCATAAAATACAGTTATTCTTATATGGAATAAATTAAAAATACTTGCAAAAAGCTTTCTGTAGCTCTCTTGATATACATACATACATACATACATACACACCCACACATACATAAATATACTGTATACATACATAAAATCAAACTCCAAATGGTCTTGCAGAAAATGGGTGTGTATGTTTGGGATGTATGTATATAAATATGTGTGCATATATTTTCCCCCAGAAAATATATGAAAACACACACACACACACACACACACACACACACTATCTGGAATACCTCAACATGGTTTTCCGAAAAGCATTTGTTGCTTAGTGACCTGCTGAGCCCTCATTTGCCCGAGTTTTCTCACTGACCTGTCCTTTGACATGAAGGGAACAGCAAGAGCAAGTCCCACTGGCAGGTGAGAGGACCGCCCAGGGAAAAAGTGTACCACACAGAAAATGCGGATTCAAGTTCAGAATTCCCCAAAAGGCTCTATGTATTATTTCAGCACCCAGGCCAGTCATTCAAAGAAACAGCCTGAAGGCTCAGGTTTCTGGTATTTTAAGGCTTCGATCTTCTGTTTAATATAGAGGATCCTGGCTCAGGAAGTGAGATTGTCCCTATTCCAACGTATTCATTTGCCTTTTCTGCTTGTAACATTCTGTTCCAAAAACAGAGCTCCATAGCCACATACATCACATTTTAAAACTAGAATATTTCCCTGCCTTTTACCATTTCTTTTGTTCCATAGTTTGGGGAAGGTTTAAAAGTTACTTCTTTCTAGTTTCTCATTTTCCCATAGTCCTGAGTGTAAAGAAATGTCTGCAAACATAGCCTTGTTCAAATGGCACCTTTGTTTAGAAAGAATGGAGACCCGAGATGGTGTGTTAAAATGGACAGAGCCTGCCCATCCTGGCTTCATTCTAATTGGAACTGACCCCCTGGAGAAGGGTAGGAAGCCTGGTTGCATACAAAATCTGCTTCAGCTTAACTGGGTTGTCTCCTGAGAATCAGGAAAACCAACGATGTGAGTCTTCTCATGTCTATGAGAAAAGGGAAACCTTTGAAGACAATGTGGTTTAATGAATTCAGCCTGAAAGTTTTTTTTTTTTTAAAAAGTAAGTTCTTGTGTTTGGCAATGGAAGAAATGAGATAAAATAGTGTAAACATAAAATTTTATATTTTGAGAATGATGAGCATTATTAGGTAATGGGTATGAGGTCAAAAGGTAGAAAAACTTAAACAGCATGATAAAACAAATGGTCACAAGTCAAACAGTGCAATTGGAGTGTGAGGTGTTTGAAGACTTTCATGCCAGAGATTCCCATGCCTTTCCCTTCTGTCATGCTATATCATGAAAGCCACATGGCAGTCACAGTCTGATCATTAAAAATACTCTTTTCACCCTGGCTAGGTAGTTCAGATGGTTAGAGCATTGTCCTGACACACCAAGGTTGTAGGTTCGATCCCTAGTCAGGGCACATACAAGAATCAACCAATAAATGCATGAATAAGTACAACAGATCAATGTTTCTCCCTTTCTCCCTTCCATTATGTTTCTAAAATCAATCAATAAAAAGAAATATTCTTTCCAAATGACATTTTGCGTTTTAATTCTTTCATACTTATATTTGAATGTAAATCTGACATTCTGAGAGTTTATTTCCAACTAGATGAAAGAAGCATAATGTAGAGAAAACTCAGGAGCTGTGAGGGAGGCGATGAACTTCTGCCCCTCTGTTGATGGCGGGGAAGTGGGGCATCACTGCTTCTGCTAAGTCTCATAACCTGAATCGGATGCCTCTCCACTTTCTCTAGAGCTCAGCGCCAATTCTGAGAGTGCCTATCATTTACAGAAAGTTAGAAATGATGTTATTTAGCCTTACAGCACCTTGGGATACATGCCGTTGTCTAGGCTCTACATTGTTTCCACCAGCCTCCGGAGAGGTAAGGTTTTTATATGTGCGTTAAAATCATCCTTTTAACTACATAGATGCCTACATTCTATCCCACACCATGGAATGAGGGAACAGGGACTCAGAGAAGGCAAGTAACTTGCCTGGAGTCACACAGCAAGCAAGTTCTTATTATTAACTATTATCTAGTGCTGCCTTCCAATGTTTTTTTTACTCATCCTTTATCTGGAAGAAAGATATAAAAAATGCAACTTAGCCACTTAGCATTTCTACTTTTTAAAAACTGAGGGTGGGAGCCTGGTAGGCATGTTTTGAAGCTCTGGCAGGCAGGGGGCTATGGTTTCTGCTACCGAGGAGTCTTTGAAATGCTCTCCATCAGCACTGTCCAATAGGAATACAGCATGAGCCACACTGATAATTTTAAATTCTCTTGTAGCCACATTAAAAAAGTAAAAAAAAGGAAAATGTCATGAATTAATTTAAATAATGTATTTAATTTAGTATATCCAAAATATTATCTTTCAACATGCAATTGATATAGAAATTACTGAAACATTTTTGACACCTATTTTTTTTCATTCAACATCTTTAAAATCCACTGAGTGTTTCCTGTTTCTAGCACATCACAGTTTGAACTGGTCCCAGTGCAAGTGCTCAATAACCACATGTAGGTAGCAGCTACCACACTGGACAGCACAGCCCTAACGAATGAAAGAGAAAAATAAAAGCATTTGCCAATGTCTGCTGTTTCCGCCAGCCTCCGGAGAGGTAAGGTTTTTATATGTGCGTTAAAATCATCCTTTTAACTACATAGATGCCTACATTCTATCCCACACCATGGAATGAGAATTTCTGGTAATGGCCTTTGGATGTGCCTAAGCAAAGAGGAACTTGAAAATTCATATTTCTAGTTCAAGGCTCTTAGAGTAAAAAAAAATCTTGAAGTTGCTTAAAATATGCCTCCCACCTATCTCTTTCAGGAATCTGGGGAGATGATACATGGAAGACTGTGGCATTTAGAATCCAGGCCATTTCTCACCATCAGACATTTGCATAGTAGCTTAGAAAATAGTTTTTTCTGGGTTAGGAAAGTGGAGGTAATTTAGCAAAGTGATCATTTCATAACGTACATCACTCCTCTGCTCAAAACCCCCTTGAATGGATCTCTGTCTTCCTCTGAGCAAAAGCCACGCTCTTACCATGACCTACTACCCCTAGTTATCTAGGCCTTTTCTCCCCATTCCCAGGCGCTGTTGCCTCCCTCACTGCATTTCCCTCTGTTCTTCCCATGCAGCCCACTCCACTCCCTCCTCAATGGCCTCTGTGTGTTCTCTGAGCACCCACATTGGACCAATTTCTAGCCGGGGCTTAGAGATCAATATTTTTAAGATGCTCTGAGTGCCAGGGCAGTGCACGGCCTCTTGGCTCTCGTACTAAATGGGTTTTTTCTCCACAGAGCTTCCGGGAAGCACGAAGCAGCAGTGAATTCAGGTCACGTTTTCTAACTAGCACTAGCACTTTGAACACTAATACTCCATGGAGCTTTAACCGACTGCCACGACAAGGGTAGGGCTGCAATGTTCTCGTGTAAGTTCCAGTGCCTAACAAGGACACATCTGAAAAGATGGCCACTGTGTGTTAATATAGAGAATCCACACACAAGAACAAAATGTCCCCAAGAAACTGTTAGGGTATGCTACGCATAGGGAGGACATGCCTGCCCCAATCCTCACAGCCCTAGTGCAGGGATGCAGTTATTTTCACACAGGAAATTTTAAAGGGGCTGTAGCAGATACTGACTTATCGTAACCACTAGGCACCTCAATGAAGCACCCAGACAAGGAGTCACTTTAAGCATATAAGGCAATTAATAATCCACATTAGGTACCCGATGATTGACAAACTTTTATAAAACACTCTCGGAGATGTTTTAATTCTTGGGTAATTTCCCACTGCCAAACCTATCACCTCCAAACCAAATGGCTTCGAGCTGCCCATCCCTAACCTGAGGCTTCAAAATAAAACTAGAACAAGGCTGTAACCAGCCATCCCAGAGGTGGGAGCTCTGAGTAGCAGACAACAGCCTTGGTTGCTACAGGCCTGGCTTGGGTTGCCTAGGTCAACCTGTTTGCAACGTAAACATCATCAATCTTATCGGCCACCTTGACATTGTTCCCTTAATGTGGAAGTCTGGCGACTCATTTCACAGTTTCTGTCAGGTTGAGATGTGTGCAGGGAAAGGATACATGGGTTCAGGGTCCAGTGGGCCAGCAGGAAATAACCCTCTGGTCTCCCCAGCGCTTCAGGGAGACCCCAAGTGGTGCCCACACAAATGGAGCTGGAAGAACTAATCTCCTCTGTGCAGGATGGAGGGGAATGGTCCAGACATGATTGACAGGAACCCTAGTTATTTTTTTAAAAAAGTATACCACTTACTTTTATTAAACAGGGGGAAAAATCAATACATTTTCTGAAGAGGCAGATATCTCAGTAAGCTTTAGTGAAAACCAACTTAACATCAGCTTATTCAACACAGCTTTTAGAATAAGTGAGCAATTAAATTCTTAAAGTAGGAATAGAATAGTAACAAGCTCTAGACTCTAGAACACTTGTAAGCCAACAAATTAGACACTGTTTTGCTTAACAATTTTAGCTTTAATGTAAATATATATTATTATTTAGGATATCAGCATCTGAACTACATAATGACTTTATCATTTTACTTTAATTAAAACCAAGATGTCTGGAACCTTCAGTAGTCTTTAAAGTTTTCCAAAACGGACATAAGCTAACCCCTATTCCTCTCTACATATTAAACGTGAAATAATTTGTCACAATATATCAACATTTGCACAGGAAGATCTTTAAGGCTTCTGGCACACAAAATGTGTAAACTGTGTGTGACAATATCATAATGATATACAGAAAATATTTAAACTTTAGCTTGTGCAAATTAAGTTCTAAAGATCAAAAAACCAAATCCTGGTTTTAAATGAGCTTTTCAGGTGAGATGTTTAAGCTGCTTTGCTAATCTCCTCTTCTTTCCATTAGTTTTGGGTTCAAAAGGCAGCTAGCTGCATCAGCAGTGTGACAATAATGGGCTGATGGGGTACGATGAGCTGTCAGAGGGCTCAAGCCCTTCAGGATTGCTGAAATGCTTTCTTTTAATTTAATTTTTCATTTTGTACGTGTGTGTTATTTCCATGATCAGAAAAATAAATGTTTGCCCTGAATGAGACATGGCCTGTCACTGACAGATTAGACAGTTTGAACGCCAATGGTCATTGTACAATGGCTGTTGTTTTGCTGTGAAAAATATTAAAAAGACTGGATTGACATTTTGGCTTTGTTTCTGGATTTTAAAACAATTGTTACAGAGAGAATTTTTCTTATTGGGTGACCTTTTTATTTTTTTGTATTGCTGCAGGCTTTTAAAAGGCTCCTTTTTTGTTTTAATATATACTTTTTGGATTATGGAATACATCAAAGGTCTTGCATTGCATTGTTTTCAAGTAACCATCCATATTTGGATAAATGACCATAAATAATTAGGAAATAATTATATGAAAACTGGGTTCAAGACCAAGAAATTCTGATAAACTTCAAATAAAACTAGACCCAAATTATTTTCAAAAAATGTTTTTGGCCAGGGACACACATTTCCATGCTAGTGCAGGTGAATACTATTTGAAGTGGATTTATGGTAAGTTTTTGGTGTAAGAGGATAATTTTTCCTTTTGTGCATATTTTATGATGCACATTAATTTAGTAGCATATGGGACTAAATTAATAAATCGGGACTCATATTTAACATTGTTTTCCCACTAGGAACCTGCATTCAGAGAGTCAGGGACGCACAGTCTCAAAGGGGAGTCCCAGCTCTAGCAGGGGTGTTCCCTGATTCTCTCCCTGAGCCCAGATCCTGGTGCAAGCTGTGCCTTTCCTGGAAGGGCCTCCATGTGTCTCTGCGTATTGCCTGCTCCCACAGCTCAGTGGCTGTCCCCTGCCCTCTGCCTGAAAGAGCAGCTCCTTCATTACCTCTGGAGGTTATGGGGACAGGCGTTAGAGCTAAATTGTCTATGTCCAAATCCTTACTCAGCCACTTAGATGGGTAACCTCAGGCAAACGCCTTAATTTCTCTATGCATCAGTTTTCATGTCCATAAAATGGGTCTAGTAATCAGGGAATGAATGAATACATGCAGAATGCTTAGGGGAGCGCCTGGCATGCCGTGAACTGCCATCATTGCAAAACTTCTCTGATCTCAGCTGCAAGGAGCCAGTCACCATTCTGCTCCCAACAACTCCCTCTCCCAGGGGAGAGTTTCCAACCCAGCCCACCCCACCTCCTCAGCTCATCTCCATCCTGCCCCTGTGCACTTTTCCATGCCTGGACACATCAGGAATCAGAAGGGTCTAATTAATGGTTGATTTGTTTCATTTGAGATTAAGGCATGAGCCATTTGAATTATACT
This sequence comes from Myotis davidii, assembly GCF_000327345.1. Classification (NCBI taxonomy): domain Eukaryota; kingdom Metazoa; phylum Chordata; class Mammalia; order Chiroptera; family Vespertilionidae; genus Myotis; species Myotis davidii. The sequence continues at coordinate 5,486,037 of NW_006300375.1, forward strand.
TTCAAAATATTATTTCCCTTGCTAGGTCTTATTCAAAACAATCTGGGAAACCTCAGTTATGATTGCTCTTTGGAATTAGTAGACAATGGATCCTGAATGTGGTCAGCTCTGGGGAAAGTTAATCGTAAAGGTGTGTGCAAATGGGAGGTTCTTTAAAAGCTCTTTAAAAATGCTCTTTGTGCTTTTGCTTTCATTAGTGTTTGCAGAGCTAATATGAGACCCAGTACAATGACCAAGACAAAGATCATTAGATTTGACAGGTCAAATGTTGATGTAGGTGCTTTTTGGAAGGCATTTCTTATTCCCACTGCCATTGGAAGGACAGTAGGGTGCATTTGTAGGATCACGTGCTCTGAATGCCCTAGTAGCCCCCCTTTCCCTTCCGCATGGTCTTTTCTATGGTTCAACTCCAGGGGAAATATTAGTGATTCCTTGGAAAGTAGTTGTTCAGGATACCAAGAAAATGGAGAAATAAGAGTGGCCTTCAGGTACCTGGCACGATTTTATGAGAGTCTCAATTATAGGATATATTACATCCTGACTTGGCTGGTTTAATGAATATCACAGCTTTGGAGTTGTCCATCACCATGGACCTCAGATTATAAAAAACTGCATCAAAGGAAGAGGCAGGAGACGTCTTTGTGACATTTCATTGCCCAAAGACACACACTGAAACAAGATTGATTGTATTAGCCTGTGATACTCATGTTATCAGAAAAGCTAGTTATAATTTAGGCTGTGAATTCAATGCTGCAGGGAAGGAAACTCTAAACAGTCAGCTTGGACTTCTATGGAAATCACTTTCACCATTTTCATTCTGCTTTTAAGTTGGCTGTTTTCTTTCTTCCTATTTTTTTCCAGGGGTGGGGAGCTAACATGAAAAGTGTTCAGAACTGAACATCTGAAAAGGTGGTTCTAGAAAATGCTCCTTCTTCAAATATTTACCAAGCACCCATTTTGTGTCAGGCATTGTGCTGGGGCTAGGGATACAGGCATAAAAACATCTTAGCCTCTGTCTTGAAGCAATGTACAGTCAGACACTGTGACAGGTGCTCAGACCCCTGAGAAATATAAGAAAGAGAAAGGAGAGCCACACCTATTCCAGGGGCCTAGAAGAGGCAGTACTGGACCTTGTTATGGATGGAGGAATGGTCAGAGGCTCCCACCAGTTAACTGGGTGTCTATTGAGTGCTGCTCATGTCCAGCACCCTACAAGATAACTGGGGATGAGATAACACAAGATGAAATAAGATAAAGCAGTTTGTTAGTGAATGTTAAGTGCTTTTATACATAGCACAGGTCACTTGAGGCTAGAGTCATCTTAAAAGGCATCTTGATGGCCTGGCCAGTGGCTCAGCGGTTAGGGCACTGGACCTCACACCGAAGGGTCTCAGGTTAGATTCCTGGTCAAGGGCAGATATTTGGGTTGTAGGTTGGATCCTCAGCCCTGGTTGGGGCGCAGACCGGAGGCAACCAATAATGTTTCTCCCCCCCCCCCCCCCAATCTCTCTCTAAAATCAATTGAAAGACAACTCGATTTCACTGTTTCTTCTCTCATTCTTAGCCAAATTTCAAAGTATCTGGAATTCATTTGTCCTAACTTGTGGTTTGTTGTAATGGCTATTTCCATATTTTGTTGAAGATACATTTTTTTGTCCTTTATTTCCTTCTTTTTGATATCAGTGGCATTGAGAGAAGGAATAAAAGTGTCTTTATTTACTATATTTTTATTTGCATTTTTCAGCAATCCTTTTAATGTGGCATTTAAGGTCACTGTTTTTATGGATGCTATGAATGCAAGTATTCCTTTTTTATTATTGTCTATGTTTTATTTATTTTGAGCTTGTGCACTCCTTCCCCTCATCTCTCTTTTAAAATTTTTCAATACAGTTTATTTTCAATATTATTTTGTATTAGTTTCAAGTGTACAGCAAAGTGGTTAAACAATCATACAGGGGTGGGAAAAAGTAGGTTTACAGTTTTGGGTACATGAAACACTGTATTTTTGTTTTATCATTTATTTATTAGTAATAATCATAACCTGCATGTCTTTTTCCATATGAACAACTATAAACCCACTTTTGCCAACCCTTGTCTATTTCTATTTTACTAGTATTTCTCTAGGTTAGATTTCTTGAGTAAAATTACTGGGTTAAATAGAATGTACATAGGTTACATTTTTAAAAAATCCTTACCTAAGGATATTTTTCCATTGAGTTTTAGAAAGAGTGGAAAAGAGAGGGAAGACAGAGATAAATATCAATGTGAGAGAAACATCAATTGATTGCTTCCTATACATGCCTGCAACCAAGGTACGTGCCCTTGACCAGAATTGAACCCAGGGCACTTCAGTATGCAGGCTGATGCTCTAACCACTGAGCCAAACCGGTCAGGCCATAGGTTACATTTTGATAGATAATATCTGATTGACCCCTGAAGTTCGTTTTTGCGCAGTCTCTGATGGACTTCGTTAGGGTTGGAAGGGTTGGAATCCCCACTCCTGACCAGGCTGGGACATAGGCAAGTGGAACTTTTCAACCTGGTAGTGATTTCACTGTTACAAATGGGACCCCGTGCAGGCTCTCGGCCGCCCTTGAGTGGGCCTTTCTCAGCGACACATCGATCTTGCCAGAACTTCCTTTTAAATTCTTTGTTCTTCAGTAGCTAAAGAAGAGTGAGTTAAATCATAAAGAACCATTTCTGGCTTATTCACAACAATGAAGAAAAGAAAAAAGAGGAAACACTGTTGGTGTTCTGAGAACCAGGCTTCCTCACGTTGGGCTGGGACGTGGGCACTGCGTTTTGGGGAGTCAGGTTGGCTCCATGGATGAAAAGCCATCAACACTTAAACCCTCTAATCCTCCTCGCCCATATGGAAATCTAGCCCAAGTCATAATGTAAAACACTGAAATGCCATTTACAAAAACACATACTGCAGTATTATGTACAATGAAAACATTGGAAACAATTTCAAGAGCAGAAACAGAAATTGCCATTTCCCTCTTGTGTGACATTAGATTAAATACACTTTGGTAAATCCACTGGATAGAATATTAAGCAGTCTTTTTTAATGGAGGGCATGAAGACCAAGGGTTTCAAGGAAAAATGTTTATGCTATATATGCTAATGCTAGGTACAGAATGATCCATAGTAATTCTAACAGTATACATTGATTTAGGAATTCAGAATACATTTTCCTACAGTATTTCCAATATTCTAACAAGAATCAATAACTAAAGATTATTTATTTGGTAATGTAACTAAGTTATAGCACTAGTACAATCAGCCTAATTTCTGGATCTGAGCTGCAGAAGGAGTGAGGGTAAGTTTCCTCTCTCTTGGCCAGTGCAGGACTGGTCTCAGGCAGATGGTGAGAGAAGAGCGGCACTGACCACCTCTCCCTCCTAAAATGTCCTTCCAGCCTCTTCTAAAGCCCTCCCAGCTCTCTGTCCTCACAGAAGTCACTGTAACTACCTCCTTGAAGCTTGTCCAATGCCTTCCTCACTCCTAAATTACACGTGGCTCCGTGAGGATTCACCTTAATCTCTCAATGCACAGTCAAGGGTCTTGCCCCCTCCCAGACCCACTCCTGCTAACTCCAATGATGCCAGTAGACTATCAGGCCACAGGAAAGAGAGTGAGCAGTCATACAGCTCAAATGATTTTGGGTCGAAAGTGGCTAGTCTCTAGGTGCATTCCTTAAACTATTCATATTCTTCCACAATCTCTTCCTTCTGAACCCACAGATTCTCTGCAAGGTTAATATAAAAAATTTCAACTATTCCCTCTAAAGTAACGGTAGTGAGAAACTCTGATAGCGTGAGTGTGTGTGTGTGTGTGTGTGTGTGTGTGTGAGTGTGTGTGTGTGTGTATGAGTGTGTGTGTGTGAGTGTGTGCAGATGCAAACTGGGGTGAGGGTGGGGTCAGTAAACTGGGCAAGGGCAGCTATTTACTTATGTGGTTTGTTTTTATAAAAGGGGATACCTACTGTGATGGCCAGGCTGTTTGTGTCCCCCCCACCCCAAATTCACATGTTGGAATCCTCGCCCTTAAAGTGATCGTATTAGAAAGTGAGGTCTTTGGGAGATGATTAGGTCATGAGAATGGAGCCCTCATGAATTGGATAATTGTCTATTAAAGAGACACTATAGAGCCTCCTAGCCCCTTCTGCCATGTGAAGATATAACAGTAAGTGTGTGGCCCAGAAGAGAACCCTCACCAAACAATGCTGGCACCCTAATCTGGGAGTTCTAGCCTCCAGAACTGGGAGAAATAAGTTTCTGTTGCTTACAAGCCACCTAGCCTATGACATTTTGTTACAGCAGCTTGAACAGACGAAGATACCTACCCCGGTTTCTAGGATGCTTGCTGGCTATAAGCTGCTTGTGAATTCGTTTATTCTTTAGAGAATAACATTTTTAATTTGTCTAGAGAATAATTTTTTTATTTTGTGCCATAATGTTTACTTTATCCTTTGGCCCGAGGACAGAGAGCTCATGCAGCGATCAGAGTGTTGCTGTGCAGGGGGAAGGCATATGCTTGGGCTGCACCACGGCAATGCGCACAGTTGCAGACCAGATTCCTCTCTAACAACCATGCAACAAGGTGAGCAGGTGGCTGTAACTGACCAGATGTGTCTGGTAATTATTTTGGTAATTTCCATGTTTTGTTCTAATTTCAATCATTAGAGGAGATTCAATACAGTGCTGCCTCCAGACTAGAAGAGAGATTCTGTGATCCTTCAGCAGCCATCAACCAGTAACTCAAAGCATGAATCTCATAAATAAAAAAACTAACAGGGCACAGCCTGTATTTATCCAGCAAATCATTTTCTTTGTAAAAAGCAGTCTAGAGTGCTCTCTCACGTCAGAAGAATTTCTTTTGTCAAACCCACCATGCCCCTTGTTCCAGTTCTCACATTATATATTTGTAATGAAATGTCTTCTCTACTGTTAACACAAAATCATGGATATGGTATGTGGGTGGTGCCATAAAATACAAAGTAATAGCTTGTTATCTGTGACCTATTGTTAGAAAGGTCCAATTCAACTCTGGCTCTGTTTTTCTGTGGAGTGAGTGTGTGTGTGTTTACTCAGCCACACAAAGAGCCCCCGGAAGAAAGGCAAAGGAAGAAGGGAAAATTATTCAGAACTTTTGGGACTTAGTCCTGTACTCAGCCTTCATGGTGGTAAGTATGGTATAGAAAGAGAGACAAATGTGCAGGATGTATTGGCCTCTTTCCATGGAATCACTAAGTGCCATTACACACAGGACCACCACCAAGGGAAGGGTGCCATGTAGACGGGATAAAGTGCTCATGGGCAATGTGGATGGTGGTGAACAGACCTGCTTTTGGTGCAGCTGAAAATGTGAGATATTTAAAAGTAAAATACCCTGGACAATTCATTATATTGCTTCTTTTTATATTCATGAAAGAAAAGAAATGTATAGAGTTTCAGCTGAAATCATGAAGGTACTATGTGAGAAAAGATAGCATTATTTTTGTAAACTTCACATTATTTAGAGTTGATTATTTCAAGGCCTTCTAAGGGGACTGGGGGAATGGTCTCTGCCAGCTGAGCCTGTGATCACATCATCCTTGTCCGTGAGCATCGCAGCCTTAGGGTCCACTAAGCCTGCAGCAAAAGAAAGAGT
>NW_006300375.1:5491808-5499266 GCF_000327345.1 Myotis davidii
AATATCTCTGTGTTCTGAGGATGCATGCATGTCCCTGAGTTCTGAAGGTGCATGGATGTCCCTGCGTTCTGAGGATGCATGCATGTCCCTGAGTCCTGAGGATGCCTGGATGTCCCTGAGTTCTGAGGATGCATGCATGTCCCTGAGTTCTGAGGGTGCTTGAATGTCCCTGAGTTCTGAAGGTGCATGGATGTCCCTGAGTTCTTAAACCCGCAGTGATTGGAACCCAGAGCTGACATACACTGAGTCTTCCAGAAGACATTTTCCGTCTTTAATGTTGATGAAGGTGAAAGGTAAGAGAAGCTCTCTAGGTGTCAGGCACACCTGAATCTGGCGCAGGCTGCCCCATGTGCTCTCGAGTCCTCTATCAAGCACAGCTTGGCTCCCACTCAGTGATGGTGTCATGAAAAGAACGCAATGCTGGTGTGTACATGGTAGAGAAAACACCAGGCTTGGAATCAGGGCCTTAGGGTTCCGATTCCAATCTGTCATTGGCCAGCCAGGTGTCTTCAGATAAGAAACTTTTAGAAGTCTCAGTTCCTTCATTTTCAAAAATCAGAGTACTAACACCTACATCTCAAATTTGCTGTGATGAATAAATAAGGGAAGCTATTGTGAATATACTTAGTTTAGTGTCTGGCATAAAAGGAGGTGTTCAGTAAAATGTCAGTTACATACAATGTAATATCATTTCAACCATGAGATACTTTGATTTTCTGACAAAAAGAGCTTCACAAACCCTTAACAATTCAAGAGTAATTGAAGAATTGTTGAAATAAGTAACCCAATGACATTTGAATGTTAGGGCAAAAGCTGAAAGTCTGAACAATGACAAATTCATTATAGGAATAGAAATAAAACTGCTTGAAATATTCCTTGATATTTTTAAAGATGTTATAAAGTATTATAATAACCACATGTGGCTTATAATTCTGTAGGCACTTTACAAAGCCACACGAGATAACATTTTCTCTTTTTTAACAGGAGAAGGGGGGCCTGTACACTAGTTTGAAATTTACAACGTGGTCTACTGTTTTAATTTGATTTATTGGACTTCATTTATATTTTTAACTGAATTTGCAAGATTCCATTTTAAGAGACATTTATTAAGGAATTATAGAAGGCAACAGACTAGAACAGACCTACTTAAAAGGGATTTAAATTAGATTACTTCAATTAGTAAAGTTTTAGAAAGAATTTTACTTATAACCTTATTAATCTTTGATTCTAAAAACTAAGGAGTGACTAGCACTGGACATGTGCAAATATTTGGGTTACGTTCAGATTAAAAATGAGAAATACCTGAACTCATTAATGGGAACTGGAGTTGTCATCCTTAATGTGGGGGTGGGAGGGGCAAAGAGACCATTATCCACTTGGGGAAAGGGGAAAATTATAAAAAAGGTTTCTAGAATAGAGCAGTCAGTTTTTATTTCTTGAAACTCTATAATTATTCAAGGAACCAATATGATTTTCTAAAGACCTCAATAATAACCCCATGAGGATGCTTCTGAATCCACCCTGATTTAATCTCAAGGGTGCTTGCTGCAATAATGGTGTTTCCGGCCAAAAGATTCATGGTGATTCCATGACACAGACTGGATTTAACCAGGGCCACGGCGTTCACCTGCTGGACTAGCTATGATCGCAGCAGCAGGCCATGAAATAGTGGAGCTCTGAGGTCTGCAGGCTAGGCTGAACTTTGAATCATTGAGCGTCCAGACAATCCACGTCACTGCTATACAGAGATGTGGGCAAGTGCTCACGTAAATAGGGGCCGGCAGAGCTCTCTGCTCTCAGTGAATACTACCAACGTGGACAGAAAAGTTCTGAGCACTGTTCCTGGTGGCTTTAAAAAATATTTTTGATTTTTAGAAAGAGAGGAAGGGAGAGGGAGAGAAAGAAACATCGATGTGAGAGCAAAACATCAACTGGCTGCCTCCTGCATGCCCCCTACTGGGGATCAAGCCTGCAACCCAGGCATGTGCCCTTGACCAGAATCAAACCCAGGACCCGTTAGTCCCCAGGCCAATACTCCATCCACCGAGCCAAACTGGCTAGGACATTCTCTCTCTTTTTTTAAAAAAAGCTTTTAATCAGATTATCTTCAGATGTTTTCATGATATTTTTAAGTTGCACCTTAAGGTCTGAAGATTCAAGAAACATATGAAAAGAGAAGGAATCATTCCCCTTCTTGAATAACACTAAGGGGAAGAGGAAAAAGAAGTTTATTCTCGTTCCTTTGGGCCATCATCCAAACCAGAAAGCCTCCTGTTTCAACTGGAAATGAAAAAGAAGCCCGTGAAAAGCACCTCTCCCCGTTGGTGTGAAACTCTCCTCCCAGCTGGGGTCAAGACGGTATTTACTATTAGACCTGAGCAAAAATGGCCAATGTTGACAACAGCTAAACCAGTTTCATATAGGGATGAGATTCTAAGATGCAGAACTCCAATATTTCTCTTCTTTTCCCCTTTCATTTGTTTATAACATTTTTTATTAATTAATTTTTCCTAAAAGGCTTTCAAACCTGCTCTGAAAAGGTAGCCTATAGACACACTCTGCTCCCTGGGCTGTGCGTGAGAAGAAATGTTAGAGCTCTTTGGACAAATTCTCCTCTTCCACCTGCTATAGAACATTCCTCTAGGAGGCAAGGTGGGAAATCCTTTCTCCCTTAGAGAGGTTTACCTTGAACTTGAGTGAGAGGTCTCCTTCCAGCAAAATAGAGTCCTGGATTCTTTCAATGCTTTCTGTCTTCTGATGGGCTTTGTATTATGAAGGGCCATAGCAGTTGCTAAGGGACCCAAGATGGCTCCTGACAGGGATGGATACTTTGCACCAGGAATTGCACTACTGGGCAGGACCCCTGGGATGTGATGATTGTTGTCTCCAACTATGTCTTCCAGATAATCCGTGTGTTCTTCAGTCCATCCGGGCTTAGGTGTCGGAGATCACAGTTTCACCTTCAGAATACTATCACTGTGACCATAATTAAGTCAAGTTGATGTTTTACAACACTGTCTTTGTTCCTGAAGTAGCAGAGTGACAATCCAGTACTCAGAGGTGACTGAAATGCCAGTGAGCCATCTGGCATTTAAAGCTTTTAGGGAAGGACTAAATAGTGAGGTGATTTAAAATAAAAACAACAACACAAACCCAAAAGGGCAGTGCTGAGAGTGACAAGTGACATCTGCTGTTAGATTGATGTGTGCCAGGATCTCTATTTGGAAATTTGTTCTTATTATTCTCTAGGATCCTCACCACGGGATGAAGAAGTAGGTATTATGTCTGTATTTCTAAAGAGGAGGTCAAATAGAGTTAAGCAGTTTGCTTGAGGTTACACAACTGGCCTGTGAGGAAGCTGGATCAAACCCACATCTGCTCCATCATGTATTTTCTAAGCAGGGACTTGAGTTGGCCATAAGCAGTTTCTTCTAGCACATTAATAACACAAATCATAAAATGTTAGTTCATGCCATGATTCTCACAGGGAGAGCAGGAGATGTAGCTGGATCCCATGGGGTGCTGGGTATTGTGTGACTATAAATGATGATAACTGTAATTACTGAAGCATCCACCCGTCACTCTGACTCACTCTGCAGTCCTGTGACTTTGGTTCTAATTTTGGCCTATATGGGTGACAAGCAAATGTTTGGGAAGAAAACAGAACTCCCTAAGCTCAAAAATGGCTTCAGAGTACTGAAAGATATGTATTTTTCAACTGCAATTCTGTTTTAGCAGACGAACATAAAAATGTGCAGGCAAGTGAATTAGAAGATATTTTTGTGCCAACTGATGATAAGTTTCTGTGAAACTTGTCTCAGTGAAGGGGCCATAATGACACACTGTTTTCAGCTAATTCTTACCCACTGCGTCTATGTTCTCTAGACTTTCCTGATTTCTTATCCATAAACCATTGAGATGTTTTGAAAATTTCAATATAGGCAAACTCAAGCACACATTGAAGGCTACCAGGCATATCAGGTGTTCACCAAATGTTTGTTAAATAAGTCAATAAAAGAATACAGCTTACACCTAAATATGGCCAAGAGAAAAAAAAGGGAGGGGGGAGAGAAAGAAGGAGGGAGGAAGGGTGAGGGAGGAGAAGAGGAGGAGAGAGAGAGGACACAGAGAGTGTATAAATAGGGTGGGTCATTTGCCACCATTACCCTGGATGGCCTCATCCAAGCAGGAGAGATGGGAGAGGCCTGGCTGATATGCCCCCTCGGGCTGTGTTGGGTTCCCTGCCTGTCCTGCTGTGAGCCTCTCACATGGCTGAGTGTGATACAAGTATCTCAAGCTTTTATTCTCATACAACTTGGCCCCAACAGGGCAATTCTTTCTGTAGTGCCTGTAGGCAGGGTGATTGCTCTGGAGGCTTGTGAACAACTGGGCTCTCTTAAATGTATTGAGAGATGGATAGTTCATGGGTAATTTAATTATATGCACTTCCCATCTGAGATGCTACTCCATTCCAGATAGTAGGATTAGATGGTTTGATGATTTCAGGTTTATAACTAGATATTTTCTGACTAGAAATAGTTGACCCTTGAATAACTCTTAGTACTGTTCTTCCACAAAAGAGGCAAAAATGAGGTTAGAGGTGACACATCAGTGAGTAAAGAGTAGAAAATGTAGCAAAAAAGAAATGAAAATAAATACTGGTGTTTTCACCCTCCTCTAAAAATAATGACAATATTTTGGTGTGCTTTCTCACAGTTTGCTTCTCTGTGTGTGTGTGTGTGTGTGTGTGTGTGTGTGTGTGTGATTTTGTATAAACAAATCAGGCTGTGTGTGGTGTTAGGACTTGCTTTATTCACTTAACTAAATATTGTGAACATTAACTCCACATTCAGAGGCACAGACCTGTGATATCAAAGGAAGGCCTGCCAAGGACTCTCATGAGCTCTTTTGTTGGTGGGTGACTATGGCTGCCCTTTCTAGAAGCCAAGCTATTTGCTGCAGCCCCACTGTGAGGGTGTGGTCACAGAAGCGGCTGTGTAAACACCAGGATACCTGAGAGGTGGGGGCCTGAACAGAGAGGTACGTGGCTGGAGGTTTGAGAGGGAAGATCCCGGTCCATGAGCGAGCTTATGCAGACAACACTTTCCCAGGAGGCTGCAAGATTCCTCTGACCAGCAGCACCATCGCTCTCCCAAGTCAAGAAAAAACTTGTCTGGACTCAGAAGCATGCCCACAAATACTTTCCAAATATGTTCTGCAGTTTTTTATTTAAATTTTTTTTGGCTCTAGCCACTAATTGAGTCAAATGTAAACTCCTCCAGCTCAACAGACATTAAGAATATTTAGGTGTCTTTTGTGTAAACCCTTTGAGAAAAGGTCAAAGGACACCCACAGGCTTCATTTGACTTTAATGGGCAAAGCTGCCCTTCTATTTGTGAATATTGCCTATTAACCCCAGTGGCTTTGTATGAACTACCATGTATAATCTAACTCTCCAAAAAGAAGGGCCGGCAATTTTCTTTAAATGGGTACTCGTGAGTGAAGTCTCTCAGGCATTAGCGCTCACTTGACTGCATTCAGACATCACTTTGGCAATGGAATGACTGCATTAAATTAGCATCAAGCACAACAAATAGTAATTGCAAGACTGTCATTTCTACAATTGCAAAATTAATGTATTCTGCAAACCCATCCCATTGTGTGCCACAGGAAAATCATGGAACCATGTGGTCCCGAGCAGAAAGACGCCCTGGAGTCACCCCATTAATGTGCAGCAGCATTATTGTGGTGGTGTTCCTTCCTGCCTCAGCTGTCGTCTCGTGCTCATTCTTCAAGCCCTGTTTGACCTCATTTGTGTGCTCATATGACAGGACTGCCAGACAGTAGCCTGGATGTACAGAGAATGTTGTGGAATAATTCCTCCTACTGGGTGGCATCCGGTGTGAATAATGCCAACACAATCTCCCTGTATGTATTTCCAAGAGTATGAATAGGCTGCCTATGTAAAGCTTCTTATGAAGAGACATACCAACCATGTGCAGAAAATGTTATCCAAAGGCTGCACATTCATTTAGAAAGAGCAGAGAGATTCACATGCATTTCAGGTGTAGCTCAGGAATGGGGCCAGTCTGCTTCTCTCCAGCCCTCTTGCTTACTTATGGGAAGGGAATGTAGCCCAGGTTGCATTCAGTTGAGTGATTTTTTTCTGGTCACACTGGACCCCAAAGTGTATGACAACATGCATGTGCACCAGGCTTTTATAGTCTGCTGACTGGCTCTGCAGACTTTCCTGAGGATAAAAGAAATCACTCAAGGCTGAAAATAAAATTAATAACAGATGCTCTGAGCTCAATGATTAGACGTGGTGTCTCATGTTTCCTGTAGTATAACTGAGTCTGAGAACTACCCACAGAGGATCCTGTGTAAGAGTCACAATGATAGTAACCAGACAAAGGTGCTTTCTTGGAAGTCCAGCTTGAATCCAGTCTCTTAGCAACCAGAGGTGAGGGTGGGATGGTTGTCAAGACCCTGGGTTGCATTCACTGAACCCTTTGGCAACCTGTTCGTCCAGTGTGTTGACCCCTCTGATGTCTCTAAGTGGGAGTGTTAGGCCTGAGTCCCTTTTCAGAGACCACTGACTCTGACACTCAGCATGAAGGTGTGACATAGCTATTTGCTTGGTAATGTTGTAGTCAGTGCACAGTTTGTTGGAATCTGGAGGAAATTCTGCACCTCACTCAAAGCTTCTCTTATCTCATCGTATTAAATATTAGATTAGTGACTGATGGAGACTTCCTACCTAAGGTGAGAGAAGAATTCTGGACATTTTGAGAATAAAGGTGCTCTTTGTGCAGCTGAGAAATTATGCAGATGATTTAGGCTTAAAGAGATCTGTAAACATGACCAGAAACTGGTTCTGCCTTACCTTTGTTGCAAAATGTTCCGTCATATGCCGTGTTGGAGCAGTCACAGGAGTAACCATGGTATTTCTCTATGCATTTGCCTCCATTCTCACAGTTAGCCCCATAACTGGTGCAGTGGCCTGAGCACCCGGATTTAAACCCGGAAGTGACCTTTGCTCTTTCCTCCAGATCCAGGGTCACCCCATTCATCCTCAGGGAGCGGATGCAGCCCAGGAAGCCCTGCTGACCTCCAGCACCACCTGGTAATGACAGAAGGCATGCAGCTTAGATGGTGGAACCTCTGTTATAGCTCTGTTTTCATTCATCATGCCTTGAACAATTGTGGAAGGAGATGAGATGGCCAAGCACAGCTAGCACATTCATTTTCTTTCTTTCTTTCTTTTTTTTAAAATTTTTAAATTTTTAATTTAATTTATTTATTTACTGCTTAAAGTATTACAAAGGGTATTACATATGTGTCCATTTTTCCCCCTGCCCTAGACAGTCCCCTAGCCTCCCCTATCCCCCAGTGTCTTATGTCCATTGGTTATGCTTATATGCATGCATACAAGTCCTTTGGTTGATCTCTTACTCC
>NW_006300375.1:5499480-5514581 GCF_000327345.1 Myotis davidii
AGAGAGAGAAACATCAATGGTGAGAGAGAATCGATTGGCTGCCTCCTGCATGCCCACACTGGGGATTGAGCTGGCAACCCATACATGTGCCCTGACCAAAAATGGAAGCATGACCTCCTGGTTCATAGGTCGATGTTCAACCACTGAGTCAAGCTGCCCTGACTAAAAAGCTCACTTTCAACTGGGTCTTGCTTAATAGAGAAACTAGATGCTTTCTTCCTTAAAGCTATAATCCCAAATTAAAAGAGGCTGTCTTCTTAGATGCAATCATTTAGCTACAGAAATAAAATGTTTGGAGATACACAAAAATATATAAATTGTTTTGGAAGTCTTATCTAGTTTCCTATAGAAAAGAAGTTTATAGAAATCTCTGTTTTTTTTGTTCTTTAATCTCATGTCCTTCCGTTCCACTATCTATTGACAGAAATATATGAAGGCAGAGAGACATGAGTGTATTAACACAGTTATCAAGTCAATTAGTTGTAAGGGATAAGCCCATTTGAAATGTGGTTGCCTCATGGAATGCTTTGCTGTGGAGTTCACGGTAAGGATTCCAAGGTCCTTGTCTGCAGTGGTTGGAAATTGGAATTAATACTTTTTCAAAAAAGTCAACCACACCACATTTATTACCAAGTCAGGTCAAATTTCATTGCTTCTGTCTAAATGTCACTGTAAGACATACAGCACAAAGAGCAAGTTCAATGTGATTTCTGGAGTAAGTTACAGAGTTAAATGGAGGTCCATGAGCATATTAAAATATTCCTAACCAATTTCATTGAAGGATTAGTTGGAGCATTATATGGAGGTGGGTTTAATTGTGTCTGTAATGACCTTAGCTATGCTTTTTTTTTTTTTTTTTAAAAAAGCAGTTGGTACAAAGGAAGGAGCTCAAGTTTATATACATGTTTGTATTTTAGAGTAACAACTTTTCTGGACATTAAATAAACTGAATTGTAGTTAAAATTATTAAACAAAATATGTGATGAGATTTAGAAAAAAAATACTGTTAATAAAATAAAAGTTATACTTTTATTGGAGGCTATATAGTAGGTTCTCTCCCCTTACCTTATATATGTTAATCACCCAGTTTCACAATGCCAGGTAGGCATTATTATCACTACAGCCATTGTACAGATGAGAAAACTGAGGATTAGAGAAATTCAGAAGTTTACTCAAGGACTCAAAGCTCCAAAGTGGCCATGTTGTGTCAGATCTGCCTTATTCTTTTGTCTATGGTCTTAAATTCTGTTCAGTATTAACCATCTGATGCAGAAGAAGAGCGTTAGAGTCAGTGCCCATAGATGTCTGTATGTTTTGGATGTCTTCAAAGTTGGAGTGGTCTGTAGGACTGTGAGAGTTAGGGAAAGTTGGTAATCGGGGGTTTGATTCCCATCACTTGTTCTATTATGGTGAGAAAAAGTGTACGATGTGGCAGACTTAGCAGACAGGGCTGGTGGCCAAAGGCCTGAGCAGCAGAGACGGATTAGCATTTTATTGGACCTGAAAATCCTCGGCCATGAAATGACAAACGAAGCACTCTATTATCTTTATAACTCAAGGCCTGCATTCTCTCACTGGGTAGTTCATAGATTTGAATAATGATTCTCCAGGGATTATTTATTACAGAAAATATTTGAAGACAGGAATAATTGAAGAGAGTCCAATTCCTTTTTGATCAAAGCTATGGGATAGTAGATGACAAAGAAGTTATAAGAAACAACCACTTGGAAGGATTTCCCATTTTGCAATCTGCTGGTCAGCTCAGCCCCACACCTCTGTGCTGCAGAGAATTGGGGCCTTTGCCATGATTTGGAAGAATTTCAATCAATTAGTCACCTTTTATGTGTTAAAATTTTAATTTGGCTTCTATAATTTTAGCCCCTATGGGTTTTGTTTTTGCAATAAGGGTTTCCCAAGGGCTTTTTGTCCAATTAAGGCTTTGCCATTTAAATTTTCACCCCTACATCCTATCAAAATATGCTAAAATTTAAAAATCCTTGTTTTTAGATATCATCCTCTCTTTTCTCCTTATTACAAATGTAACAGTTTCTCACTGTGGAAATTGTAAACATACTGATAAGTGAAATGAAAAAGAGAATCTGTAATGCTACTCAGATATAACTTTCACTTTAACAAATAGCCTTTCCTACTTTTATCTATGAGCTTATACATGTGTAAAAAATAAGGCAAAGGAAGAAATGCAATCATGATATACACATTGTTTTGAAATATGCTTTTTTGCACTCAATATATCAGAAAACATTTTCTAAGCAATGTGCAAGTAGAACATCTTGTTTAAGCCTGCATAGTAGCTCTTCCACAACCACTGGACTACCAACCAATTTCCATTTTATATGATACTGTAATGAATATCTCTGTAAGAAACTTTGTACACTTGTCCAGTTTTTACTTAGAATTAATTCTTATAGTTGTAATTGCTGGGCACAAGGGCATATACATTTTACTTTCATTATTATCATTTTTTAAATCTTCACCTGAGGATAATTTTTTCCATTGATTTTCAGAGAGAGTGGAGAGCGGGGGCGGAGAGAGAGTAGACAGAGAGGAGAGAAATAGAAACATCGATGTGAGAGCGACACATTGATTGGTTGCCTCCTGCACATGCTCTGACTAGGGGCTGGGGATTGAACTTATAACCCAGGGGGATATACCCTTGACCAGGAATTGAAACACTGACCTTTCAGTGGGCAGGCTGATACTCTAACCATTGAGCAATCCTGGCCAGAGCTACATTTTAAAATCATTGGAAATATATTTTCCTCCAAGAATAATTTAACAATTTGTATTTCACCCACGGAGTATGATATGCCCACCTTCTCCACATCAAGTCTAATATTAGGCAGGAGCCTTTTGAATTTATAGGTTGAGGGGAGAAGAGTTCATTGCTTCAAATACTGATTTGAATGATTTTTCTGTGTTACCAATTCTTATACTTTGTTTCTTCTTGGGGGGAAGAGAAGTTTTATTTATTATTCATTTATAGCCATATTTTGGGCTTTAACTCTTTGTTGTAAATGTGATAACTACCTTCTTCCAGTTGTGCCTGTTAATACGTATATAATGTTTCTTTTTCCCTTTGAAAGTTTTGAATGTTTATGTAGTCACAGCCATCTATTTTATGTGTATGATTTCTGCCTTTGGTATTAGATTTAGAACAAACTTCTTGATCTAAAATAATATAATTATTCAACTATATTTTCTTCCAGCACTTTTATGATCTTCTCTTTTTAAAAAATATATATTTTATTGATTTTTTTACAGAGAGGAAGGGAGAGAGATAGAGAGCTAGACACATCGATGAGAGAGAAACATCGATCAGCCGCCTCCTGCACATCTCCTACTGGGGATGTGCCCGCAACCAAGGTACATGCCCTTGACCGGAATCGAACCTGGGACTTTTCAGTCCCCGGCCGACGCTCTATCCACTGAGCCAAACCGGTTTTGGCAATCTTACTTCTCTTAACATTCTACTTTTTCAATCTATCTGGGATGTACTTAATTAGGAAATAATTCATTTTAATGGGCCTCAGTAATAGTTGAGAGTTTGAAGAAGAGATTGTTAAAAGACTCTAAGTAACTGTTAATATGACCAAAAAAATCAGATTAAAAAAGGGCCAATTGGCAGAGCAAATAAATCTAGAGTAGATCATAATTTTACTCTTATTAAGGCAAATACTTAGATATTTCACGTATGTAGGCCGCATTCCATCAAGGGTTAGAGGTGGCAGCCTTTTCTGTTTCTTTGCCTCTCTGCCTTTCACCGGAGGGCTGGTCCTGGGTCTTTCTGAGCTTTTGCATTTGTCAGTCTTTCTTCCTGCCTCTCTCTCCCCATTGGGACTGTTGACTGTTTTGGGTTAGCTGTATGGCTTTCATCAAACTGCTTAGTCTCTCTCAGCATCAATTTTTCCTATCCATAAAAAAAGAAGGTTGAACTAGGTGATGTCTCTGATTCCCTCCAGCTCTAAGTTGCTCCGTGATGTACAACCTCTTCCTCTGTACTTATATGTCTCCATCTCTATATTTGCGTAAATTACTCTCAATTTGCCCTAAATTTCCTTCCCTTCCTTTTCCTTCATTGCACTGCTGCCTAACTTTTCCTCCTCCTCTTAATTGACCGTAACAGATGACTGAAGTCTAATTTGCATTTGTTGCCTCCATTAAATAAAGTTTTGTACTCTCTCTTTTTAATTTATAAAGCAGATAAGTGGGATGTCATTTCTCTTGAAAGAAAAACTGAATAAATGATGCTCTTTTCTTACTTAGATGGCCTCTGATTTATTAAATCAGTCAGTGAGCTGGAAAGTACTTTTACTGATTTAGTCCATATGAAGAAAAATTTGTTTGTGCTGAAATGGTCATTATATATTATGCAAAAGATGTTAATGCATTAGAACCCATGATAATTATTTGGGTTTAACTCATGTGCTCTACAGAAATCTTTCTTGATGACAAGTGTCCTGAGTTTAAATTGTAGGTCTACAAGCAGAAATGCTACTTAACCTTTGTTGATTAGAAAATCAACACATTGTCATTAGAGAGAGCCCTATCACGCAAGGGCTTCATGCACATTCGTCAGAGTCAGGCCTGTGATAATTATGTAAGGTGAGATTGGGTTTAATTTGTAAATCATTTTTCATGGGAAATGCTATGCAAGTATTGCAATTACAGATTAATTATGAAAATTCTGTAACTACCCATAATGAATGACACACCATCAAGTGCAAAGGAGATTGCACAGGAGATTGAGGCAACATAATCAGGTATTAAATTAAACAAAAAGGGCAAAATCATGACCCAGAGGAATTTTTTCTTTCATCACTGTTTCTATCCCTTCCTCTCTGAGATCAATATAAATATATTTAAAAAACACAAAGCTGAGTGAAAGGGTAAAACACAGAATGAGAGTTGTAGTACAATAAAGTATGACACAGAAAGGCAATCTATGAATTTTCTAGAACATACATATATTTTGAACAAATATATAACAGACATACATAAATACACTCAGTTGGGAACCAGCAATGTGGAGAGAATGGAATTCAGAATGGTGAAAAAAGAGAAAAAATAGAAAAGTGAAATTAAAATGAATAAGGGACATTGTAGGATATGCCAATAGGACCATGAGATGAAGAGTGAGTCCTATGCAATGCTAACCACCGCCACTGCCCCCCGCCCCCGCTCCACCTCTGTGCCTGGGGAGCATTTAGTGCAAAACGACTCTTTATTTGAGCTAATAAAAGTGGATCCTCTCCTCTTACTCTCTTAGAGCATTACAGGACAGACTATAGGGCTATGAGTTCCCATCCCTTCCTCAATATCTGTGTCACTGAGGCTAATTTCCTTTTTTACAATCTTATTTTGTGTGACAGGTGCCATTTATTATCATGAAGTTTTTAGTTCAGTACTTATTGAAAAAGTGAGAAATCTATATGGGAAATTATTATTATTATTATTATTTTTAAATTAATCCTCACTCGAAGATATTTTATTGATTTTTTTAAAGAGAGTGGAAGGGAGGGGAAGAAATTATTTATATATATAAATAATTTTTCTTTTTTTTGAGAGAGAGAAACATTGATGTGAGAGAGACATTTTAACTGGTTGCCTCCTGCATGCTCCCCAACCAAGGCTGGGGATTATACCTGCAACCCATGTACATGCCCATATGGAAAATTATTTAATACATTTGTTGAAAAAAACTTGCCATATTGATTGCAAAATTAAAATGTCTTCCCTAGATCAGATCATTCCAATTGTCAGGAGAAAACTGGTACAGAAGGCCAGAGAGTCCCTGCAGCCGTGCTCTTGGGGGCAGGTGAGCTATTTTACACAGAAGGTGGACAGTAAGATTGACTCCTTTCCTAGGTTTAAAATCTCTCTCTAAAAGTTTTGACACATATAACGCCTGCCTTAGAAAAATAGCTCAGCCCCTATGCAAACAGTTAATTAGCAGACAATGTTTTAGTTGAAGGTTCAAAAAAGGACACTGTTGCCGTGGCCGGTTTGGCTCAGTGGATAGAGCATCGGCCTATGGACTGAAAGGTCCCAGGTTCGATTCCGGTCAGGGGCATGTACCTTGGTTGCGGGCATATCCCCAGTGGGGGTTGTGCAGGAGGCAGCTGATGGATGTTTCTCTCTTATCCATGTTTCTAGCTCTCTATCCTTTTTCCTTCCTCTTTGTAAAAAATCCATAAAATATATTTTAAAAAAAGTACACTATCAATTTGATTATGTTGGAAGTATATATTTTTAAAAAAGGTAAAAATTAGCTCTATCATAACTTCTTTAATATGTTCAAACTCAAACTGTAAAATAGACAGCTGGAATTGCAAAAGTTAATTAGCTTTGACCACTAAAGGGCAAAGGTAGGAAAAACATATGGTGAGTCTTTGTGGGGAAGGCCATCCTTCACCTGAGGTAGGGGAGGGGTCTTTCCACTGAGAGGAGAGCTGCCCACTCAGCGTGGCCTCCTGCAGAGGCCGGAGGCGGAGGTCAGGTTGAGAAGTGCATGAAGCTGGTAATGTGTGACCCGCAGTGAAGGAGCAGGTGTTCACAGAGCAGCTTCTGCAGCTTGTCTGCATCTCTGCTTTGTAGATAGTTCATTGATTTATTCTAGTGATGTTTTTAATCTAGCAAATCATTTTCTCTTCTGTCTGTACTTGGGCATGTGTTTCCAGGCATGATATCACTCCCTGCCTGTGTCTGGGGGGTGGGGAGGAGCCAAAGCACCAGTTATAAGGGTCGGGGCAGAAACTGCATTAGAGTCCCAGCCACCATCTCCCTGCTGCCAAACAGGCGAGACCTCAATTTCAGGGAGGGAGACTGACAACTAGATCTAGGGCCCAGACCGCTCTGAGAAGCTGTCTTTCATAACAGTCTGACTTTCTCTGTGGCTTTTTTTTTCAGGCTTTTGCCATGCCTGATTTCAGTCTGTGGCACCTAGCAAAAAGATACTTCCAAAGATGGCAAACACCGTATTTTGAGAGAAGAATTTTGGTGAAAGTTTATAAGGAAAAATACCTTCTTTCTTTGGAGATGGGATGAACTAAGTTTGAATATAACTATTAACTCAAAGAAGTAACAAAAATACATATTTCACTTATTTATTCATTTGAGGACTCCCTCAGCAAATAGTCATTGGACAAGCACCATAGCCTTATTCTAGATCTTGGATGTCATGTAGCTTACCTTCTGGGGTGGGGGGAGCAAAAACTTAAAAGATTACAAGTTGTAAGGAGAATGCATAATGGTAAATAACTCTAGACAGAGTGGTCAGAGACCTCTCAGAGGAGGTACCAAAGCAGAGATGAGTGATGTGAAGGAGTCAAGTCAGCTGTGTCAATGTCTACGGAGGTACTTCAGGCAGAGGGAACAGCCAGTGCAAATGCTCTAAGGCAGGAGAAAGCTTGGGGTACTTGAGGGACATCTCAAGACTCTGGAGACCAGTTAGGTGACTAGTAAGGAGACCAGTTAAGAGATTAGTTAGGAGATGAGTTAAGAGACTAGTCAGGAGACCAGTTAGGAGACTAATTGCAGTAGTCCAAGTAAGAAGCATATGGCCTTGACCGGGGTGGGACCTGTGTCAGCAGAGCAGAGGGTATGCATCTGGGCGCAGTCTGGAAGTAGAATCACAGACTTAGTATTGATGGGCAGTAATGCAGGAAAGAGAGGATGTCAAAGGTCACCCCAATTTTTGGGCTCCATGAAAATGAGTGTCAGTGAGCTTCCCTGCTCCCCATTAGCCCCCATGAAGACACTGCTTCTACTCTGAGTCACCAACCGGGCCTCCCGTGCAGCACAAAAGATCCTGAAAGAGTGAGAATTAATTTTTGGCTCCTTTGGGCTGACATTTTGCACAGAAGCATGGCCCCCTGACCCTCAGGGCAATTTGGAAGATGTCTGAGCCAAATGAGTTGAGCCTGGACATTCTCATTAGTTAAGAGGACCTAACCTTCTCTCTCTATGAGCCACTTAGGAGCTTGGCTCCTTCCTGAGGACCCCCTCAGCTCTCTTGAACTCTTACCACCTCCATAAACTACCCCAAGAACAGTTACATGCTCTGGCCTGGCTGAAGCTGACTGCAAATTCACCTTTCCATCAGCCACCTGCCCTGCATAGTCCTGTCTTCTATAGCTCATGCTTGTCAACTCTCTGGCCAGCTCCTAGGCCGGCCATGGGGCTCTAGGCCTCACAGCCCAGCCACCATGCATCCATGGCCAGAGCCCCAAACTCCCTGGCAGGGCTCCATGCTATAAAAGGCTTTGGCTCAATCCAGCCTGATATTCACGCTTAGATAATGACTTTGAGCATCGCTGCTGCTCTCCAAACACAAGGAAAAATCTGGCCCAGGGCTGCCCGAGGCTGCCACCCTGAGCTTAGTTCTGAGACCGTGGGCTGGCTGAGGCTCCAGGCAACCATGGAGGAGATGAACATTACATGGAAGAAGAAGAAAGCTGAGAGTAAAGGTAAACTATAGAGAAGTGACTCAGTGCATATGGATGATGCCAGGAACTCTGTGCACTGCTTCCCCTGGATTATCTCATCGCATCCTGAGACGCAGAAAAAACTGTGTCTCTTTTTAACATAGAAACATTAAGGAACCTGTCAGTGGTCTCCTAGCTAGGAAGTGGCGGGCGCAGGTGGGATTCAAAGCCCACAATGTCAACCACGTGACACTGTGGGAAGGAGAACCACTTGGCAGCTCAGGCCTTTTTAACCATCTCTAAACACATAATCCTAAATGGTTAAAATCGGGAGAAATTTTGGGAACCAAATAATTCAAATGCTTCTTAGGCAGATGGGGAAAAAAAGATTCAGAAAGGGAAAGTGATAATACTTGGTCAACCTGATACTTCTTATTGGAGTAGAACTGAGAGCAATTCAAGTTGTCTGGATCCCTACTGAACAGTCTTGGGATAACTGACTCCAGGATTTCACAGTTGTGAACTTTTTTTCTTCTTCTTGCAACAAACACCTCTCCACACTTCCCATGGAGTGGCTTCTATTGCAGAAAACACTGTTCACCTTGGCTTAAATGTCTGGGCGATGGGCACTGTGTCCACCTTGAAGATAACAGGAAATCAGAGACTGAGACATGAAACTTATTCTTTTTTCATCAAATGAAGAGATGTGTTGACCCATCAGGTAGTCCACTGTTCTGAAACTTTCCCTTCCAATTATGTTTTCATAATTACTAACTTCAAAGGACACTTTCTAGTCTAATTTAATGCACGACACTTGTTCTTTATTGTCATAATAAATAAAGGGAATCTCACAAAACTCCTGTGACCCCTCCCCCACCCAGTTTTTTCTTCCCTTGTTTGTCCTTTCTGTTCCTCTTTATTCTTCTCCCTGAAATGCTATTTTTTTTTGCCTGTCCCTTACAATTAATTATTCTACTGAATCCTGCCCCAGCTCTCTATTCTTCTCTTTTAATAAGTTGTTCTTGTTTAAACAAATCAAAACTTTTCCAAGACGGTAATAAATGCTCCACCTAACCCTCTCTGTTTCATGACTTTACTTAGTCTCCAGATTTCTTAAAGACAACTACAGTCAGTGAACAGGAAGTGATAACAGTAAAGTTGGACTTCTACATCCAGGGACAAGTTCAAAAAAACAAAGAAAGAGAAACTGGTCAATTAGGGTTGAAAACCAGGTAGAACCTAATCAGCATGCTCGGGACTAACAGGGTTTTGGAAGAAACTTGTCATAGGTAATCTGGGCAGGACATATTGATAAAGTGAACTTTGCTCACATTATTTAGCAGGAATCAGTGAACCTGATGTTTACCTCATACAAAATAATTTAAAAACGATGTAATTTTGAGAATTATAAATTGAGAGAAGGATTTGGAATGGGCTGAGTTCTAATTGACATGGAGAAGTCAGTATTTTACTTCACAATCCAGGCCTCTTTCCTGGCCCCTGGCTGACATGGCTTTTTAACAAGCCAGTCTTACCTCCAAAATGAATGGACTCAGCTAACGCTCTGTAGTTGGCCCACATCATAGCAAACAGGTGAATATCTAAATTTACCTTTCTTTTTTGACTTTTAATGTTTCCTTTTTTTAAAAAAATTATCTTTATTGTTGTAAGTATTATAGATATCTCCCTCTTCCTCCCCACTGAGCCCCTGACCCACACCTGCCCACACCTGCCCCCAACTGTAGGCCTTCAGTGCACTATTGTCTGTGTCAATGGGATATGTATATATACATACAAATTCTTCGGTTAATCTCTTCTTGCCTCCACCCCTTCCCTCTGAAATTCGTTAGTCTGCTCCATGCTTCCATGTCTCTGGATCAATCTTGTTCGTCAGTTTATTTTGTTCATTAGATCCCACATATAAGTGAGATAGTGTGTCTTTCTCTGACTGGCTTATTTCACTTAGCATAATTCTCTCCAGGTCCCTCTATGCTGTCTCAAAGGGTTAGAGATCCTTTTTTCCCCCAGCTGCATAGTATTCTATTGTGTAAATGTACCATATCTCTATACACTCATCTATGGATGGGCACTTGAGCTGTTTCCAGATCTTAGCTAATTGTAAATCTAATGTTCTTAAAGCATCTTCACACAACTAGGAAAGACACCATGGGCACTCTGGCCCTTGTTAAAATGAACTGATCCCTGGTGAGTCTCTGCTATAGGGCCATGGGGGTTATGAATATGAACAGCAACCAGGTCACCTCTGCTTTTGCTTGGTCTGAACCTGTCACAGTTGGTCAACTTGCTCAATTCACCTCCAGAAACTCAGAGAGAGGGGGCGGCGGGGTGTAGAATCCGGCCTCAAAGTCCTTCAAAGTTGTTTTTTTTTGGTTAATCCTCACCCAAGGTTATTTTTTTTTCCATTGATTTATTTAGAGAGAGTGGAAGGGAGGGGGAGAGACAGAGAGAGAAAAACATTGATGTGAGAGAGACACATTAATTGGCTGCCTCCTGCATACACCCTGACCAGGGCGGGGGACTGATCCTGAAACCAAGGTACATCCCCTTGACTGGAATTTAACCAGAGACCCTTAAGTCTGCAGGATGAAGCTCTAACTAGTGAGCCAAACCAGCTAGGGCCAAACTTGCTTTCTTTTAATTCAACAGAGAGGAAATGGCTAATTTCTTAAACTGTTAGTTTTTTCGGAAAACAAAATTTAAAATTGAACAAGCTATGGAAATAGGACTTGATGTGAAGTAGCATCAGGTCCAGCTGGACCAGGTCAAAGCAAAGACTAGCTGTGAGGCTGAACCTACTTCTTGCACAGGCCGCTAAACAGTTTGCTGCTTAAATTTCTTCCCAGTGTTGATCTTTCTCCAATGTAGGAGAAATCTTTGCAAGAAGTCTAAATGAAGGAATGGGTTTCTACTTATCATTTCAAGCAAGCCTGAATTTAGGGAGCCCATATTACCTCCCTTCATCCCTCCATCCTTTCCTTTCCTTCCTTTCCTTCCCTTCCTTCCTTCCTTCCTTCCTTCCTTCCTTCCTTCCTTCCTTCCTTCTTTCCTTCCTCCCTTCCTTCCTTCCTTCCTTTGCTCAGTTATAAGTGTTCCAAATTATCAAAGGATTTTATATGGTTTTAAAACCATAAACCTAAAGTAGCATAGGTAGAGACCTCAGAGATATCACTGGCTCCCCTCCGATTCTGGAGACAAGGACTGTGAGCTCCAGACAGTGGGAAGTGGAACTGGACATCGGTCTCTCAAATCCTCTCTCTCATTCCATTCTGTCTGGGGAGAGACTACAGGAGGCCTAGATAATTGCTTTTAGAAAGATCTCCTGCAAAGCACTCCATAGGGGGTTTTATTTTTTCCATTGTGAAGGTTAGTAACACCAGCAGAGGGGAATGACGGTGGCCTTGCCATTACTCACCAACAAACAGCTGGCTGTAGAGTTCCAGGCGTGTGTGTCCCTCTGTCGGGGCCTTTCGGATCTGCTGTGGCAGCCGATCCACCTGCAGGCTGGCCTGCTTGACATTCCTCTCCGCGGTGACCCGGTGCCACTGGTCATCATTGAGAGGGGTGGGCGACCTCACCACAATCTCCACGGGCCCATTTCCAACATCAAATGAGAAGGACACTTCTGTGGCAGCTAGAGAAGCAGAAAGCACAGAAAGCACGTGAGTATTCTCCCCCCAGATACCAAAGAGCAGAAGAAAAACAAAACAGGGAGAGAAAAATAACCTAAGTCTGTTACTTGCTACAAAGGTCCATGAAAAACAATCATTTGAATAAGGATCAGTAAGGATTAATAACCAAGGGGAGGAAAACAGACTTGTATCGTGGGCCAGGCATACATTTATTTTTTTATCTTTAGAGGCCTACGAAGAAGTTATCATCATTGGTCCCAGAAAAGAAAACTGAGGTCTGGAGAAGTTAAACACATGTGGAGGGTCTTAGATTTCATGAATAACGAAGTTGGGATGTGAACCAAGGCTTGCCAGATTTTTCAGAGCCTGGATTTAAAAAAATATTTATTTTTTATGTAAAAAGGGGAAGGAGAGGAAGAGAGAGAGAGAGAGAGAGAAAATGCTGAAGATGACTTTATTTTTTTCTTATTTTAAAAATATATTTTTATTGATTTCAGAGAGGAAGGGAAAAGGAGAGAGAATCATTGATTGTTTGCATGCTCCCCCGCCCTCCCGGGGGATTGAGTCCACAACCTGGGCATGTGCCCTGACTGGGAATTGAACCGTGACCTCAGTTCTCTCAACCTCAGAACCACACTAGCTGGGCCAGCGCCTGGATTTTTTGATTCTATACCCAATCTAACTCTTTTTTAAAAAAAAAAATATTTTTATTGATTTCAGAGAGGAAGGGAGAGGGATAGAGAGCTAGAGGGGTAGAAACATCAATGAGAGAATCATTGATTGGTTGCCTCCTGTATGTCCCCTACTGGGAGGGATCAAGCCCCAAGCCGGGCATGTGCCCTTGGCTGGAGTTCAACCTGGGACCCTTCAGACCACAGGCCGACGCTCTATCCACTGAGCCAAACCATCTAGGTCCCAATCTAACTCTTCAGTAACTCCCAGGAAGAGCTTAATAAAACACTCTTCCTTCTCCATCCCCAGAGATTCTAGCTTAGTTGGTCTGGTGGAGGCATTGGTATTTTAAAAAGCTCCCTGGAAAAATATTAATAGAGAGCTACTGCTTTTGGGGAATTCACAAAACTTCTTTTCATTAATCTAATCATTGCAGTTCCTGCTGGAAGTGAGGGAGTGATGAATTGTTGATGAATGTCAATGAAGGTGACCTGCAACTTCTTCAGACTATGTGTGGCTGTCCGAAAGGCAGCTCCACATCCCTGCCTAACAGCCTTCTTTTGGGAATCATTCATTGCACACCTGGGTCATTCTTCACCTGTGATGCTGGATCCTTCTAGTTACCTACCCTCCAGCACTGACCACAATCAATCTGTTTTCATAGATCTGCTGCAAATAAGCCTCCTTCTGCAATAAACCACCAACAATAGAAAATGGATTCGGTGGTTGCTTAGGCAATTATGCTTGTAAGCAGTTTTCCTGCTTCACATTTAATTTTTTTTAAAAGTTCTCAATGTATTATAAACATGGTTTTTAAATGTGTATTTTTCTTGTAATTGGCAGGAGAGGCAGCACACGTCCCTAGCTCCTCGGGCTTGGTGAATTCTTTTCCATCTTAAAGAGGTGGCCCACCAGATTTTCTAACTTTG
Organism: Myotis davidii; assembly: GCF_000327345.1. Classification (NCBI taxonomy): domain Eukaryota; kingdom Metazoa; phylum Chordata; class Mammalia; order Chiroptera; family Vespertilionidae; genus Myotis; species Myotis davidii. The sequence goes on from NW_006300375.1 coordinate 5,513,176, forward strand.
CTCATAAAGAGATTTAGTCCCTCTATCTACCAAGAAGCCTTGGCCTAATCTCTAAGCAGTTTAATTTTTTTCCAGGCTAAATGGAAAATTCAGCTTCTTTGGACTGGTACCATTTTGAGATGATGTCGCAGGCAATCAAACTTCTAATTTAAAAACCACAGTGGGCCAGATTCTCCCAGGACTTGGACTGTTCTCTGCCTCTGGGTCAGGCACCTCTGAAAGCTGCATTAACATTACTGAGCTACAGGGATATTAGATGCGGAGCTCAATTTAATCAACCTAATTGTACTGAGGAATTTTGATCTTTTATGTCACCAGTAAGGAAACTTTAATTTCAACACCTGTGGCGGTTCCTGCACACATTCTAGTGAAATATCTCCTGCAAATTAGGAGCTCCTGCCTCCAGGGGTCACTGTGACTCAATGGAGGCCGGTGACCTTCATCAAGGATTCTAAGGAAGTAAGAATGCAGGTTGACAACCCTATGACTCATCCACTGAAGATCCTTCCCTGTCTTTCTGGTATAGTCAAGGGGGAAAAAGCATCCCCAGTCTTAAGGCTGAATCTGTTATGGTCTTGTAGTGCTATGTTTTAGCAGATGCATTTTAAAATGTAAGTTGTCAGAACAGCAAGAGTACAAGGTTTCCTGAGCTAAGTAGAAAAGATGGTTTTGTTTTAAAGGTATCAACAGCCATCAGGGAAATAGAATCTAGGGATAAATTGAGTTTAACCCTAAGGTTTGACTCAGAGGGATAGATGCTGCTCTAACTTTCTCTCTATGATGAATTCTTGTCCAGGTCTTTAAATGCCACCATTTAGAGAAACTCTGAGGACCAGAAGTTAACTGGGAAATAGACATACTTTTTCTTGGCTGTCACACTGGATCCCCAGTTTCTTCCTCTGTACTATGGCTCTTCTTAACATCAATGTTTCCTTCTAGAGGAGCAAATTCTGCTGTAGCTTAGTTAGGGGACAATGAGAGAGACTCAGGACCTCAAGACTGAGATCCTCTGAGAGCATGACCCTCTTTAAAGGGCATCCATTTCGGTTTTGCTGAAGCAATAGCCACAGTTCCAGCACACTCTTCCCTTTGGGTGCTTCCTGGGGAAGGGGACTGCAAGGCCAGTATGAGAGCCAAGCAAAGGGTTCCCTTTTCTCAGTCATTCCATGTGAGCTTCCCTGACATTGCTAGGGGATGCCTTTGATAAATCCCGTCTCCCAGGCAAATGGCAAGCACACTTTAAAAGCTTCTAAGTTCAGGAGAACCAAGATGGCGGCATAGGTTAACGCCGGAGTTTGCCGCCTCCAACAACCATTTCAAAAGTGAAACTAAAAGACGGAAGGGACATCATCCAGACCCACAGGAACGGTGGCTGAGGGGAAGTCCTACCACTAGGAGGAAAGAGT
>NW_006300375.1:5514644-5526615 GCF_000327345.1 Myotis davidii
TAGACCATTTAGAGAAACTCTGAGGACCAGAAGTTAACTGGGAAATAGACATACTTTTTCTTGGCTGTCACACTGGATCCCCAGTTTCTTCCTCTGTACTATGGCTCTTCTTAACATCAATGTTTCCTTCTAGAGGAGCAAATTCTGCTGTAGCTTAGTTAGGGGACAATGAGAGAGACTCAGGACCTCAAGACTGAGATCCTCTGAGAGCATGACCCTCTTTAAAGGGCATCCATTTCGGTTTTGCTGAAGCAATAGCCACAGTTCCAGCAGCACACTCTCTTTGGGTGCTTCCTGGGGAAGGGGACTGCAAGGCCAGTATGAGAGCCAAGCAAAGGGTTCCCTTTTCTCAGTCATTCCATGTGAGCTTCCCTGACATTGCTAGGGGATGCCTTTGATAAATCCCGTCTCCCAGGCAAATGGCAAGCACACTTTAAAAGCTTCTAAGTTCAGTGTGTGGCTGATTGCTTCTGGTCTTCTGGGTGAGAGGAACTGACATTTTAAAAGAGATAATTACAGAGAGAGTTGGAGAGCGAATAAAAGGGAGGCAGCATGAAAGATACCAGAGCTAGTGACTCTGTCCTTGCTTAATGTGCGTCTCTAGTTATAGATGAAGTGTTGCCCTGTTTCTGACATTGGAAAAGGAATTCCTTCCATACTGAAAATATTCTTATTTCCAGAAGAAAGTATTTGGGACTTGGATGTATCTGGTGTGGTTCATTGGAAATAACACTGTAGCAAATACTAACAGTTGCCTTTCCATTAGTATCAAGAATGAGGAAGCATCTGAGATTCATCCTACTCGCAACCAAACAAGGCAGCCTGCCACCGTTCCACAGATGCTGGCCGAAGACAGGAGATACATGGGCAGATACAAAGGATTTTTTATTCACAGTGAACAGGCAACATGAACTTCTTGTCCACATGGGTTTCCCATAGCCCCACTGGGGTATGTGAAGCAGCCCAGATGGAGTTTGCATCAAGAATTCTGAACTTAGGGAACCACGGTCTTTTCAAAGGGCTGCCAGCAAACCTGCTCACCTGTTGCCCGGAGGAGACACATGAGCTTTATTATCCTGGTCAGAAAACAAATCTGCCCTCTGTTTTGTAGGAAAACACTATCTTCCAAGGCTGTCATCTATACATGGATCCTTAAAAGGGTTTGAACAAAGTTATCAATGCTTCATGCTCAGAAGTCAAGCAGAAATGGGAGAGACTCATGGAAATTTCCCCCCAACAATTAGCCACTCCCCATCTTTCCTTTGTGAGCTCACCCAATTTTTCCCAGGCATCTAGGTGCTCCCACAGAATTTTATGTATCACATAAGAATGGCCCCACACTAGGCCCGGAGGGTAAATTTGGATTTGTCTAAATCAAACATGCCAATTCCATGCTCCTTGACAGTAGACTCATTAGGATGGGACATGTTATGCTCTCCTGACCAATAAGATATGAGAGGAATTCTTGAGGGGGCCTTTGAGGACAAATTTCTTAGCTCATAAGAGAAATAGTCAGTCTCTTTCTGCCTTTTGGTCTTGAGTGAAGGTTGTGGTTCCTAACGTTGCTGAACCCACCTTGTAAACACCAGACACCAAGTAGAACATGGAGGTCAATAGGATGAACTTGGGTCTTTGGTGACATTGCTAAGTCCCTAAGTTATTCCTTTAGCCACCTCAAGAGTCCTTATGAGAGATATATGTTATTGTTTAAGCCATTTTTTATTGCATCTGAATGCATCTTAACTGATATAGCAGAGGATTTAGCATCCAGTATATTTGAGTATTCTAGTCTTTGGCTTTTCGCCTTTTTGGGCCCCAATTTATTGGTTTCTGAAATAAGAAGTACAAGAGCTTTCCAGTTTCTGTGTACAAAATGTGTTTGAAACACTGAACTAAGTGATCTCTAAGCTTCCTTCAAATGCCATCATCCTATGATCTAATTTCCAAAAGATTCTAAGAGAAATAATAAAATTAAATACAGCTCAACTTAATGATAGTTTTTGATATTGCATCACTATAAGGAGAAAAGAGACATTAAAAGAGAAATGCATGAGGTGGCACACTGACATAGGAAACAACTATAGATAACAGAAATTAACTTTGAATACACCTGGGTCATGACTTCCTCTGAGCGACAAAACACTGAACTGGACAGAACCATGGACAGCTCTTGGTATTTCTTCTTCCTCTCCTATTCATTCCAGCAGGTGGTGCTATTTGCTCTCATTCTAACTTAAGTCTCCTCAAACAAATCACTCTAGGCCTAATCTATTTAGTGGCAAATTTAACAACTGACCAGAATAGTAGACTTTTGGGCTCTGAATTCTCCCAGCAGGTCAGATAACATTTAGACATCAGACTCAAAGTGTCAGTTGGCAGTAGCAGAAAATATTTGATCATTCAATGTAGCATAGGCAAAGAGAAAAGACAAGGAAAGAAAGCTACACAAGACAAGGAAAGTAAGCACCGGCTAACACTGTTGCAGTTTCGATAATGATTTGTTCCCTCCATTCTAAGATGAAGTTCAAGGATGGACAACTTCCAAAGGGATGTTCTGTACAAAATCTCATTTAACCATACAACAAAACTGGTAATAGACAGTGCCGATATTTTAGCCTCACTCTACAGTGAAGAATGCTATGAATATATATTGTTTTCTTTTTTATGAAAAAAAGGGGCTAAGTGTACATCAGGAGACAAAATAATTTATGCACCATGAGAGGGTTATAAGACAAGGTAGGCAGGCTGAAAATGAGGTCACTGTGGGAGTCAGAGAAATAAGGTAGGGAGGAAGAAGCAAAGAGAATACCTATGTTCCCACCTTAGGCTAGGTGTCCCACCTGTGCCCTAGAAGCCATACCTTCTTCTCTTCTCAAGGACATCACTCCAGGAATTTCCCCTCATCTACAGCATCAATCATTTTTGTATGTCTCTAATCCTAACAGCCACCATCATAAAAACACCATTCTTTTAACCTACTATCTACTTCTCTTGCTCCCCTTTGTTGCCAATTCCTCATTAGCACTGCCTGAATTCCCCATATCTGTGTCTGCTCCTCTGTCTTTCTCTAACCACATCACCTGAAGCTTTCTCTGTCATTACATCGTGAAGCTGCTCCTGCCTCAGGGCCTTAGCGCTTTCTGTTCCCTTTACCCAGCTAACTCTATGGCTCCTCATGTACCTCTCTGTGCACAAGGCCTCATATTAGAGATTCCTTCCCTAAACATTCAATATCAAATAGAAAACCCCTCTCTCAGCTGCCTTTCCCCCTTTATCCTGATTTTTTTGAATCACCATCTGGCACAATATGGATATGTGCTTCTGGCCTCACTAAAACAGAAGCATTTTCTGTTTTGTTTATGTTTGCTACATCCTCAGTATGTGGAACCATGCCTGTACTCAACAATTTGTAAATAAATGAATGAATGAATCAAAGAAGGAATAGGAATATTCCTGCCAAAGAGGCCAAACAAATGTAATAGATACTCTAAAAAAAGAAATCCACACATTCTCCGAAGGTAACCCATAATTCAGCACACGAGCATATATAAGGAGTGCTACCTTATATCCCACAAACATCTTGCCTAAGAACATAAGGTAACAATGTACAGGGTGGGTCCAAACTAGGTTTACAGTTGTTCTTATGGAAAATAATGCAATAGTTAATAAGTAATATAAGAACAAACTCTGTGTTTCATGTGCTCACAACTGTAAACCTATTTTTCCCCACCCTGTATATTTTCTCAGTCTAAGAGCGTGATACATTACTTATGTCTGTTTGAAATAAACGGCAGTAAATGTTGTTTCAAAATATGTGCATTTAATAAGCAAAAGCTTGGCCTAGAAAACAGCAGTGGAGCCAGTAGAAGCATTTTCTCTCATTTCTACATCTCATGCTATTTTCATCACTCTACTCTTAGGAACAAGAACATTGCTTGGGCCACAATTGTTCAAATTTTAGGAACACGGACCTGGGATCATAATTTCTCAAATTCTAGCCTATGCAAGAACGTGCTGATGGAACATGCTGAAAATGAAGTATTTCCAGGATCTCCTCAGAGAGTTCTGATTAGTTGGGGCAGGACTGTGGAGTCTATCTTTGGTTAATGCCAGGTGACTCCAATCCAGGTGGCCCTGGAATCCCATCTAAGAAACACTGGGATTGACAGGTATCCTTCTAGCAGGAAGGACTGAGGAATATCTCTGGCTTCACTGTCACCAAGACAAAGATTTTCTAACTGTGTGGTAAAAGTTTAACCTTGTCCAAAGAGAAATGTTATATCTGAGAGGAGTATCTTTGTTTGCCTGAGAGCCCTGGGTCATGGCAGAGTCTGTGATGTGATCTAGGGTGGGAGCTGGCCTCACCAAGTAGTATTTGGGGTGGGGGCTGACCACCCCAGATAGACTGAGAATGTGATATAGGGTGAAGGTTTGGGTCACACAGTTCAAGCTCTTGTACGCTGGGGCAGGACTCTGTAGTCTGTCTTTGGAGGAACTGGAAACTGAGGTCAGCTATGTGGGCTGCCAACCATTTCTATGTAATGGAGCCTGAATAAAGACTCTGAACACCAAGGCTCATGGGAGTTGTCTTAGTTGGCAGTTCCCTGTGGATACAGTCATAATCATTTCTGGGACAGTAACATGTCTGTGACTCCACAGGAGGGGCACACCTGGAAGGTTGGCATCTGATACTTTTCCTAGTTTCTGCCCTCTGTGCACCTTCTGTAGTCTGATTCGAATCTGTCTTCTTTTCCTGTAATAACAGTAACCATGATTAAGTCCAGCCACCTTTGGTAAGTTTTGTGAATTTTTCCAGAGAATTATCAAAACTGAGGGTGGTTTTGGGGACTCCTTGAACTTGAAGTGGATCTCAGAAGTGTATGCAAACTTGTGAGGGTTACAGTTTTTCTAAGTTTGCAGTTGGTCTAATTCTCTGCAAAACCAAATCAATCACTTCTGTTTAGAAGGGTGTGATGAAAGCCAGCAATGTTAAGACTAAAAGACTTCCTAGAATGGAGTCCAATTTCCAAACCCAGCTTCACCGCCTGCATAAGGAAATTGAGTCTAGACGCTGACATCAGTGAGAACTAAGTACAGAGCTTCTGATATTCTGACCATACTGCACCGCCTTTCAAATTACGCAGGGAAGAAAAATAAACTTATTTTTTTTCCTTTAGTACAGCTTTAGTTTGTGAATATAGAACTTTTTAGAGCCAAATATGCATATTCACACAAAAAACTCCATGTCAAACACATCTGAAAATGAACACTGGCAAGGAAAATTTATTTGAAGTCTTTTGGAAATTCTTCAAGGAAATGCCTGGAGCTTTAGAATCAATGTTATGAACTTATTTTTAAAACCTCTGGTATGTTGCTAACCTCTTGAGTATGAGAATATTTCTCCATATGCATTTTGGCCTTTAAGCCTTTTATTACAGTGGAGAAAATAACTTCTCAAACAAAGGTATCCATGGAGAAAAGGAAGCAAAAGGGAGTTACTCTTGGCCACATAGAAACAGAAAGCCTCTCTTTAAAATGCAAAGCCTTTCTAATTTCAGTTTCCTCCATGCATTTCACCAACTTCTGAGAATAGCTTATTGAATATTAATGGACCGACATGATTGAAAAAGGAAAAAGACAAAAACCTTTCCAAAATGACGCGTGGCTTGAAACAACACCTGTCCTCGGTGAGGTTTTAAATGTCCTCACATTTGGAATCAGTAGAGACTTGCTGGGCAGGGAGTGCCCAATTTAGAAGAGTAGATCCAAGTCCCAGATGGTGACTGAGAGGAGACAGCATTGGTGATAAAAGGAATTGCAGAAGCTGATTTAGAGAAATTGTGAGATTGGATGCTTACAGATTCTCCAGAGATGGAGAGGAGAGTGGATAAAAGAGGGGACGGACATCAAAGAAGCTTTCCTCTGGACCATGTCAGATTGTGCGGCAAAATGAAAAGCACTCACGGAAGGAGATGTGCTTTGGAGAAGGACTAGGGGTAGTTTATGGGGTTGATTTCAGGTGATATAAGAGGAGAATGGACTTGGGATTTGGAGTCAAAAGGAGATAGTAAAACCGGATGCTGAAACAGCTTGAATTGGGAAAAAAGCTGACAGGTGCTACTGTGGACCAAGTTAAAGCGTCTAAGGACACACCATACCAGTGAATTAATGAAATATAACTTCTAAATGACTGAGCACTGGCTGGCTATGCTTATGGGGACACTGATAATGGGTAAAAGCCAAAGGCAAGTTCTTAGGAGAAAGGAATAAGGCTTGGAAGGAATAAACCTGCTTGTGAGAGCCAAGAGTGATTATCATAAGGACAACAGACAAGGAGACATCTGCTTCCTGGTTGCCATGACTGAGTTTCAGCCCAGCCTGTAGGTCCTATCAGAGGCTCTGCTTTTCTCTCTGTTTTGCAGCAAACTGTTTCTACCTAGCATATCCTTTCATTGCTGCCTTGGTGTGATTTCAGATAAGACATTTCTAATAAAAAAAAAAGTCCAAGGGAGATTCCATATTCTACATGTCATGTTATGGACACAAAACAGAATAAAAGAGATTTACATTCTCAGTTTTCCATGACAACACAGGGGTACTTCAACTACAGTGTATTAGCAATATTGAGCAAAAAGTGGAGAAAAAGTGAAACCCTGCCAACAGAGGTTTTAAATGGGGATGCAGAGAGATGTGAAAGAGCAGGAGCATCTCTTCCTCTTAACACGCTTCCTTAAACTGAGAAAGACTTCTATACAAGTTCCCTTTTCCCTGGACTCTCAGCAAGAGAGGCATAACGAATATAAGTGATATTAGTTTTCTCTGACTGTGATTACTTAACTTTGTTCATTGTCTCCTATTTAGTAGGGGTGTTAGAAATGATGAGTTTTAGGTTGAATCTTAAAAATATGGGATCTCAGAATGCCAGTGTTGAAATGTCCTAGGATAAATGCTCAATTAACACTGCAGAAGAGTTAATAGACCCTGAAGCCATATATTTCCTCCTCTGAAAAAAGATGGAAACATTACTTCATAGTGTCCCTCATGGCTGTGCCAACCAATTTCCATTTGAACAAAGCATTCCTCTGGAAATGGAGAATGTTAAACAATAATAACGATTCATCATAGAGTACTCTTCCTTTCCCCATATTTATGATGATAATAATTAAGAACACAACTTTCCTGATTACATGGCACAAATAAATATTTTGCCTCCCTAGAGACTGCACACATGAAACACCTTAGAACAGCGGTTCTCAACCTGTGGGTCACGAACAATGAAAACACATCCTGCGTATCAGATATTTACATTATGATTCATAACAGCAGCAAAATTACAGTTATGAAGTAGCAACGAAAATCATTTTATGGTTGGGGGTCACCACAACATGAGGAACTGTATTAAAGGGTCGCGGCATTAGGAAGGTTGAGAACCACTGCCTTAGAACTTTTTAGGGCCAGTTTGTATCAAATTCAAACAACCATATTTACCTTTTTCCACAATTTGCTGAACTAATGGGACATGGTTTCTCTCTAAAATACCTCCTTTGAGAGTAGGTTTGAGCTACTTGCCAACCTCTCCCTCTGGTTGGTCTGATGTACCCTCAACAAGGTGAATGAATAGAATGACTGTGGGAACAGGGTCATCCAAGACCTGTGGCCTTCCCACAGGTCTTCCATTTCCATCACGTGCACCTTCCTGGCTACATGAAGCTGTGGGATGTGAGCAAGCCTTAAAGCATGTGTGGAATGATGGTCTGAGAATGAGTGACAGGAAGCCAGTAGATTAGAATGAAAAAGTATCCTTTAACAGGGAAGCCCAACAGTAAGGGCTCATTGGTTAAATGGAACACTTGTCAGTCAAGATAGTGTGTTTCCCAATCTCTTCTAAACCATGTTCCCATATGTGACATAACAATCTAATTATCATCTCCAGATGCTGATATGCCCAGATGTAGCAGGCAGATGGGGAATAAAACAACCCCTGAAGACCTCAGATAAACATCTTCCCAGCCAATATAATTGTGCATTACATCCTGTAGGTTGTATAACAAAAACAATAGCTTTTTGTTGTGTTTTATAAATATGAAATTATGATTTTCCAAACTACGATGCTCTCTTGGAGATTCTGATGTATTATTCTCTGCCCTAAGTTGAAAACAACTGTTGTGCAGTTTTTATAAATTTGACATGGAAATGTGTTTCTAAAATACCATTACATGAAACAAGTAGGTTAGAAACAGTACGTAGCATATGATCTCATATTAGTAAAAAATTATATAGAAGTGCATAGAAAAATGTTGGTTAAAGTGTATAAAAGAGTATATCAAACATATTAGAATATGAGATTATAGCTGATTTCTTTAGCTTATTCTTTTTGCTTCTTTGGATTTTTAAATCATTCAAAATAAGCAATATTTGTATAATTTTAGAAAAAGTTATCATTCGATAATGTTCACTTCTTTTGTGAAGTTGGTAACATTTTAAGAAACTGTGTTCTATAATTTTAATAAGTGTTTAATCAGAGCGGTTAATAAAAATGCAAAAATGGGGAATTTCATTTAAATTCAGAGAATGAAAGGGAATCAAAACCTTCCTTACTTCTTTCCTGGTTTTAAGATACCTGAGAAGATTAAAAAAAGAAAGAGTGGTCAAACTTCATCATAGAATATTTAACAGTATGTGAATTTTTTCCTATTAAAAATGGCTAAAAAGAAGGGCATGCTGTATTTCACAGTAAAATCCTCTCAGGTCCGAAGTGCCAGCATGTTCGGATGTTTAAACTGATGTCTACAGGATTGGGAAGCAAGATGAGCATAATTCAGTGCTATAATTACACTTGACAGATATACACTGTTTTATTATTCACTGGTTCTGGTTGCACTTCCCTAGAAAGACCCTGCAGAATACTAAATATCAACCACTCTTCAGAAAAAGTCATTTGGCATTCTCATCAGTCCTCATCAGAGGCATCAAATTCAGAGATGCAGAAAACCAAATCTGATCATTTAAACACTATGTGCAAAGGCAAGTAAAACGCATGATTTCCTAAGAGGTCTGAAGTTCAGTTAGCTTCCTTCTGTTAAACTCTTAACTCAGCTACGTGGTTGGGTCATTGCTTTAATGAAACATGTCCTGTGACTGGTCCCTGGGCTTTAGCTTTTCACTTCTTTTCAATTCCTCAAATGCTCCATGATCTCCCGCCTCTCCTTGCTTTTTGCCTAAGCTGTTTACTCTCTGGAAAAATGCCTTTATCGCATTTATTTGCCTTGAAGACCTTGAAGACAACTCACATGCTGCATCTTCTGGAGCCTACCTCTAAGTCTCCAGTTGAGGTTAAAGCTTACTCCTTTTAGTTGCCATGATACCTGTGGCAGAGATTGCTAAATTTTCATGAGAAGTTTCTTTTCTCCTTACCACAGTCACCCATAAAAGCAGCCATGTATCCAAGAGCTGCCTGACCCAGTCCCCAGTCCCCAGGCACCAAGGTGGAACCACGTGACTAGTTACCACCAATGGAATGAAAGCAAAAGAACGAATGAGAAGGCTCTCCACCCTCCCCTTCTCTATCAGACAACTGGACTTAGAAACTCAGAGGCGACAGGAGAAGGTGGACCCACAGCATAAAAGAAGCCTTGACCTCAAATCACTGTGTGGAAGGACTTCCTGATCAGAGCGTGCTGTTAGACTGCCACAGTCGCTGAAACCTGGGGTTTTATTTGTCATGGCAGTTTCACTTATTCCTCAATAAGAATATTTCTGATTGCTAAATCTCTCATGATCTTATCCTATTTTTAAGTTATTTATATGATTAAAGAATTAACTAAAAGATCTTCATCAGGCCACTGGAATTGTAAAGGGATGAGTTGTGCTGTAATGGCCTTACTCTGGTTCCAATACCAGCTCTGTATTAGAATATCATAATAGTCAAAAATATATAGGTTGTGTTATTATATTCAAATGAATTAGTGGAATCCTGTAATTCCTGGAACTATAAAGTTTTAGAGCAAAGAGAAGTGTCTTGGAGCCTTTAGATTGGTACATGCTCTTGTGAATGTCCAAGCCTCTTTTACTAACCCACCAAGCTGTTGTCCCAAAGAAAAGACAGGTAGCACTGTGCTTTGTATCTCCTAAAGGCAAACAAAAATGTCCTTATTGAGAAGTCTGTAAAGGACAAGGTTGGCATTCAGAAATCTGGGATGAAGTTCTTTGTTCTCTAAGATTTCTATTGTACTTGAATGGATTCAGAGTCTAGAACCCAGACCACAAGCTGACACCTGCAGCTCTACTTTTCAGCTACACTTTATAAGCAAGCAAGCCCTGGCCAGTGTGGCTCCGTTGGTTAGGCTTGTCCTGTGCACCAAAAGGTTGCTAGTTTGATTCCTAATCAGAGCACATACCTGGGCTGTGGGCTCCATTCCCAGTAGGGGGTGTACAGGAGGCAGCGATCAATGTCTTGTTCTCATATCGATGTTTCTCTCTCGTCTCCTCTCTCTCTAAAAATCAATAATAATTTTTTAAAAAAGCAAGTTCCTATGGCCAGCCATGGAATAGGAGCACTATTTACAATGTTATGTCTACAGGCAAATAATAATAAAAACTCCAGGTTCTGAATAACCTCTTACAACATAGTTTCTTTGGTAAAATAGAGAGGTACCTAAACTAGACAATTTTTTGAAAAGTAAAACATGAGTACTATAGAGACAGAATCAAGTCTTCCTTTCCTATTCAAGAAGAATATATTCCTATGACCCAAGTCCTATATCAGATGTCATGTAAGCCTTTATATTTTTCCTGTCTTCTCAGAGTTCCTATAGTCATTGCGATTAAACATTTTGTGGGTCCTGGCCAGGTAGCTCAGTTAGTTAGGGCATCATCTGTACACTCAAAAATTGTGGGTTCGATTCCCAGTCAGGGCACATACCTAGGTTGTGGGTTTGATCCTGGTCAGGCAATGTAGGGGAGGCAACCAAATGATTTTTCTCTCTCACATCAATGTTTCTCTCTCTCGCCTTTCCTCTTTCTCAGAAATTTCAGAAAGAGAAACTAAACAAACAATCCCATTTACCATTGCAAAAAAATATTTTAAGATCTGAGGAATAAACTTAACCAAGGAGGTAAAAGACTTGTACTCAGAAAACTATAAGATGTTGTAAAAAGAGATAGAGAAAGATATAAACAAGTGAAAGAATATACCATGTTTATGGATTGGTAGAATTAACATCAATAAAATGCCCATACTACCCAAAGCAATCTACAGATTCACAGCAATTCCTATTAAATACTAATGGCATATTTCACAGATCTAGAACAAGTACTCCAAAAATGTATATGAAACCTAAAAAGACCCCAAATAGCCGCCTGTTCTTGAGAAAGAAGAACAAAGTTGGAGGAATCACAATACCAGATATCAAGTTATACTACAAAGCCACTATAATAAAAACTGCCTGGTACTGGTATAAGAACAGGCATATAGATCAATGGAACAGAATGGAGACCCCAGAAATTGACCCAAGCAATTACACTCAATTAATATTTGAAAAAGGAGGCAAGAACATAAAATGGAGTCAAGACAGTCTCGTCAACAAATGGTGTTGGGATAATTAGACAGATACATGCAAAAAAAAAAAAAAAAAGAAAGAAAAGAAACTAGACTACCAAGTAAACCATACACAAGACTAAACTCAAAATGGATAAAAGACTTAAAAGTAAGACGTGAAACCATAAAAATCCTATAAGAAACCACAGGGTGCAAAATCTCAGACATCTCTCATGGCAATATGATACATCTAGGGCAAAGGAAACTAAGGAGAAAGTAAACAAATGGGACTACATAAAATAAAAAAGCTCTACACAGCAAAAGAAACCATCAATAAAATGAAAAGAGAGTCCAATACATGGGAGAACATATTTGGCAATGATACATCTGATAAAGGGTTAATATCCAAAATATATAAGGAACTCATACAATTTA
>NW_006300375.1:5526760-5533704 GCF_000327345.1 Myotis davidii
GTATTATGCTAAGGAAAATAAGCAGGAAGGGAAAGACAATATCCCATGATCTCACTCATATGTGGAATCTAATGAACAAAATAAACTGATGAACAAAATAGATCCAGAGACACAGAAGCACAGAACAGACTGTGGAATTTCAGAGGGAAGACAGAGGTGGGATGGTGGATGGGAAGAGATCAACAAAAGGGATCAACTTGTATGCATATATGTATAACCCATGGACACAGACAATAGGGTGGTAAAGGCCTGGGGCTGGGAACAGGGTTGGGCCAGAAGGGGTCAATGGGGGAAAAAAAGGACATATGTAATATTTTCAACATTAACATTAAAGACTTAATTAAAAAAAACCCATATCCTCAGGTGAGTTTAAAAACAACTATCCTGTAATTTGAGCAAAATGCATGTTTAAAAAGATAACTCCCTGAATTCATTTGTGAACTATATATTTTTTAAGGTTTCCAGTTGACATCAGTTGGCCAATGCTTTGTCACATGGCTTTAATGTAGGTGTTTGATATCTTGTAAAAGCCTAGCATTGTTGTACTGTGGCTGTCTTTGGGTGGCCTTTTGAGATAGTTCTGGTTTTGAGCTATTTCAAGTGATCTTCCCCAGTCACTCACTCAGTATATTCAAATGAAGCATCATTCTCTGATTTATTGTATCTCTTCTTCTTTTTTTTAAAATCAGCTTTGAATTAATTGGTCCCAAGTGTCATCCTTAGTTGAATCAATTCTCCAGCATTAGTAACATCCACTGACTAACGATGACACTGACTCGTTCTTCCTGAAGGAGTTGTTTCTATAAAAACACCAAGCCTGCAGAGATGCTGTTAGCTTCTAGAATGACAGCTGTAGGGTCCCTAACCTGATTAGAACTCCACATACATATTTCTACTGTTTCCATTAATCCACATGTTTATTACTGAGTAATACCTATATACCTTCTCCTGTCCTTGTCTCAGACTGGAATTATGAATTCAAGCTCCTTTAATCTCTGCTCCCCACAGAATACCTGCTGTTTTCCAGCTGGTCAGAGGCAGGCTGATTCTAGTGGTTGGTCTTTTTGACGTTTTAACATGCCATATTTTTGAAGAGAAAGATTCTGTGGCCTTCTCCACACAATAAATAATTCATGAAACATTAGAAGCAGAGCAAATCACAAAATCAGAAAAAAAACTCTGAAAGTTTAGCATTTCTCTATAGTAATGACATAAAACATATACAGTCTTCAAACACCATGTGAAGATGCTCTTTAATGAGGATGCCCATTATTTTCTAGGCAATGCACTGAATTAATTGCCTTGTAGAAATTTTGTTGTTTTTAGGAAAAGGAAAGACTTCTGTCTTTTTTTTTTTAAAGAGAGAGGGAAGGAGAGAGAGAGAGAGAGAGAGCGAGAGAGAAAACAAAAATACATTGCGGCACGAGAGATACATCCATCGGTTACCTCTCGTACGGGCCCCTGTTGGGGATTGAATCCACAAACTAGGTATGTGCCCTGACCAGGGATCGAACCCATGATCTTCAGTGCACAGGGCAATGACCCAATGAACTGAGCCACACCTGTCAGAGCTACTTCTGCCTTATATATGTTTTATAAATCAAGGTGCAATAAAAAAATATTTTGTGTGGGCAGGATTTCAGTAGTGGGGTAGACTTCTAAAGGTACCCTTGGGATGTGGAGAAAGAAGAGCAAGACCACAGCTCTGTAGAGAGAGGTGACTCTATCTGGCCAGCATAAGAGGAATTCTCAATTGCTTCTAGAAATTTCCAAATCAGCAAACATGGGTGGATCAGTAGCATCTAAGGTAGCTTGGGCAATTTTTCGTATTAGAGGACAGTCTCCTTCTAACTCTAGGATACCTACACCATTTACTCAAATAACTGTTCCTTCAGTTATTGACAAAGAAATCTGGGTAAATTCAATGTGACTTTATTATTTACCAATTGTTTGTATATCTTTTAACACTTAATAAAAACTAATATAGTAAGTTGCTATAACATAGCACAAATTTCATCTTGAATTTATATCTCTAAACATTTTTTGTCCATAATTGAAATTGAAAAGGTTTAAATCAAAAGCTGGAGAAATTTATTAAACATTTAAAAATTTACAATAGTGTTGCTATTCTGGTTTTAAAATTTTTCTTGAAGAGGTAATTTTTCCCTTATGTATTATAATGACCAAGTCAGAATCATTCTTTAGAGTCTCAAATCTTTACTATAAATTGAACTCATAATTAGACTTGCAAAGTAGTAGAAACAATAGAATAAATGAAATTTCTATTATGGAGGTGCTAAGTAGAAAGTTGGACAGTTGATGAGAAAAAAATCTATACTGATAATGTAAGTTGGATTGAGCAAGTGAGAGGAAAAATGTAGGTGCTAACACCTGATTTGTATTAATAAAAACTCAGTATATATAAAAAAGATAAAACATCCTACCTAATATCCCAAAGGCACAAGAGGCCGGTGGAGTGGAATTAGGCATTCCTCATGCCTACATACGGTGAAGCTCTTTCAATAAAAAAAGCTGTCCTAATTCTGAAATAATGGAAGACAAATTGCCTCGTTTATTTCTTCTGATTCATCAGTTTCTATATATTGCAGAATGTTTTCTTCTCTTTCTCAAGCATGTGTATTACAGAAGGCTGCATCTTGGAAAATGAAAGTTGTTCCTTAATACCCTTTCCTTAGATTAGCAGGACATTAGACTGCTGCCTCCACATATTTTGGGAGATATGCCTGCTAAATGAAAATGTTTTCTCTGAGACATCCTGATATTGGGAAAAGCTCAAACTCGGTCAATGTGGATGCTTGTGCTAACACATTACAACATTTCTGGATGCTTTTCCTCAATATTTCCCAGTCAGTGAACATCCCCTTCAAAAATTTCTGCTGTGTCCTTGAAAGTCTCTTAAATTATTGAACAAAAATGAAAATGCCATGATTGCTATCATCAAACACTTTGGAACACTTCCTTCCTCTAATTACAGGCTACCTAACAGTTGGCATTGCAACCCCTTTCCCCAGGGGCTGTCTGTACCTGGGGCTAGGGGGCAGTGGCTATCCTCTTCACCTGTTAGCACTTCTATTCTAGGGCACCAGAACCCCATTCAGCAATGTGCCCTCCTGTGACACACCCTCTCCCCATTCTTTTGCTATCATACTGTGACCCTGAGGACTGTAACACTTGGCTCACAGACTTCCCGACCACTCTGACCCTTGCCATTGCCACTAGGGGCCTCAACAGTGATGTGGGTGATCAGGCAACCAGCTCCCTGATGTTCTTAATAGAATTTTCAAACAACTGAAGTCCTACTTGCAACAAATGATGCTTCCTCCATCCTCTTATCACCCAAATTGCTTTCCTGGGAAATCCTGACTTGCCCAAGCATGACCTCCCCTCCCACCTTTCACTCTATTCTGTGTCATCATTTTGATCACCAGCCCAACAATTGTGGTGATCTCCTTCTGCAGCTAGATCTTCCATGGTCCTCCATTTAGACTAGCACCATATTCATTCACTTCCTTCACTCAATAAATGACAACTCAGCAGCTGCCATGTGTCATGTGCTATTCTGGCCCGAGAGATACAATGGTACACACTCTTCCATATCTCTCGCCGCATCCGTGTGTGATGTAGTCACACCTTCCTGATGTGTCTGGAGTTAGAAAACTCTCAATAGAAGTTATGTATCCATACTGCTATTAATGTGATTATCTCCATTACTAGGTGAGGGTATTGGGTGGTCTTGTCTTCATCTTAGAAACTCCAGAATCCACCCCATTGCCTCTGACACAGTAGGCGCTCAGTAAGTGATGGCCTGATGATAGAAACATGGTTGTGATTATTATCTTGTTCAGAAAAGAAATCTAGAGAAGTGTATAGAGCTCTCCTAAAACATTACTGGGGGCAAAAATGACAAAATTAAAGCTGTCCTACTTCCACACATCATGAGAAGTCAGGGTTCTTTGGAAAAGACAAGAATACTTGGAAAAAGAGAAGGCAGCAGGAGAAAGAGGAAGACAAAATATGAGGAGGACTGACTGTATAAAATAAGCCATAGGTTGAGTCTGCAGGAGCTGAGCAGGGCAATTGAGGACTGGACACTATCGATGTCACTCATTCATGGGGTCACCAGGAGTAAGAGCTGACTCAATGGCCCATAACACATACAAGTAGAAGTACTGCTCTTTCTATTCCTGGTTTACCTTCTTTCCAACCCAGACAAAGGTTTACAAAACATGGGGATATAAAGAAAGGACAGGTGAGTCCAAGTAATTCTGTAGAAAAGTATAAAATTACTCAAATATAGAATTGTCAATTTTCTTTTTTGCTATGAGATAATTCTGAAATACAATCCAACTAATGTGCAAGTCAGGAAATAATATGACTCTATTACTTCTAACTTTGGAAATTAAAACTCCCTTTTAAGTAATTATAATGCATAATTGATGAAAAGAGAGGATTCCTATTTATTTATTAATTAATTCTGGGGCTAGAATATCCTCAGTCTCCTTTTCAATCAGATCTGGCTCAGATTAGATCTACAACCAGCATCCATGGAAAAATGATAAATTACAACTATTGCACTGAAATAAATACTTAATAAACATCTATACCCTATCATCATAACAATCCCCAGAAATTACCATTTTACAGATTAGAAAATTGGGATTCAAAGCGATGAAGCAATTTACCCAAGAATTAGGATTCATCCTGTGAACGCTAACTCCAAAGTCTGCACACTTCCTGTTACACCCATCCATCGTTTCATACAAAGAATCCCATAGGATCTTAGCAGAAAGATGTTTTTCTCAGATTCCTTCTTTTAAAGACCAGAATGCATAATGAAAACTACAAAGTGAGAAAAATATTGCATCAGATATTTCTAGGACAAGGATTTGAGATCCCTGGACCAGGCAGAGCGGCATAAGCACTCAGATAAAGGACACAGACCAGGAGGAAGGAGACTTTCTGATGTGGGCAGTGGGCACCAAGATTTTGTGGAGAGACACCGATGGACTAGTTTCCCCTCCTGGTGCATCTGTTGTCTTGCTGATTTTGTATTTTTCTAATCAGCCAGCAGATTCACCAAACTTGGAAGTCTGAGGACTATAAATTCTTAAAGCTGTACTGTTGCCCCAATGAGGGAAGGGCCCTGGTATGATGACGGCACTTCTCAGATGCAGAGAACCCCTGCCTCCCACAGAAGGCATCCCCCCGTGTGACCTTGTGAGGGTCTTTGGGAGCCAAGGCAAGCTGAGCTGAGCTAGGGAGCATCTGCCCTTGCCCTGATTCTGTTAGTTTCTGTTTCCTTGGCTAAATAAATTCTGAACTGAAGGCGGTATAGGTATGGGATTTCTTCTGGAAAGCTGCGGGTGTAAAGTGTCATCACAATACTCAGTATGACTGTCCACGCTGCTTCACGGACTCACAGATGTTAAGTTTTATTATTCCTAATGCCTTGTGTTTTTCCTCACTCTCTCATGCCTTATTCCTGGTTTCTTTACGAAATTCTCTATCTACTCTTCACCCTGTCTCCTTGGACAATAAACAAAAAGAAAATTTAAATATCCATTCTTTTCCAATTTTGTTAGGGCAATTCATCTTCTCCATCCCTTCCTTCTTTCCTTCCTTCCTTCCTTCCTTCCTTCCTTCCCTCCTTCCTTCCTCCCTCCCTTTCTCTCTTCTCTTCTCTTTTCCTTCCTTCCTTCCTGCCTTCCTTCTGCCTTCCTTCCTCCCTCTTCCCTCCATTTCCCCCTGCCTTCTAATTCTCTATAATTTTAATCTAAATACCCACTCTTCTTCCATACTGTTAGGGCAATTTATTTTCTCTTTCTTCTTTGAAGACCTTTGCTTGGGAATCTCTGCACAGGCCTGTGTCATGTGAGTAACTCAAGAACAATAGGTCCTTCCTCACTTTGTGCATTTACCCTTCAGCACTGTTCCTGGGGCAAAGAAGACCTTAATGTTTGACGCCAATGACATGCAGTCAGGGCCAGAGCCAGCATAGAATGAGCGGCAAGAGTTGACAAAGATCTTATACTCACATTTCAACTCGAGTTTGATGAAATCTGTGTTCCCCAGATTTTCCAGAAATACTCCCTGTGGGATTAATGTTTTGAAGTAGAAAGAAATGTCAGCACTGGTTTCCCCCTGGAAAGTCGAGAAGTGCAGATAGGATGACGGGTTTGGGAAAGAGGCAGCATTCCAATAATTCCCTGTGGGAAGAAAAGAGAAACATATGGGCCATTGACACCTTGATCATGGCAGTGACGAAGATCTTTCCTTAAATTTTTATAAATTTCCATGGGCAATCATCCTTGTTTCCTCTCATTTTGTGGAACAACATTGCCCCGAAGCCCCACAGCATACTTCTGACTTTCCAAAAGTTATCTGTGTTATATATATATACAATATTTTATGAGAGATTGAGAGTTGGGGTTCCTATCCCGAGTGGCCCTGTAGGGACTGTGGGTAGCAGATCCAATAGAGGTGAAATTGGGAGACCCCTGGGGACACTGTGTGTGGTGGTGGGGGCAGTGTGGAACTCCTGCATGTGTGCTGGCCCCTTTGGTTGATGCAGGAAGCACCTGGGCTGAGCCTAGTGGGAGAGAATGGGAGCAAGGTCTTTGGTGTTCTGCCTTGCTGATCATCCACCTTTGTGTGGAATAACTAATCAGCAGTCACTCAGAAATGGAGCATGGGAGGATTACAAGTGGGGGAGTACCTCTTACTCCCTGGGGAATACAGGTGACACTCTTACCTGTAGGGCAGTGATGGCGAACCTATGACACGTGTGTCAGAGGTGACAAGCGAACTCATTTTTTGGGGTTGATTTTTCTTTGTTAAATGGCATTTAAATATATAAAATAAATATAAAAAATGTAAGTCTTTGTTTTACTATGGTTGCAAATATCAAAAAATTTCTATATGTG
>NW_006300375.1:5534489-5535054 GCF_000327345.1 Myotis davidii
TGCTGGCTCAGCACAAGTTATCTGACCCATTCCAAGTCTTCCCTTTGGTCCATATAAGGGAAGTACCCCTGCTCTAACCAATCAGAAGACACCCAGTATATCTTCTTTGTTTCTGCTTACTGGGGCTATAAAAATCTCTGCCTTGTAAACTCCTCAGGGCTCATTTCTATTTCGTAGAGTGCGTGTTGCCTAATCCATGAATCGCTGAATTAATGCCTAGTAGATCAGCAAATTGTCTGGGAAAATTTTATTTTAACACCTAAAATATATGTTGTTTTTTTCAAAACTGAATTTTGCTATATCTTTCCTTCCAAGAATACAATGAATTAACTGAATTTAATCTACTGGTTTTTCTATACTATACTAGAGGCCTGGTGCACGGGATTCGTGCACTGGTGGGAGGCGTTGCCTGTGGGATCAGCCTGCTGTGGGAGCGCTGCTCATCCCGGTCAGTGGAGTGGCACTCCCACCATGGGAGCACACTGATCACCAGGGGGCAGCTCCTGCGTTGAGCATCTGCCCTGTGATGGTCAGTGTGCGTCATAGCAACTGGTCAGCCGGTCAT
>NW_006300375.1:5536108-5584242 GCF_000327345.1 Myotis davidii
CGGCGCACATGAGGGAGGGGGTGTGCAAAGGAGGGAGGAGCATATGCAAAGGCATGGATGGGGCTATCGAAGAATTCCGATGGCTTAGGACAGTGATGGCGAGCCTATGACACGCGTGTCAGAGGTGACACGCGAACTCATTTTTTTGGTTGGTTTTTCTTTGTTAAATGGCATTTAAATATATAAAATAAATATAAAAAATGTCTTTGTTTTACTATGGTTGCAAATATCAAAAAATTTCTATATGTGACACAGCACCAGAGTTAAGTTAGGGTTTTTCAAAATGCTGACACGCCAAGCTCAAAAGGTTCGCCATCACTGCTGTAGGGGGTGGGTAATGCTGAGCTAAGCCCACCTATGGGCTCTTAATGAGCTTTTGCCCTTGAGCTCATGGAGAAGACATGACTGCCTTATTGCCTGGTAGAAGCCAGTGTCCCCATGAGAAAAACAGCTCACAGGACAAAATAAAAATATCACACTGGGTGAGTTACATTCCATTAGAACAGATGAACCGAGAATTGAAAATGAGACCAATAGCTCACTCTCAACTTCATTGCCAGTGCAGAGATTCCCTTTGAATACATACAATTCTGAGTACATTTACTATCACACCTAAAGTCTAAAGTACATGAGCATACTTTAAAACAGTTACTAAAGCCTTTAACTTGAATGCTAAATGTATGCTACAGTCATCAGATTAGGCCAAAATGGAGTCACTCATGCTAAGCCCCATGTCAGCCAACCAAAACTTAACTAAATTTCTATGCTCAGCTCTCCCAGCAAAGGAAGACCTAGGTCAGTCAATTAGCACTTGCTTGCTCAGCACAAGTTATCTGACCCATTCCAAGTCTTCCCTTTGGTCCATATAAGGGAAGTACCCCTGCTCTAACCAATCAGAAGACACCCAGTATATCTTCTTTGTTTCTGCTTACTGGGGCTATAAAAATCTCTGCCTTGTAAACTCCTCAGAGCTCATTTCTATTTCCTAGAGTGCATGTTGCCTAATCCATGAATCGCTGAATTAATGCCTAGTAGATCAGCAAATTGTCTGGGGAAAATTTTATTTTAACACCTAAAATATATGTTGTTTTTTTCAAAACTGAATTTTGCTATATCTTTCCTTCCAAGAATACAATGAATTAACTGAATTTAATCTACTGGTTTTTCTATACTATACTAGAGGCCCGGTGCACGGGATTCGTGCACTGGTGGGAGGCGTGGCCTGCGGGATCAGCCTGCTGTGGGAGCGCTGCTCATCCCGGTCAGCGGAGTGGCACTCCCACCATGGGAGCACACTGATCACCAGGGGGCAGCTCCTGCGTTGAGCATCTGCCCTGTGGTGGTCAGTGTGCGTCATAGCAACTGGTCAGCCGGTCATTCTGGTTGTTCTGCCATTTGGTCGCTGGGCTTTTATTATATAGGATTTTTCCTTTCTTTTATGCAAATTATGCACAGATGCAATATTCAGTTCAACTACTATTCTTATATAAAATTAACTTGGTGTTGTTACTGTTATGCTTAAGCTGTAATTTTAAATTAAATATAGAATATTGTTAACGTATGAGATATTAAAATAACCTCTTATTTAATTAGTGCTATTTGTTGTTGTTCTTAGAGACATGTAGAATATAGAGACACCTAGATGAATGAATGGTAATATATTACCAGTAAGTCAGTGTAAACTATGTTTACAAATGTTTTCAGTAAGGTAAAACCAGGGGTGGTGGTAGAGTCTATTGTTTAAAGTGTTACCAAAGTCTTCATGAAGGTTTAAGCTATATATTTTTAAACATAGCAATATAATAGCTTTCAGTGTGAGAACAACAGACTAGTTTTCTCTTGGGGAGAAGAATATTACTTGACATTGGTGAGACCAATACCCGAGAAGAAAAGAATCTTAACTATTTAAGTTGCTATCCTCTGGGATCTGAGTCCTCTTTCTGGCTCATGACCTGGCTTAATATCTGGTCAGAGGAGTTCAGGTTCACCTTGACCAACTGGCTGAAAATGAAGATCTCTTGAAATAAAACCTAAATCAACCTAGTAGTTGCAACCCAATCACCAGTCAGAGTTTTAGGAGGGAATGACATGCCCGAGGCCAGCAGGATTCAGCTCATCCAATTGGGACAGAACCTTTAACAACCTTAGGAGCCTGGGAGGATGTGCCCCCAGACATACTTCAGCCTGAAGCAGGGCAATTCTGTCCCTTTAGGCAGTATTCCCAGGACATGAATGTAATCAACATTTTCAAGCTACAATCCAATCTAGTGCATTCTATTTATTTATTTATTTTACTACTGACATTATTACAGGTGTCCCCCATTTCCACCCCTTTTCTCCCTTCCACCCAGACTCCTGCTCTTCCCTCCTGCTGACCCTCACCACATTGTTGTCTGTGTCTATGGGCTTTGCATTTATATTCTTGGCTATGCTCTTCACCTTCTTTCATCCCTTCTGCCCCACCCACCTCTCCTCTGACATCTGTCAGTCTGTTTCATCTTCATGCCTCTGGTTCTATTTTGTTGATTAGTTTATTTTGTTCATTAGACTCATTCTTATTTTCTGAGGTGGTGATGTGTTAACATGCAGGTTAACTGTCTAAAGTGATTTTAGAAAAAGCAAAGCAAAAAGTCAAACACATCAGAGGTCCAGCACTGGCTATTCAGACAGAAAAATCCCCAGAGAGGAGAAGGACAGTTTGACCAGTTACTCTAGTTTGGCGAGATATCCCTACAGATGCTGATCCCATTTGTTTGAACTGTGTGCTCACTAAGCAACTTCGAGCCGATTTGGTCTCTTGAATGGACTGACTGGCAGGGAAAATGAAACTTGTACAAATAGTGGTTCCCAGTTGTCCTCCTGGAAATGTCTTGATTATCCCATATTATCATTGGAGCTGTCCCCATGGGCTGCCCCAGATCTCTGGACAAATTTACTCAGTCCAGATTCTTGCCCAGTGATGGTGAGGACTCTATGCTGACTGGTCATGTCAGAGTTGAGGTATCTACCCAGGAGGTGATGAGGGAGAAACTTTATTTACACTTACTTTAAAATCCTCATTCCTTAAAATATCCATGTTGGTTATACATTATGATATACACAACATATGATTATAGTAGTACATGAATAGAACTTATTTTATTCATGCTTATGGGAATGTGGGCTTAAAATTTTAATGAGCAGGGTACATACCCTGATGAATTTCTGTAAGGCCTGTACCGATGAGTCCAGGGCCCAATCTCTGGGATTCTGGGTCGTGACAAGATAACATGCGTGCCTTTGCTGGTGCTCCTTGTACTTCACGATGCTAGGAGCTTATAGCATTGTTATTATTTGCTTATAATGCTTCCAACAGACTGCAAGCTCCTTGAAAGCTGGGAGCAAACCATTTCTTCTTCTTAACCTTTGGCCCAGAACAAAGTAAGTACTCATTAAATAATTACTAAATCAGTGGGTAAGTAAACAGCTGCATCTCTTGATTGTATTCAATTTTAGTCCACAGGCAAATTCTGCATGGGACAACATCTATTTTATAGTAACTTGAGTACTGAAGGTTCTAAATAAATAGAAATCAAAGCTAATGCTGCTTTAGCACCCACTGGTCACTGGACATGGCTTCCACTAGCACACCAGCATTTTCCTGACCTATGACTTGATTTCTATGGATCCCTATAGAACTCATTGAACAATGCCATGCATTTCCAAGACTGATGACCTCATAACCTTAAGGTTATTAAAACATGTGAAATTAATACCTACAATCAAGGTCAGTGCTGTGGAAGGTAAAGTGACATTGGATGAGAATACCTAGTGGGAATAAGACAAGGACTCGTGCCAAAGCAGGAGGCAGGGATGGCCAGTGTGGACAGGCAGAAGGGGGGCAAGGTTGGAAATTGAGAGGGAAAGTGTGAAACAGAGATGAAATACATATCTGAGTCTGGAGGGACTAGTCATTACTAACAATGATGAGGCAGGTGGAAGAGGTCAGGAGCCCAGCTGAGGGTGGGACAACATTATCAGAGGCTGAGCGAAATGGCTGGGGGGAGGTTGATGGTTCTATAAGTTTGAACATGACTGGGGCATGTGAAAGCATTTTAAATATATTCTGGGCTCCTCTCCTGTGGGGAGAGGAACCAGGTGGTACCTCCAGCTGGTGCAGAAGAACAGGGCTGGGGCAGCCAACCAGACACGGCTGACACATCACCAGACTTCAGTGAACCATCAGCAGAAAATGCAGCATCACCTCTTCATCCAAACCCTTCAATGGCCATTTCCTTCGATTTCACCCATGATTATTTGGTATGGGATTATGATTTCAAAATCTCTAAGGATATTTTCTGATGGGCAGCAATTCACTAAGTCTAATTTTAATTTCTAACAAAGCATTGGACATACATAGTTTTCAAAGTCAAGTGGTGCTAGAAGGGATAGAGTAAAATGCAATTCCTGCTTCACCCCTCCCCATCTCAAACCCAATTTAGCAAAAACTCTTTCTTCACCTTTAACTTTTTAAAGTATATCCCTGTATGCCTAAAGTATACCTGTGCAGATATTTATAAATTTATGCATCTTAGGTAGTCTCTATTGGTGTTCCTGAATGCAAGATGAGGACTGAGCATTTTTACAAGCCAACCTCCCTGCTCCCTCTCTCTGTATTCTCCCCAAACAGCCAAATGACAGCTTTTTTTGTTGTATTGAAATTCAATATATTCTAATTCTTGAATCTCCTGGAGTTCTTCAGTTTGCTTCTCAGCTGCCTGTCAACAGCTTGCACTTGCTGATTTTCTTGTGTGTTCACAAGGAGCAACAGAACACTACGTGCGCTGTGATCCCCTCTGAGGTGGTCATGTTAGCAAGGGCGGGGACCATGAGGATGTGCTGGCGGGAAGGTGGGAGGGATGACAGCAGGTGAACTTATGGGACTGCTCTAGCCTGTCTGTCACTTGGTGCAGATGCTGTGTAGTGGCCCACATGCAGGCTCCTGCATCAGACCATCTGGCTTCATCATCCCTAACCCCTGGGCAACTTTGGCTAGATTTCTCGATCTTCCTGAATTGCAATTTCCTCCCTTGTACAATGGAATAACATTAGAAACTCTCATAGGGCGTTGAGAATCACAGGAGATGATCCATAAAAAAACATTTAGCAGAGTGCTGACACAAAATAAACATCCAACACATGTTATTAATCACCACTAAACTGATGGCTACCGTATCATGTACAGTCACTGCCTAAGGGCTTGGCCAAGGTGGGGAGGATGGGAAATGGGGTTCCTTCCCTTAACTAGGCGAATAGCAAGTCAATAAACCCTGGCTCCTCCCCAGCCCACTTTATCTCAGCAGGCGAATTCTCTCGGGGGAAGCAGCAAGCTGGACTGAACTCTCCTTATAGTTCTGACTTCTCCAGCTGTCGGCTCATCTCAGACCCATATCTACCTTTGCCCTCTGTCTGTCCTGTTCTTTTCTCACTCCTTTGCTCCTGCTCACTGCTCAGAACTGTGTGCTCCCTATCTCTTCATCTCCTTATTGACCTGAGAAAACCCCATTCAGGACACACAAATGGGAATATCCTCCTCAGGACACACAAATGGGAATATCCTTGAACCCGGCAATGTGCTATATGGTTTTGTAGAGTATCAATTAAATAAAAATATGATGAGAGAAAGAGTGAATGAGCAAGTAAGGAAGTAGAGTGACCCAAACACTGGAAATAATTGTGTCTGAACAAAGGTAGACCAGAGCGCTGACAGGCAGAGAGGAGCGTTCAGGTCTCGCCTTGGTGCCAGGCCTCTGCTGTCTTTCCTTCCTGCTCAGAGGGGAGATAGGCAAACAGGAAAGGTGAAGAGGCAGTGGCTGGGCCAGTTGGCATTTGGTTGAGTGGAGGAGATGGTCTGTGCCTCTGCCGGCTGTGGTTTACTGAGGTGTGTGGCTGCGGGTGCGGTCTGGACGCCAGGGGGCTTGCTCATCCTCTCAGATTCAGCAATTTCCTGGAGCCACTGCATTGAGAAGCTTACAGGCTTCAGCTTTAAGTGGCAAGCACTCTGCATTGTAAAAAAAAAATACTAGGAGACTAGTTACTCTGAAAACTTCCAGTGACCCGCAGCTTAGAAATTTGAGTGTTTTGAGGGTTGTGATGGAGTCTTCTGTTGTGTACTATGGCTGGGTGCGATTTACAACAATAAAACAGACAGCTTCATTTGCATGAACATTTGAGTCTATTTGCAGAGGTGTCTTATATGGAGAAAAAGTTACTCTCTTAATTAAAACACCTTGTACTTTCAGGAAAGGTAAACGTTGCTTTGTTCAGCTCTCAGCCTCATTTTATAGGGCAATTTAAGTAAAAATGAAGGGGTGCATGTTAAAATGCTGCTTCCAGGGCAGTTTCACCCTCTCCAGAAAGCCTTTTCCATTGCTACAGCCAAAGAGGAGCTGTTATATACTTGTGGGAGGAGTCAACGATATAATTGGGCAAGAATGGTGATAGAGTCCCATGGAGAAAAAGAACATGATGAGGAAATCCTAAAGGTCACGATGCTCAAGATGCTTCTTGCACAGCTATGGGCTGCCTACTTGCCAGACCATGGGGGATGTGATAAAATGGCTTGTTCCTAAGTAGTCATGAAAACTCCTATGTCCTATCTGTCAATGGTGCATTTAAATGTAGGGGTACTTAGGAGATAATCCTATTTCATTTTGAATTCTTGAAACAGTTATGTGTACTGGGATACTTGGAGGTGTGGGAGCAGGTCTAAGTTTTCTTGTAAAGCTCTTCAGGGTCCCCACAGTCAATTCTGACATTTCCTCAAACTTCCTCATTTGGGGCTATTTGTTATGCCCAAATGTATACTAGTCATCCTAAGTGTACTGGGGTTCACAGTGAAAAGTTAATAACCAAAAGTAGTGAAATGAATAACTAGGTGTAGAATGGGAACATGTGGGCTTCTTGTTCTTGACTCAAATTTCTGTCTTGGGTCAGTCCCAAAAGTTTCCAT
The DNA here is from genome assembly GCF_000327345.1 of Myotis davidii. NCBI lineage: Eukaryota > Metazoa > Chordata > Mammalia > Chiroptera > Vespertilionidae > Myotis > Myotis davidii. The sequence goes on from NW_006300375.1 coordinate 5,543,100, forward strand.
GTGACTGATTCCAAAGAATGAGGGAACAGCAAGCCAGAACCTCTCTCACCTTGGTGAATAAAGGACTGGGGGGAGATCTGCCTGATTTAGCAAAACTAAAACTTTTTTGCATCTGGAGGTTGCAGGACAAATTTATCATATCCACTATAATTATTACATGCAAGTTGAAATTAAAAATACTTAATAAGTAGTGTAGTACACAGAAGTGGCCATGGGAGGGCGATTCTGGGAGGGCGACTGGGTGATTGTACAGAGTTTAAAAGCTTGCTTGTCCATCCCAGGGACATATCTGCTTTTCTTAATTTTCCTGGGCTATTTTACCCACATTCATGGTTTTAACTACTAGTCACAGGTCAATATTTCCCAAATTTATGCATATAGATAGATCTCTACTATGACTCTAAGATTAGGATATGCATTTCTTTTTTTCTTTCTTTTTAAATATATTTTATTGGTTTTTTACAGAGAGGAAGGGAGAGGGATAGAGAGTTAGAAACATCAATGAGAGAGAAACATCGATCAGCTGCCTCCTGCACACTCCCCACTGGGTATGTGCCCGCAACCAAGGTACATGCCCTTGACCGGAATCGAACCTGGGACCCTTGAGTCCGCAGGCCAACGCTCTATCCACTCATCCAAACTGGTTAGGGCAGGATATGCATTTCTTACTGGAAAGCTTACCTTGTCCTACAAGTACCTTCCTTAAACACTATGACTGAAAGTGAACCCATTTTTCTCCACATTAACTCTACCTACAATATACTCCACATAAGAGCTGTTCCCACTTTGCCACTCAAGCCAGAAACATGAGAGTCATTCCCGGGTATCCAACCCACCTCCAAGGCCTGATAACCATCCTCCGACACATTCTGCCCTACATCCCTCCTCTTCATTCCTCCTGCTGCCGGGCTCAGGCCACCCTCTCCCACCTGGATGCACATGAACTCCAGGATTGTTTACCATAAATCCAGCCTTTACAAAGCCAACAGAGAAATCTCTCTAAAATGCACAACTGGCCATTTCACTCTCATAAGTGAAACCCCTGATGGTTCTAAAAGCCCTCAGAACACACTGCGAGCCCTCTGTATCACCACGGTCCTAGCCTGTACTCATGGTGGCCAAGGATGGCTCTGAGGGTGGCCAGCCCCAAGGATATCACTCTGTCTTTACTGTGTCTCCCGTTAGTATCTACTTCCTCGTATCATTTTCTCTCCACGTCTTTGTAATTCAGGTCTAATACCATTAAGTTCCCCTTTTACTGTCTGCCCTGTTGTCATAAAGAACGGTCACAGCAGAAGCAGAACTGAGTGCGATGCATCTGGCCACACTCTGCTGCTGTGCAGAGGAGGGGTGCTGTAATGTGAGATGGCCCTTAGGCCCTCACATATTGATAGTCTACAAAACCCCAGAGCCCCACCTCCACAGAAAAACAGATTTTATATAAAATCCATTAGGTAAGTACAATGTGGAAAAAGCCTCCCATTTTGGCAGAAGGGTGGATGGGAAAATTGCAAACTGCTCTACACAGTGGAGTAATGGATTGATATGATCCGTACAATTATGTTACACGAATCAAAGTTTCCTTTTTGTGCTCTTTCCATTATAGGAAATAAAAAGATTCCCGCATCCTAGTCATAGATACTGTCATTTTCCTACTGAAAACTATCAAGGTCCCCATGTCTCCAGGGGTGAGATCAGTAAAGCACCATGCAAAGAGGAGATGAGCGAGTGGATGTCGGCTTTTAAAACCCGTTTCTTTATTTATAAATTAGAAACATAGTTCCTTTGTCCACAGGGTGGTTGTGAGAATGTAAAGCAGAATTATGAAATACAAAAGGGCTGTGAAAAGGCAAACCATTTTCTTCATGCCTGTATTTTCGAATAATAATAGAAAATAACAGACTTTGTGTATAGGGGTGAGATGGTTGCTCTAATTTATACAGAACATGCTGGAGTTTCCTAACGGCTCATAAATCCTCGAGAAGGATTTATCATAAATCCTTCTCGGGAGAAGGCTTGACATCACATTCCAGTCAGCGGCTAAGTGAACATAATTTCTAATAGAAAAACAGCACATCCATGCCTAAACAAGTGTTCAGATTCTAAAGATGAAAAGAGGCCACGATTCTATGTTACAGTTGCAGTTCTTTGCTGGTGCACAGACCCTGAGTCTGGCTGTGGTCACCCTGGGATAAGGATCATGAAATGGAATTCTAGTCAATCACAGGGGACACCCATGAGTCTCAGGTTATGTAAGACCAGCAGGGGTTTTCTAACTTTGTGTTACATAATGAAAACAAATGGTAAGGTGGGTGCAGTGGCATCCGATAGGTTGAACTGGAGCAGTTTTGATTTTCAGGAAACCTGGGAGTTTGTATAAGGGCAGGATAGACTGCGTGAGGGTGAGGAGTGGCTGAAGTGCTTCAAGAAACTGCTGAGTGGGCAGTGATCCAGAGGGCACACGCGAACCGTACTGCTCTCCAGGTCTGCCAGGGCCACAGCATAAAGGATTTTCACCGAATGAAGAGCCTGCTGCGACCCCACATAGCAGACCTCCCTCCACATTTATTGATCAGAACCTAGCACAAAGGTACATGGTCCTAATAATGAAATACGGATTAATGCTACCTGATGGTTGCACTGACATTTTCCTGCAACAAGATTTCAAGTTGTGAACTAGAGGCTGTGATGTCTCAGTCTTGCCTTTGTGGTTACTGGGAGCCATGGGAAAACTGTCTGTCCAGAGCTGAGCTGTTTGGAAATCTCAATATTCCAGGGAGTGAATTTAGATTATAATAAGAAGCGCATATTAAAGTTTTAACTGCCATGGCGGGGTGCTGCAAGTCATGCTGGTTTGAACCAAAGGAGATGGTGGCAAAGTCTGGGTTTTGGAAGCAATTACTCCATCAGTCTGGCAACCTCCAGAGCACAGCAGCTCTGAGACATGGCACCATCTGACCTTTCCTCAGTCCAGGGCTCAGGAGAATAAAACGGGCTTTCCAATCCAGATCCGAACGGATGCCGATGGAGCCCATCTCACAGTTCACCTCTGCAAAGCTTATGGGAACTTTGTGGGATTTATTGTTTCAAGAACTGAAGGACATTTACCTACCGATGCAGGGGAATAAATTTCAAGTACATTTAGTATTGGAGAACGGTCGTTTTAGTGCTGAATTCAATCCACTTGACTTCCTCCTTAATCTTCCATCCTCCACCTCAACTGGAACACCACACACACACACACACACACACACACGCACCTTTTTAGTTTGGGGCTTGAGTGGTTTGTAAAACTTTAAAGAGTTTTTAATAGCAAAAATGTGGAAGCAACCACAATTAGAAATCTAGTGTGGGATATTCAGAAAAATAGAATACAATGTGGCATAAGCAGTGAAATAGACCGAGGCAAGTTCTCAACTATTTATTTTAAGGGGCAAGCAATTTTCAGAAAAAAAATGCATATTGTAGCTCCATTTTGTTAAAAGTTATATGCACCCTGACACATATAAGTGCATATACACACATATATAATACATACACATGTGTGTGTTTGTGAAAGGGTACAGAAAGAGAAAGGAGAGAGTAAGGAGGAGATATTTTAAGGGGCAAGCAATTTTCAGAAAAAAATGCATATTGTTAAAAGTTATATGCACCCTGACACATATATGTGCATACACACACAAATATATAAAACATACACACGTGTGTGTTTGTGAAAAGGTACAGAAAGAGAAAGGAGAGAGTAAGGAGGAGCAGAGAGGAGAGTCCTAGATGCCTGGAAGGAAGGAGTCCTCGGGAAGATGAGGAGGTGTGCACGTTATGGGACCAGGACAGAGGCCTGGGCACGGAGCGGAGTGAAGAGAATTGAAAAGTGCTCTGTGCTGGGACTTACATGACCTTTACAAGTCATGGAAGATACAAGTAAAAGTTAGATTTCCCCCATTATTTTGGTTATTGGACTGTTTTTTAAAAGAATGCCTGTGTCAGCACTATGTAGATGAATTAGAGGAGGCCTCAGCTTTTGCTTTTGGACTCTAAGCCTCCAGGCCTCACCCTTAACGCGCACAGTAGCTGCAGTGGGAAGAAGGGACATTGTTCCCCACGCTGAGAAAGAATAAGGCTCCTGAGACCGTACCATTCCCATGTACAGTTTCGATGCCACAGAGACATTTACCACTGACTAACTCACTCACTAAACTATGATGCTGTAAAGCTTTCTTCTTACAATGATTTCTCCTGGTCATAAGCAAACTTTTCTTCATCAATACTTATTCCATCAAGATTCTGGACTTCATAAAGTTATTAGTACATATTAATAATTAATTTCATTGGTTTATTAAGAGCTATTCATAGCAGCTAAAATCTATCAAACTATGTTCCCAGGAATGTTTAATATAGGCATGATCTCATTTATTGAACCTTTACAACATCACTTGAAGTACTAGGATTACTTTCCTTTTTCATATGAGGAAACCGAGGCACAGAAAGTTTAATGTGAGTTTCATTTTAAACCAAGGTCTCATGGCTTCAATACCAATGCTCTTTCCATAAAAAATGCTGCCATTAAAAAAAATAAACCATTTCCTTTCTACAGCCCTCACCTCTTCCTGTAAATAAAACCCTCCAAAAATTCCTATGGGATTTTATGCTGGTCTTTCCTGATGCCTCAAATGAGTCTCAAGATGCTATTGTAGGCTTGTCCTCAGATTTCGGCAGAAGGAGACTAAGGGGGAGATTCTCCTGTATTGCTCAGGTACCTGGGGTAGGTTGGGGAGGGGAAGATGACCACATTTTGCTTCCTGCCTCTGCTGAGAACCTACTCTCTGTCATGCCCAGCCCCAGACTTCATGGAAGAGCTAGCACCTCGGAATTTTGTCTCTGCTTCTGATGTCATCCTGGTCCACTCTCTCCCTTGCTCATTAGGCTCCAGCCACACCAGCCCTCTTTCAAAATGCCAAGCTTGTTTCAATCTCAGGACCTGCTTCTTCTTCCTAAAATGCTTTCCAAAGATCTCTGCAGCATTGGTGTCTTCTCATCTTTCAGAAGCCAGTCACTCTTCAGATTCAATGCCATCTTCTCAAAGAAACGGGAAATCTATCCTGAAGTCACCCTCGCCATTCCCTGTGGGTTTCATTTTTTATATTCATATTTCACTACCTGAAATATCCATTTAGATGTCAGGTTTACTTATTTTCTTACTGTCCTTCCTGGTCTGAGATATAAGGTCCATACACGAGCTTGCTTTGCCTGTTTTGTCCTCTTCTGGGTTTCTAGTGCTTAGACCTCACTCAACACATAGTAGGTGCTCAAGGAATGAATGAATGAATGAGATGTATCACCTTAGGTCTATGCATTTGGGAGCTGTGGGTCATGTAGTCTAACAGCCAAGGAAGGTTTCCAAAACTCAATCTCTATATGGGGTTGGAATTGTTACTGAGTAAATGAAATCTTGTTATTACATCAGGGAAGTGATGAGCTCAGTAATAATTTTAAAGTTACCCAGAGTAGCCTAAATATGATCTCATATGAAAAAATACTAAAAATATTAATTCTTTATTCCAAAGTCTGTGATATGCCTTGTCCAAGTCTTTGTGATGTTTTTTTTCTCAAGTTACATGGAGCTGAGTTAAACTACACATTTTCTGGTTCCATGTGACCTGTGGAGATAAGATTGGTAGCACTGAGGTGGAAAGCTCATGTGGAAGAGGCCAATTGTTCTAAAACTGGCTTGGATGGTGCAGCTTCCTACCATCTTATACTCTTTTACTCTTTGGGTAAGGTGTGTGTTCCAGTGCTTACTGAGCATACGTCCTTTGATGTTGTGCTTGCCTTTACTGCACAGGCTTTTGCAGAAATGGGGAGAATTGCCTACTGAGAGACTTTAGGAATGCAAAAAGGCAATCTTGGTGCCCTTCTGTTGCTTGTAACCCTGATCTCCAGTTGGGTCTCTCACTTTACCTTTACTTGGCAGATATTAATCATCGGAATCTCCATAATGTGGTGGCTGATAACAGCTGAATGATTATTCACCTCTGGTTTTTTATTATTTTAATAAGGGACTCCTGCAGATTGAAATGCCTTTAAGATCCAAATTAATTAATCTCTAATGGTCTGATTTCAAGTATCAGCAGAAGGTGGAGATAAATATTTCCATATTCATGGTCTATATTTATACTTATAATAATTATCTAGTTGTTGCCTTTTAGCCAGGATCTATGTTTCACTGGCAGTGCATACAGAAAAGTGTTCAGCTTCAAAATCATGGTGAATGTGGAGACAATATTAGAATAATACCACAGAACATAAACTATTATAATTTTCTCCACTAATGAGAACCAAGTAGTGATTTCTAAAGTTTACATGTGAGAATGAATTTGGACATTGATACGTTTAAGAAGGAAAAAAGGGTCCATTTTTATACTTGAGAAAAATACCGTATATGTTGAAATGTGCTTAGTGAAAAAAACAAAACAAAACACTGTGAATGCAACTTGCCACACTTCATGAAAAAGGTTAAACTACTTCATGACTTTTCCTCTTAAAACTAAACTTGAAAATATCTTTCTTTGAAGAAAATCCACGGGAACATTTCCTCTCGCTCTATTTCACATGCTTAAGGAACCAGAGAACATTCCACTATATATTAATCAGAAAATGCAGAGCAGGAAGGGAGGACATTTTCACAGAGATAATTTGGGAGATGAGTTTCCACAATTCTGTTAAGGATTACTTTCTATGAGTGAAGTACACTATTCCTTTCAGATTATTTCCCCCAGGTTGTGTTCTTTTTGCATGTTTCAACTTGATATTCAATTCTTTTATAATCATCAGCTCACAAACTTTATTGGGCACTAAAGCAATCTTGCAGGGCTTGCTAAACATGCAGCTTTTTCTAAGCCATATTCCCCGCCATTTGGAATCACTCAGTCCTGGGCTTAGGGACCTAACCTTCTAATGAGAACCCCAGCACCTCCCGGAAATGACAGAAGTTTTGCAAACATGGTTTGGAGTCTGTGTGATGCTCTAATCACTTACTAGAAGCCTGGCTAATTTTGAGCTTTGTGAAGGGTGAACATGATATTCATTCATGTTATTGGTACAACCAGATCACAGGCTTCATTCACACTGAGACACAAGGACATTGTCAGAGTATTATGCTGAGCGAAATAAGCCAGTCAGAGAAAGACAACTATCACATGAGCTCATTCATAGGTGGAATCTAATTAACAAAATAAACTGATGAACAAAATCGATCCAGAGACATAGAAGCATGGAACAGACTGTTGAATCTCAGAGGGAAGGCAGAGGTGGGAAGGTGGTTTGGAAGAGATCAACCAAAGAACTTGTATGCATATATGCATAACCCATGGACACAGGCAAGAGGGTGGTGAAGGCCTGGAAGGGGCTAGAAGGGGTCAAAGTGGGGAAAAAGGGACACATGTAATACTTTCAACAATAAATATTTAAAAAAGAAATCGTGCCTGGCTCCTGATTTAGGTTTCAGAGAGCAGGATAAGTTGTAAGGCACCCAGACACTGAGAGAATAGGTCCATGGGTGAGAACTTTGCCTCCTTCTCTACAGACGGCTGCACGGTGACAGCCGAAAGTGGCTTCTCTATGGGTCTCTGGGGAAAACAGGCCTTTGGGTTCAGACTGTGATCCAGTAGGAAGGACGGTCAGAGACTTGGTCTGCAGCCTTTATTCTTGGTTTCTATGCTGGTGACTCAGCTCCCGAGACATTATTCTCTCTGGTTCTTTTCCTTCCACTTTACCATTGGTTCATTCATTGGCTCCACTGCCTCTGAACATCTCCTAATATTTGTGTTTTCCAGGGCTCCCCTTCTGTTCTTCTCTCTTCATACTTTCTCTCTGTGGCACCTCCACTATCCTCCCATCAGTAACCACTATCCATGTCTCCAGCAAAGACCTCCACCCAGAGATCTAGAGCTAAGTGCCAGAACTCCAGGAGGACAAGTGTGTCTTTTCAGATTTCCTGCCAGAAGCTGCAAAGAGCAAGTATAATACCAAAGCCATTGCCTCACCCCGAGGTTGGCTCCTTTTGTGGTCTTCATCTTAAAAATATAACTGTTCAAGAAGGAACCCAATGTTAGGAGGCTCTAGGCTCTATTCTGAGCCACAACTTCTCTGCCCATGGACAACAAGATGCCACATTCTGCCAACTTTATCTACAAAGTGTCTCTCAAGTTGCCTCCTGTTCTTTTTCCCATTGCTCGTCTCCCTGGCTCTAATACTCCCATCTCCTCTGTCATCCTCCACTGAGCCAACAGGAGCTTTCTGAACACAGACTTTAATTCACAACACATGTTACAAATCTTGGTGGCAGATTCAACCCCCTCCATGTGCAATGACATTGTACTTTTGTGTTCCTTCTTTTCTTCTTAGTCATAATTAACAAAATTGCTATTATTTGTAGAGATAATGATGATAAAATACAACAGTTGATATTTGTAGACAGTTCACTATGTGTCATTCAATGTGCTAGGTACTTAATATGCACCATTCTACTTGAATTTCATAAAAACCCTAAAAAGTAGGTGCTGCTGGTATCCCCCTTTGCAGATGGGGCAGTTGAACTTAGAGAGATTAACTTGCTCAAGTTCACATGAGTAGTAAGAGGGGCTGCAGGGCAGCTCTGTCTGAATCCAAAGCCTGCACCCCTAATCACTTCCCTCTGCCATTTTTATCTAGTTTCAATAATCCTATGGAGAGAATTCCTCCCACATGCATTTAAAATCACTTTGGACACTCCGTGGGTGTAGTCATGGGTTTGAACAGATCCACCTAACTCCTACCCAGGTAGGTCAGGGTGAGTTTCTCACTATGTTGCCTATAAAATAAACATATGTTGAAGAGGACAAAACCCTACAGTCCGAGCTTTCTAGAGTCAGGATTTACTTTCTATGCTAATAGTATTTCAAATGTATTAGCTGTTAATCGTTGAGGAACTCTGAAACTTCTCACAGTGTTAATAGATTTGTTAATTAAGTATTTTCCAAGTACATTTACCATAAAACTAGTTCCAGAATTTTGGAATGTTAATGAAAGCCTGGATAAAAAAAACGTTAAACAGGTTCTTTACTGCAAGATTTCTCACAGTGTATTGTGATTCTCAGAGGGGAGTATGCAGCATGTGCTATTGAATACATTTGACCACATTGCTAATTTTTAATTAAAAAAACTCCACATAGCTCTGAAATATAACTAAATGGGAAATGCGGAAGAGCCACCTGTTAATACAGAGTCGATCTTTGCATTTGAAACATATGGACCATGCTATTTATTTGTACTTAAACCCCATATATATATTGAAGAGCATCACCATGTTTTTATTCTATTTAGAAATTATGGTCACTGGAGCAAGCACTGTGTTTGAGAAGATGTGGAGGATGATCAATTAAAGTGTTGACCTGTGTCTTCAGGAGGCAGATTCATGAAACAAAGCTTGATTTTTTAAGAAAGGAGACTGTGGGTCCTTTCTTCTTTGCAACTCTCTTTGTACATCTAATACATCATTCATGTACTCTCTTTATTTTTTTCTTTTAGTCACAGGCTCTTAAGATAAGCAGGGAGAGGCTCTGCTTTCTGTAACTCTTTTTCCCTAACATGAATCAAGGCATTTGTGGAAGCAGTCACCCACCATTGACAGGTTCCACTTTCTTGGGAAATCCAAGCTGCCCTGAAAGAACAAGAGCTGGGCCTGTTCTCAATGGAGGATTTTTAAACCATAGCAAAATGTTTCAAAGCTCTCTTCTTACTCAAAACTGTTGGGCTTTGGTCCTTGGCAGCAAGACCCTCAATTTCTCAGGGGTGGGGCAGCCTCCCCCAGGTTCCACAATGCATACGATGTGTAGTCCCAGGGGGGCCCACCTGCCTCTGCTCCGTCACCCAGGGAAGCCAAGAGGAAAACACAACATGCACCTACATTCTTTTCAGGGATGCTTGAGAGCTCTCCTGGCTGGCTGCCCTTTTGGAATGGGGACATTTGCTCAGACATAGGATGACTATTTCTGTGTGGGTCAACAGAATTAAACAGAAAACGGTGACTTTTCCCCGCCAAACACATCTGCTTTTGTTGGTCAACATGCAAACAAACGGCTCTAAGAGTTAGGAACCTGTTTCTCCAAGGAAATGAAGCAGGTGACCCAGATCAGAAACTTGTCTGAGCTTACTTTGTTTTTCTTATGCGAATGCATATTACTTTCATGTAAATCATTGGCAAAAGAAGGCCATCTCCAGGCCACTTTGGCATTAACACATGCCTGCATCCTTCCTCTTTTTAGTTGCATGGTGGAAATTTCATCAAATTCCCTCCTTCCTGAGGACCATTGGTTCTTTACTTTATGTCTCTTAAACTTGAGGGAGGTGGTCTGATCTGGACCCTGTGGCTCTAGGCTTCTTTTAACTTCCCCAAGTTCACACGTGCATCAACACCCAACCAGTTTGGACGGGTTTTCCTTCCTCTCTCGCTATAATGTTGGGTTATCTTTGGCTTGTGGTGCCTTTAAGGTTACAAACAGACCTATGGAAATAGTTCAACATCAGATGTAACAGATATATCAATAATTGGGATGTATTAAAATCACTCAAGATAAAGACTATATATGGAAAAAAGAATGAATAACTTTTTCCAATCTTGGGTTGCCTCTATTTTTCCTTATATCATAAATAATTATTCCTTAGAATAACAAATATTTCTATTTGATGACTTTTTAAAATCTAAAGAATACTGCCTTTTTTATCCTCATTTTGGCTCATAGGCACCGGCTTCTCTCAACCCTACATAAGTAAAATTAGGTAACTTCATCCTTTAGTTCAATACTTGTCAATTTTGAGAACTGGGATAAGTATATTATTCCAAAGGTTAGGTATAAATTGTTATGTGAGAATATGAATAAGCGGACTCAGACAAGTATAAAAACAAGGGAAATTTAAATGAAGGTCACAGTTTATATTTACTTATTGGGGTTGGGGGAAGGGGTGGAAAGCAAAGTGTGATACATAGTTTCCTAAGAGCCAGATAAAAGGAGATTCCCTGCTGCTGGCAGGTAAATCCACATCCTTGTGCATTCTTGCATTTATACATGCACATGCAGAATTTTCTAAACACAATTCTATGTGGTTTGGAATCCTTACAAAACTGGGGCATCAGGAATCTTTTAGTGTATTTTGCCTAAGCACAAAGACTAAGGGTCAAATGTTGCAATGTAAAAAAGTCTTAGTGGTCAATGAAAATGCATACTTTGAGAAAAGTACAGCACAGCAGTATATACTCGCACTTAGAAATATCACTATGAACTTACGGCATTAAAATAACATGCCTTTTCCATCTCTTATCATTAAATATGTTCAAGAAAAAGCAGCATTTTTAACCTACCATCAACTATCCTTGTTACCCCTGGCACCCAGATCTTGGACTTAAATATTATTCCATGCTATCCTCTGCTACCTCTGGTATGGATGCTGAGTCCATGTCTTGGAACAAACAAACAAAAATTGGAATGCGTCTGGGAACATCTTGTTGTTGCCAGAAAGCAAGCATAGTTCTACAACACTAAAAAAATGGGGCCAGGTTAAAAAGACTCCTGTTGGCCAAATTTTGATGACTTGGCATTGTGTGTAAGAGAGAACTCAGTGAGCATAAATTATGGTTGACTAAAAGAAGCAGAGTCTAGTCTCCAAAAGGTTATTTGCTTATAATACTTAGAAAAGTGAATATAAGGCACATAAAAGAGAGTTATAATACAAAGAAGGGTGAACAAAACTAGGTATGTTTATCCGGGTGTTAAAATAGGTATTTCATTTCCTCTGCCAATTATATTCCTGACTATAAATTATGTAGTATATATGTAGTAGGTAGTAGAGTAGGCACAAAACCAGTAAGTGAAATAACTCCAAGAAAAGTAGTTACTACAGTGAGATAAAAAAAAAAAAAGACAAGGCAGTATCTGGAAACACACATAAAAACTGAATGAAAATGAGGACTCTGAGTTCATTCACACCAGTGACCACAATGTACAGAAAGAAATCAACCGTGATTTTAAAAAATAATAATTTGGTTCAATATCCTGAAGAGGAGAGCTAAAATGTAGATTCAGTGCATTATCTACTAAGATAGGGGATAGTGCTTTCAGATTGCCCTAAAATCTTAGTAACATTAAAAAAAAATTCCCAACAAGATATTCTAACAGACCAAGGCAATACATTATAATGGGATAATACAAGAGGTTTTGTTTTTCATTTGAATACTAGTGGCCCGGTGCATGAAATTCGTGCATGGTGGGGGATTGGGGGGGAGTGTTCCTCAGCCTGGCCTGCACCCTCTCCAATCTAGGCCCTCTCGAAGGATGTCCTACTGCCAGTTTACAGGGATTGGGCCTAAACCGGCAGTCGGACATCCCTCTCACAATCCGGGACTGCTGGCTTCTAACCACTCACCTGCCTGCCTGCCTGCCTGCCCCTAACCACTCTGTTTGCTGGCCTGCTTGCCCCCAACTGGCCCCCCTGCTGGTCTGCTTACCTCAACGGCCCCGCCCCCCATCAGCCTGATCACCCACAACTGCCATCCCTGCTTGGCCTCTAACCGCCTCTACCTCAGCCCTGCCACCATGGTTTTGTCCAAAAGAACTTCTGGCAGGTCTCCCAGTCTAATTAGCATATTACCGTTTTATTAGTACAGATAGAGGCCTGGTGCACAGATGGGGGCCAGCTGGTTTGCCCTGAAGGGTGTCCCAGATCAGGGTGGGGGTTCCCACTGGTGCCTGGCCAGCCTGGGTGAGGGGCTGAGGGCCATTTTCAGGCTGCTCACAGGCTCTTCAGGGTGGGGGGGTCCTGCTGGGGTGCCTAGCCAGCCTCGGTGAGGGGCTGATGGCTGTTTGCAGACTGGCCATGCCCCCTGGCGACCCAAACTCCCAGCCTCTCCTTTTTTTTTTTCAGTGCCTCCTTGAGCAAAGGCCAGGGCGGGCTGGAAGCAGGGATCTGGAGTTTATCTTCTATAATTGAAACTTTGTAGCCTTGAGCAGAGCCCAGGGCCGGCCAGGGCAGGTAGGAAGCTTGGCTTCCTCCATCACCGGGGGCAACCCAAGCCTCCTGCTCGCTCCAGCTCTGTGGCCGCTGTCATCTTAGTTGGGTTAATTTGCATATTTGCTCCTGATTGGCTGGTGGGTATAGCAGAGTGGTGGAGTGATGGTTAATTTGCATGTTTCTCTTTTATTAGTGTAGATGGTAATATTTTTGCAAACCAAGAAGCTATAAAAATAGTAAAATAGCTACTATGTTAGGAATGTGACCTATGAAAATAATAAGAACTAAAATATAAATCAAGATAAGGATAAAAGACAAATTTTAACTCACTATATTACATGTTTATAACTTATTTTAATCTACAATTATTGATTGGCTTCCTTTGAAGTTATAACAATTTTGTGAGGATTCTGTATACTTGGAAGGTATTTAAAATATTCCAAAAAATTTATCAGAATTTTTATTTTAATAAAATGCTTAGAAGTACTTGATTAAATATGTTTGTAATCAACGTTTATCTGTTTGGGAAATTTAATTGGTTAGGTCTTTAAGTTCTGACTGTTAGTTGTACAAGTCAACAAATAGTCCATGGATATTTGGGAAATGTTAACTATGTTGTTTACGTAAGTACAGATTGCTTAATTCATAGTCCTAAAAAATGGTCTCTAAAGAAAGCACAAAGGAAAAGAAGTATTTCCTTCTAAAGAAAGTGGTATAGACTGAATGTTTGTGTTTCCCTAATTCGTATGTTGAATCTGAACATGCAATGTGATGGTACTAGTATATGAAAGTAGGGCCTTCTGGAGGCCATTAAGTCATGAGGATGGGGGCCTTATGAATGGTATTAGTGTCCTTATTTATTTATTTATTTTAAATATTTTATTGATTTTTTACAGAGAAGAAGGGAGAGGGATAGAGAGTTAGAAACATTGATGAGAGAGAAACATCGATCAGCTGCCTCCTGCACATCTCCCTACTCGGGATGTGCCTGCAACCCAGGTACATGCCCTTGACCGGAATTGAACCTGAAACCCTTCAGTCCACAGGCCGATGCTCTATCCACTGAGCCAAACCAGTCAGGGCTTAGTGTTCTTATTAAAGACACTACAGAGAGTTCCCTTTAAGTCCCTTCTGCCATGTGAGGATACAATCTGTGAACTGGGAGAGGGCCTTCCCCAGACACTGAATCTGCCTGCCTCTTGATCTTGAACTTCTCAGCCTCCAGAACTGTGAGAAATAAATTTCTGTTGTTTGTAAGCCACTCAGTCTATGGCGTTCAGTTATTGCAGCCTGAACAGACTGAGACAGAAAGGACCAAACTAAAACCTCTTGGACATTAAAGTATGAGTTACCATGAAGACATAATTTCAAATTATCCTCAACAAACCAAGTAATTGTGGTAAATTTCTGCTTGGTCAACTTAAACTCCCCAAGGCTCTTTTCTTCTCAACATTTCACCTGAATATGATTTAAGAACTAAATGAGACAATATTTAATGATTTAATAGGAGCAGATCCAGGCTTAGAGCTGGTATCTAGTAGAAACACAATAAATGTAGTAGTAGAAATTTAATATGGCAGAATAAATTGATTGAAAAAATGTCTGGCTGGGTCATGCTATTGTTGTCTTTGCTAAAAGGGTAATGGGAACACTGGATCTTAGAGGTCTGTGATCTCTGCCAGATGGAGTTAACAGGTCAATGATTTCAAAGGGCCATATTCAATTGATTTAAAAATATATTTTTATTGATTTCAGAGAGGAAGGGGGAGGGAGAGGGAGAGATAGAAACATCAATGATGAGAATAATTGATTGACTGCATCCTGCACGGCCCACACAGGGGATTGAGCCATAGCCAACCTGGGCATGTGGCCCAGCCAAGAATTGAACCAGGACCTTCAGAAGACAATCTAGTTCATATGTCCATGCTCAACTACTGAGCCACTGGCTCAATGACTTTTTTAGAGGGGGAGGGAAGGGAGTCTGGTGCCTTGAATTGAAGTGGGGATGGCCTGACTCTTGCAGGATATTAGTGTGGGTAAGCATATCTTGGATAGAGTCAATTGATTATTTTCTCAATTTTGTGTAACAGATTTTTGACTAGATTTTGAATCCAAAATCATTTTATCTATACAGATTCAGAGGGGTAACCAAATGACAGTGACAAGCAGGCAGTGAGGAGGGCAAGGGACCCTTCAATTCTCTTGGATCACGCAAGTCTCTTCCCTGTGCCCTTCCTACCTGTAAATGGAGCACCCCACAATGACTGCTCTTGGGGTACTGCCAACCTTAGTGGGTGGGAGTTTAGAAGCTTTCATTTGATTTAGAAGCAAAAACCACAACAAAACAAAACAATAAGACTAAATCCCCATTGTGTAAATACAAGTGAAAATTTCTGGTAGGATTGTTACAATTGAAGGTAGGTTACTACTCATGCTTACTTCTCTTGTTCACCACTCCAATGCATCCACACTTGCTACAGGAACCCACAAGTTGCTCTGCCATCCATGTGGGCTGTGCAGGAAGGTCACCACTCAACACCTGGCCACACCTACAGCACCCTACCCTCACCCCCACCGCCACTGCACACTCAGAACTCTGCCTTCATCGGCTTTGTCCAGCTCCATGATTGGTCACACTTTGCTTTCATCTTTGCCCTCTCCATCAGTCACTCCTGATTCCCCATAACACACAGAGCACATGGACTGTCCGCTATGTTTCAGGGTAAACAAAGCTCAGGCATGGTAAATATAGATGCTATTTCATCCAAACACTTTTTTAAAAACAAGAGCATGTTTAAGTTTAGAAAGTTCTATTAAGAAATATTACATATATTTAAAACAACTATCAAAAATTTTAACATTCTAAAATGAATGGAAATTTTATTAAAAGGTGAGAAATTATAGTACTAACTGCTAATCTTTTCACCTTGAAAGCTGAAAAAGCAGGTATTCTTTTAAAATTAGTTCAGATATAGCACTTAGAGCAGATGAATCAGTCAACTAGTAACGATTATATTATTTTTAATAAAAGAGGTTTTTTTTTTTAAGACATTTTAACTTGTGAGAATAAAACACTATTTTGTAAAGCACTGATGCCTATTAACCCCAACTCTATTCTTATAAAAACAGGAAGACTCACTTGGAGTTCAACCTTTAAGAATCACCATTTTCCTTATTAAATGTTCTTTGCTTTATGTAATAGCCCTAGATAGGAACGCATCTGACTTGTACTAAATTTTCCTATCTCTGGGTATTTATATAATATTCAGAGGAGAAATGGGCTGTTTCCAACAGCTTTAATTAATTTTCCATATATGTAGGCCCTAATCCAGTTTTACTAAGATATTACGCTTCATGATGGCTGTTAAATACAAATTGAGTGTGAACCTGGGAACTTTAATTTATAGACATCTCCTCACAGAGAATAGGGAGCATCAATATTGCTCTCCTATTACTCAAAGTTTTATCACTAGCCTGAAATTGACCTACTAAATGACTGTCGTGGGTAAGGCATAAAGAAGAACAACTGAGTGTTGACTTATTATTGGATAAAAAGCTTGAGGGATCATTTGAGGTATTTAATATCAGCACTGGCTTGTTTTCCCATTATGCTTGATAGAAACACCAGCCAAATCACCAGGAATGAAACTTTATTAAACAAAACAATGTCATTTCTCTGTATGTTCCTCCTCTGAGTGAGTGCAGATAATTTATGACCATAATAAAAGTGCTTTGCAACCTTCGCCGCATGATTTCTCTGCACAAGAGACTCAGATGACTAAAATGAAATGACCTGCCATTCTAGATGGTTATTGCGGTGAGTTAATGAAATTAAGCAAATTATGTCATTTCAATGCAATCTTCTTTACATGAAAGAGACTGTCCCCTTTCTCCTCTCTCTAGCACACCTCAGAAAGAGAAAGAAAGAGAAAAAAGAAAGCACAAAGGAAGAATAAATAGTGTTTTTAAAGAATCTTTGGGAAAGAAGTACATTCAAGGTCTGAGAGCCACAGGAGTCTAAAGATAAAAGAAGGGAAAAATGCTGTGGGTATGTGAAATGTGACAACCTGTCCAGTCCACAGGCAAGGAGACAAGGCTGAGGTTTCATTGCCAGGGAGTTGAATAGAAAGACCTGCTCTTTGATCACCCTGTGGGGTCCAAAGATTGACTATCTCCACCAGGAGCCTCCATAAAATTCTCACATGGTGACCACCAGGTGGCAGCAGGTAATAAGGTTTGAACTTCAGCTAAAGAAAGGGGAAATGCAATCCAACCACATGCTCTAAAGGAGGAAAACCAGAATACTGGTGCGCAGGATCACAAATACATGATGAGATATTCTCAAAGTGCAGTTACTGAAACCGAGGGTCCCTATAACGTTGATAAAATTTACTTTTAAATCCTAGCTTTAGAAATCCTCTCTCTCCCTCCCCCCGTCTCTCTCTCTCTCTCTCTCTCTCTCTCTCTCTCTCGTCCAGGAAAATGTATACACACTTTAACAGCTGATAACTCACTTAATTTTCACTCTCCCAGGTTTACATGATTTGAAATAAGGGGTGAAGTCAGACTAAGCTTTGAACAAAGAAAATTTACCCTAAAGTGACAACACACTTTTTTAAAATGGGGATTCATAAAAGATAAAGTTTGCAGTACAAAACCGGCAACAGCTGACAAATTGAGGGCACACAAACACTGAATGAAATGATTCTTGATGTTTGCCATTCCATTGCTTTGAGTTATGGTCATCAGTTTGAAAATAGGCATTGGGGAAAAATATTATTCATTTCTGTAGATTCTTTTAAAATTTGAAAATAAACTATGTTAATAAACAATGACTTTATAATCATTCAAAGTGCATATACATTTTTCTACCACACACACACACACACATTTCTCTCTCTTTCTACACTGCAAACTCCTGCTTTTTGGGCTAGTGAGCACAGGAAGTCAAACTCAAGGAAAAAACATTAGGGTTCTGGTAACAATACAATTTCTTCTCCTATTCACCTTTCCCTTCTACAAACACTATTTGCTGAATTTTCTTGAAATTTTAGTGTGAGAAAAAACAAATTTTGAAATCTAAATTTTAACACATTTATCATTAAATTCTGTGTAAATATTTCTTCTTGGAAGAGCAAGATAAGAGTATCAAAATAAGTATTAATATTTTTTATTTTTTATTTGAGATTCAAGTGGAGAGTAAAAAGATCATGCATTTAAGAAATTAATTATTGAGCCCTGGCTGGCCCGTATGGCTCGGTGCTTAGAGCATCAGCCCATGCACTGAAGGGTCACAGGTTTGATTCCTGGTCAAGGGCACGTACCTGGGCTGCAGGTTCAATCCTGGGACCCAGTTGGGGTGCATTTGGGAGGCAACCAATCATGTGTCACTCTCACATCGATGTCTCTCTCTCTCGTTTAGGTCCATTGTTAGATCTTTTGTATGTCTGAAAGTATATTTATTAAGGTATGTTGTAATTGAATCTAACTATACTAACTCTGTGGGTATAATCCCAGCTTTTGTATGAGAAATCTTTTATTTTGGCAATAAAACTTTTGGGAAATATGGGATTAGAATAAATTATCTTATTGAGTTTTATTTTAAAATGCATATCAACTAATTGGGACCTTGTATGATATGTAACAGAAACTAAAATACTTGGATAAGACATTTTCTATTTTAGGCCAATCCAATGAGATGCAATTAGTCAGTAGAAACTGTTACTGATGGGATAGTTCAGGTAAAATGTGTAGCTGTGGGATCTCTATTTAGTTTTGGGCATGTAGCTTTACATCTGAAGGAAAGAAAATTTTATATAAACACACACAAATTTGGCCTGTGAGAGACTCTAACGCGACATTCTGAATGTGTTTGAGTTTGCCCAATACTTCTCAAAACTGGTTGAGCTAACAGTTATGTTCTGTGGATGCTGCCCTCACGCAGCAAAACAGAACATGTGGGTGAAGAAAAAGACGCCAGGAAGAATCACTCACAGAGATTAAAAGGTACCTTTACAGCCACAGATAGAAACAGGAAGACTCAGAAGTTTCTTTAACTAAATATAAATTAGAACTTTCCTGTTATTGGTATGAGTTGCAATATTTCTAACACTTGAAGAAAATCAGACATGATATCTCAGATTGCTCTGTTCAAACTTGTCTACCCTATGCATATACTTTGTGTTGGCAAAACTGTATATACATAGGTAGACCTATGCCAAGAAACCTTGTTTCACATACATTACTAACATTTACTACATTTGCTAATTGGTAGGAGGCTAAGGCTCCTGCAAGGGTGCAAAGGAAGAGGAGAGATATGGAATTGACTTAGATATCAGCACTGGAATGGGTCCACACCAGGGTTACTCAACTTCAGCACTGTTGACACTTTGGGCCAATTACTACTTTGTAGTGGTCCTGCCCTACTCATTTTAGATGTTTATCAGCATCCCAGGTCACTAGATACCATTAACACACCCATCCCCTATTCCCCCGGAGTAACAGGCAAAAATGCCTCCAGTATTACTTAATGTCCCCTGGGTGTGTGTGGGGAATAATCCTCTAGGTGAGAACTAATGATTTACACTATGAGAGTATGTCACTTTTGAATCTAAACTGTTAACTTAGAATTTGCTCTTTAACCTTTAATTTAACTCATTCTAGGTTTTCTATAATAACCCAAATCTTTCATTACATCAAGCTATGTGGTTTATCATTTACATTCATTCTTATGGCCCACATTTTGCAGATAAATACCTATAAAAACACCTATTAGAAAAATTTAGAGACATACATATTATTTTGAATTTATCATCAAACTTTTCCAAATATTTGGTTCTGAATTTTAGTTCCATTTTGGCACTAATATTTGAAAGGCTCTAAAATGTAATGATGTGTGATTGCTGTTGCAAACCACAGCCAGGTCATAAAGTCAAGGGATTTTAAAATTCTGTAGTCCAGCCCATGAGTTTTGAGGATTAGAAAACTGAGGTTCAATCAATTAGAGCAGTCAGAGGCAAAAACTCAGATTCCTACTCAAAGCATTGTTCTGACTCTTAAAAAGTTACAATTTTTTGTTGTTGCTGAAGTTCCATTTTTTACTACATGTATCTAAAAGTGACCCGTACACGTGTCCTAGAGGACTGTCTTTTCGTGGACAGAACTGAGTAAGGTAGCCCTTACTTTTCAACAATGTCCTTCACTCACCAGAAATCCTTTATTTCAGGCAAAAGATACATTATTCATTTTTTCTTCCATTGAGAGATCAAATAATTATCTAGAGGAATTCACAAAAAGTTAAGACAAAAATATTCAAATTTGGATATGATATGCCCCAGGGAAGATCAAAAGTTATTTCTGAGGCTGTAAAGAATGAAAGGAGAAAATATTCTTTAGAATATATAATCTGGTACAGTATTCTATGGAAGAACTTTTAATGCAATCAGAAAAACTTCCTTTGATGAACTGTAAAGATGGTAAAATTATATTCTGAAGTGGGAAGTAGAAGTTGGTTCATACCATTAATTTAAAGCTGGAGGTGAAACAAAGTAGAGAAAAATTAGAGTGTTTCTCTGCTTTCATCATTGTAGAAAATCACCTAATATAGGTCTTAGGCCTAAATATTTAAGAAGCTAAGAGTACACTTCTCATCATATGCACATTTGAAGGAAGTCTGAATAGGAGGGGGATTTATGTAGGACCAGGATTTATGGAAATTAATATAGGTTCTTAGTTTAATAGGAACTATGTATCCTGTAGCTCCTACCTCACCATCTCAGTGTTCTGGTCAAACTGATGAAATCAGTTCATAATCAAATATCAGAGTTACCCTTGTAGTGTGGAGGCAGGTGCATATTATATTGTTTGATTGTGAGAGGTGAAGAGAAGGATGGGAAATAATATAAAAAAGAAATAAAGTTCCATAACGGCTGGCCTAAGGTCCAGGGTTTCCTCAGAGGTCATTAACTGGGAAGAGTATTGTCTTTTCTGCTTTGGAGGCATGAGAATTCCATGGATCTCTCACGTTGAAGCCTGAAGCCTCCCAGTACTGGACAGCTCGCTCCTCAGCTCACATTTCATATGGTGTATCCTAAGTTTTCAGTGCCTTAGTTCCTTCATTCTTGTCAGGGTCAATTTTGTCTCCAAGGGACAGCTGTCAATGTCTGGAGACATTATAGTTGTTACAACTCGGGGAGAGGAGTACTAGTTTTCACAACAAACCATAGTCTGGCCCAAAGTGTCAACAGTGCTGAGGGTGAGAAACCCTCTTTCACACACCCTGCTAATCGTCCAGGGAAGGGGTTGACAAATTTGGCCTGGGCTCCAATGCAGCCTGGTGCTGCTTTTGCGTGGTCCATAGGCTAGGGATGGTTTCTGTCTTTTCAGATGGTTGAAGAAAAGATAAAAAAAATACTATTTGGTGATGTGAAATTTGTATGAAATTCAAGTTTCAGTGTCTGTAAGTACAGTTTTATTGAAACACAGCCACACCCATCCTTTTACACATTGTCTATTGCTGCTTTCCCAGTATAATGGTGGAATAGAGTAGTTCCCACAGAGACCACATGGCCCTCAAAGCTGAAATATGTACCATCTGGCCCTTTTAGAAAACATTTGCCGAACTTTGCTCTGGAGACATATCAAATGCGCTATCATTAATTTCGGAAGGTGATGTGATGGACTTTAGCTTAACTCTTGGAAGATGTCCATTACTTGGAGATTGAAAGTGTTTTTTATTATTTTCTGTACTCAGAGGTGAAGGTGGGAGGCAGGATATGAGGAAATCCTGTGAAACAGGTACAAAGCTGGCTGCGAGAATGGATAAGTGGGTGTGTGGGGGTACGCCACACATTACTGCCTTGTGAATAAAGATGATTGTGTACTTGATTAGCTAATACGCTATTCAAATAACCAGTAAGCAAAACTGTTTGTTCTCTCAGAAGTTTTTACAGCTCTTCTAAGAGCACACTACAACCTTGGAGAGGGGGCCACCCATGAATTTTCAGATGACTTCTCCAGCTTCTCTTTTTCAAAAAATAAATAAGCCTCCAGCAGGCTGGTGAATTAAAGACTTGCATGCATCATTTATAAAACTTACTGACAGCAGAGAATAAAGAGGAGTTTGCACAAGGTGAGTATTTATAAGGAAAGAATCAAAACCCACAATTCATACCTTCAGAAATGATGTGAACAGTATTACACTCTTCCTTTTAAGGGAGATGCTGATGATAGTGAAGGGCAATGGTGTCTTCGAGGCTGTCCTTACTGGGATTCCTCAACTTTGAAAGATTTTTACAGATGACCCTCACTTCTGCAAGACATGATGTTTTCCTCCAATGGTGGCACGCTAGATATTTCATCCACATTCTAAGGAGAAGTGACATTCTCCCGATGACATATGACAAGGGGATATCTGCTCTTGGCCTCATAAAATTGGGATATGTTTTGGGGAACAGTGAAAAGTCATCACAAGAGATGTTCTACATTTGATTCATGAGAAGCTAGCGATAACATTGCTAGAAGGTACTTTATTTTTGAAATAGACAGGGCTTTTAAAATTCTGCTTTAGTCATTGTGGGGAGAATTTTGAAACAAATAAGATTTTTAAAAGCTTTCCTTTTAGCACATTGGGGGCATGAAAGGATTATCGAATAATATTAAAAAATAATTCCTAATTTATTTATCTGGTATTGCTCAGGAACAGGAAGTTGTCTATATAAATTGGCTTCCACCAGATAACATTTGTATAGTGCAGTCTGGGGGAAAATATTCTTTTGGTGTCATTTAAGTGAAAAACTTTATCTCAGCATCTAAAATTCTCTTTTTAATATGATGGGAGTTTACAGTAAGAGAACTAAATGTGATAAGACTGATATGCTTAGGAGCATAGTGTAGTAGTTAAGGAGCTTGGATTTAAATCTGAGCCATGCGATTGACTAACTATGGATCTTGGGCCATTGGTTTAACCTTTTCCCTTATCTGTAAAATAGGGGTTGATTCTGAGATGTCCTAAATTAAGTTAGAGCAGGCCAGAGAAGGCAGAAGGAAGAGACAAGGAAGGTGAATTGTTTAATAGGTGTGGGCCCAAACCAGCAAAAGACTGCTCACATTTCTGAATGTCTGCTGACTTTGAGTTGACTTCCAGGTGTCTGTTTCCATAATTGGGTAGCTAACCACCAGACCAGATGCCACTGCCTCTTGCTTACACATGAACTTTCTGAGCCATGACCACAATCAATCCAGAAGCAGCAAACCCTTCTTCCTTCTGACCTCTGCACCTGTCTCATAACTAGTCCTCCTTCGCCTTCTCAGACACTTTTATCTCCAGCCAATGTAAATTCTCTCAAAACAACGTACATCTTTCTTCTCCAAACTCATTGCATAAAAGTGCCCATTAATGCCAGGACAGTGGACATGCTTATCTTTTCCACCCATCCCGCTGCTGCTGGTTGAAGCTGCATGCCCCAGGGCCTGGTCCTTTTCCTGGCTAATGTGGCTCAATAAAAACTTTCTTTCAGAAAGACTTTCAACCTTGAAGGTTTTTTATTAAAGGACGATAATAATTTCATAGAGTTGTCAGATAATTAAATAAGCCCTTATATAAAGGACTTAGAATAGTGGCTGTCAATAGTAAGAGAGACAGCACTTAGGATCTAATTTTTGGAGCAAGGACTTTCTCAGCTTCCAAATTTCACTTAGCTCTCTCTTGGAGGCTTAGTTTCAGAGGTGAAATTATCCTCAGTGATGACATCTCATTTCCCCTCTACCTCCTCTTTTTTATTTCTTATGCCCTTTTTAAAAAAATGGAATTGATTGAGGTGACATTGGTTCACAAAACTATATAGGTTTCAAGTGTACAACTCAATAAAACATCTGCACACTGCACTGTGCACCCATCACCCCATGCAAAGTCTCTTTCCATCCCCATTTTCCCCCCTTTTGCCCACCTCCACCTACCCCCATGTCCGCTTCCCTCTGGCTATCACCATACTGTTATCTGTGTCTATGTATTATGTATAGATGCTTTTTACTTAATCAGTTCACCTTCTTTCATCCAGTCTCCTAATCCTCCACTCCTCCGACAGCTGTCAATCTGTTCCATGTATTCATGCCTCTGTTTATATTTTGTCAGTTTATCTTGTTCATTAGATTCCATATATAAGTGAGATCATATGGCATTTGTCTTTCTTTATACCTTCATTATACCTTCTTTCTCATCTTCTTCAGAAGTCACCTATCAGGATTTCTTAGACCTGTGGTCGGCAAACTGCGGCTCACAAGCCACATGCGGCTCTTTGGCCCCTTGAGTGTGGCTCTTGCACAAAATACCACGTGCGGGTGTGAGCCGCGGTTTGCCAAGCCACAGTTTGCCGACCACTGTCTTAGACGATAGAGACTTCACCTTTCTCTTCCCTGTCTCTAATAAGGGTATTAGTTTAAAGTTAACTCTTAAGACTGAGGTTCTAAACTGATACCCAGGAAAGCCTTCAGAGCATATGCATACACTTATTAAATCCTTACAAAACTTCACATTTTAATTAGGTGACAACATTTTAAAATAGAAGGATTTAAAAACTTCTGCTTTCAGCCAAGATGAAGTGAAAGGGACCTGGTTTACTTTGTTGGAAACAACTAAAAAATGGGGGGAAAGCAGTTTTTGGACATCGGACAGCAGGTGATTGAAGGGCAGAAGGATATGCCATCCCCAAATAGGCCTCTTTGTCAAAATGTTATTTTGAGAAATTACAAACACAGAAGCTCTAAAGTCAGAGCAGAAGTTACCCTTTCCTAAAGGAAATCTACATTTATAAATGAAATCTACATAGACAAAGGATACAACTGCACATGAAGGAACAAAGATATGAATGATAACCAATCTCTTGTAGGAAACAATACAAGCCAGAAAATAGTGGAGCAACATTTTTTAAAGTAGATAAAGAAAAAAAAATAAATTATCAACCTAGAATTCTATGTCTAATGGAAATATCTTTCAAAAACCAAGACAGAAATAGTTTTCTAACACACATATACTATACTAGAAATTTGTTCATTTTTTCTTTTTCCAAATGTATCAGAAATATTTGTTCATGGTATTCTTTTATTATCATTTAATATGTCTGCTGCCTATAATTATTTCCATTTTCATTTGCTGTATTGTTTATTTGTTCTGATCTCCTTTTTTCTGAACCAACTATGTTAGAGGTTTATCTGTTTACTTATTTATTTACTTCAAGGAAGTAAATTTGACTATGTTGATCCTTTGAATTCTATTCTGTTCTTCAAATTCTATTTCATTAAGCTCTGCTCTTATATTACCCATTCTTTTAGTTTATTTGAATTCAGATATTAGTTCCTAGTCTTAACTAATTTATAGTTTAAGTATTTAAGATGTAAACTATGACTACCTTTGTGTTATATTTCATAAATAGTTTTAAGTAGAGCATTTTTAAAATATATATTTTTATTGATTTCAGAGAGGAAGGGAGAGGGAGAAAGAGATCAATGCTGAGAGAGAATCACTGATCAGCTGCCTCCTGCACACCCTCCACTGAGGACAGCCCACAGTCTGGAAATGTGCCCTTAGCCGGACTCAAACCTGGGACCATTTAGTCAATAGGTAGACGCTCTATCCACTAAGCAAACCAGCTAGGGCTTCATAAATTTTTACAAAGAATTATTTATTATCCTTCAGTTCCAAGTGTTTAAAAAACCTTCCCTTCTAGAAAGTAATACAATGCTGTAAACATTTCATTTATGTCTTAGAAGAATGTGTATTCTTTATTCTGTGCTTTAGGCTCTATTTATATTTATTAAATCAAGTTTAATTTTTTTGTTAATTATGTTTCAAAACCTCTATTTTTTTTAATTTTATTATTTATTACAAAGGATATTACATATGTGTCCATTTTTCCCCCCCGCCCAAGACAGTCCCCTAGCCTCCCCCATGCCCCAGTGTCAAAACCTCTATTTTTAATTACTTTTATGTACCTATCATGATCAGTTTTAAAATTAGTATGTAAATTTTTCTTCTATAATATTGGACTTATGAAATTCTCCATTTACTTCTGTCAATTTTTGCTTTATATATTTTGAAGATATTTTGCTTTGTGCATTCAAGTTAAAATGGCTATGTTTTCCAGGTAAATTTAATCTTTTATCATAATTTATCCCTAAAAAGGCTTTTATTTTAAAATCTACATTATCTGATATTATTACAGTTACTCATTTTTTATTAATTTATTATTTGCCTGTTATGTATCTTTTCTTCTTTTTAAAGTAAGTCTTTCTGAATCCTCTTATTTCATGTGACTCATAAAAAACATTTAGCTTCTTTTTAATAAAATTTAAGCTGGTATATTTAACACCCACACACACATATATATTATCTGGTTTTGAAGTTATATATTACTTAATATAAAGAGGTCACCTTTAGAATTTTACCATATATATTTTGAAACTCAGAGAGGTTAAATAACTTCTCCATGGTCACACAGCCAGTGAGTTAAGCTAAGGTTAGTTTAACTCTAAAATACAAGTTTTTCCTTATTTAACATTTCTAAGATAGTGCAGATATATAACGGTTAATAATAAACGATCTTAAGACCTTTGGTTCTTTAACTGAGGATAGGAGGAACAGTCATGCCTCCAGTCTTTTTCTTCTCTATTATTCAGGCTCCTAAATAATTAGCCCTGACTTAAAATGCTGTTAATATTTATAGTCTACAATCTTACATTCATATGAGGCTCTATCATTTCAAAGTCACTTCACGTTCATAAAGATATTTAAATCTCATAATATTCCAGGTTAAAGGGGCATGCTATTTTACCTGGAGTCCTCTCAACAATGTTAGGATCTGTTTTTTGAATCATCACCCAAGGACATGCTTAGAGAGAAGCAGGGGTGGGGGGGTGCGGTCGGAAAGGAGAGAGAGAGAGAGAGAAAAGAAAACATAGATTGGTTGCCTTCCGTATACTCCTCAACTGGGGATCAAACCCACAACTCAGGCATGTGCCCTGATGAGGAATTGAACCGGCAACCTTTCAGTGCACAGGACTATGTTCAACCAACCCAGATACTCCAGCCAGGCCATGTCAGGATCTTTTGACACCAGAATTGTCGAAAGTCAATTTTATTGGTAAGTCTGTTTCCTGCTCATACATATCCACAAGCTGACTACTGAACAATTAGTCCCCAAGGAGACCTGGAATACCCAGCAGCTCTCAGCTACTGATCATGCCCCCTGCTCACCACCTCATGGCATCTGCTTCTGCATGAGAAATACTGCCTCTGGGCTTATGCCCGCGTTCTGTGAATCTCTTCACTTCTTAACAGTGTTAACAACCACAGTGGCTCTTACTACATAGAAGATACTGTGCCGAGAGCTCTGTGATGCTCACAGCAATCACACACACAGAGGAGAAAAGGCAGAACAAGAAAAGCTGGGCAACTTTCCCAAAGTCACATGAGCAAGGGATGCCAGCAGGATTAAAACCCAGGGCAGTATGGCTATACAGATTGAGCTTTCCACTCTAGTGGATTCAAAGCTTACATGAGGACCAGATTCTAAAGTTGGTGCAAAATTGAAAAATTGAGAAAAGCCAAAATTGCACAAGAGAGCTCTTAAATCACCCTGAAAGCATCTCATCCCATTCTCTCTCAAGAACTCCAACACAAATAATCAAACTTTAGCATAAAACTGTATCTTTGGACAGGTAGGAGGCTACTTTCTGTTTAGGACCCACATTGTACAAAATATGAGACCCACACTCAGTTTGGCAGAACACTTCCTCTCTGGGAGGCAAAAAGAAGAATCACAGATCCTGTCCCTGTTTCATCTTCATTTGGGGGCATCTTGCAGAAGAACACTGAGTTAGGTTAGCAGATAAGCTCCTCTGGGTTTCATTAGAATATCAGGGAGTGTGCCCCACTCGGGGAGAGCACTCCAAGTGTTACTGCATATGTAAAAGTTTTCTACCGTGACTGACAATTCTCGTGAGGAAAGGGGTGTGGGGGGTGCGGGAAGAGACTGGACAAAAATCGTACACCTATGGATGAGGACAGCGACGGGGGCAAGGGCAGAGGGTGGGCTGGGAACCGGGTGGAGGGGAACTATGGGGGGAAAAAAGAGGAACAACTGTAATAATTGGACAATAAAGATTTGATAAAAAAAGTGCAATATCAATGCCATCAAAGCTATGGTCTAAGATAAATGCACATTGAGAGGTCAAAGAATCTTATGATAATTTCCAAAATGAAACTACTACACATTTGACTTTTAGATAGAAACATCCCGGAAACCAACTATATCAAGCTAGCCTATGGAAACACAAAACGGTTGGAAAATCCCACAAGTGGAATGAGAAGAAATTCCCCACAATGTTTCAATTCTGTTCTCTCATTCTCTCCCTCAAAGCTCCTTCCCTCCTTTATGAGTCTACTAAAATTTGCAAGGAAACTGTATATACCATAGAATGCTATCCAGGCTACACATCTTTGTCTGAAGTCACTGAGAAAGGGTTGGGTTGGATTAGTATAGAACTTTTAGGCAGAATTCTCATGTGAAGACAAAAACACAGAGCAGCCTAAGGCAGTGGTTCTCAACCTTCTGGCCCTTTAAATACAGTTCCTCATGTTGTGACCCAACCATAAAATTATTTTTGTTGTTACTTCATAACTGTAATGTTGCTACTGTTATGAATCATCATATAAATATCTGATATGCAGGATGGTCTTAGGCGACCTCTGTGAAAGGGTTGTTCGACCACCAAAGGGGTCGCGACCCACAGGTTGAGAACCGCTGGCCTAAGGAATGGACCTGTGAGCCCAGGTTTAATTAGTTGCAGTTGGGTTATTAAGATTGCTTTATGAAAACAGGGTGACCTAAATCTGAGGAACTGCTTCTTATTGTTGTTTGGAAGATGGTGATGGGGATGATAAGGGTAAAGACACTCATGGACTCCTCTTTGAAGATACAGTTGTTTAACTGCAACAGAATAACTGCAAGAATTGAAAGTTTGGCCAAAGCCGTATTTCTGTAGAATGAAAACAGCTTTGAATGGTGTAAAATGGAATTAAATTTATACTCTGTTTTTATAAAAATAGTAGATGTTACTGACATCGAGGTCTCACCTGGCACTGTAGTAGGTGTCTGATATCTTGGAAGATACATGCTATCATTACTGTCTTCCCAGATGAGGACATTGAAGGGTATAATAAAAAGCTTGCTGGAGCCCTAACTGGTTTGTCTCAGTGGATAAAGCGTTGGCCTGCAGAATGAAAGGTCCCAGGTTCGATTCCAGTCAAGGGCATGTATATTGGTTGCGGGCACATCCCCAGTAGGAGGTGTGCAGAAGGCAGCTGATCAATGTTTCTCTCTCATCGATGTTTTTAACTCTCTATCTCTCTCCCTTCTTCTCTGTAAAAAATCAATAAAATATATTTTCCAAAAAAGCTTGCTGGAGGTCACAAATGTGGTAAGTGATAGAACTGTACCTATATGCAGGAAATCTGGCTTGATCTATCATGTTATAACCTCGCCTTTTATTTTTATTATTATTTTAAAATGTTTTTTAATCTATTATTATTGATTTTTTTGGGGAGAGAGAAACATTGATTTGTTGTCCCACTTATTTATGCATTCATTGACTTATTCTTGTAGGTGTCCTGACCAGGGATTGAACCCAAAACCTTGGAGCATAAGAATGACACTCTTACCAACTGAGCTACCCGGCCAGGATGTGATCTCGCCTTTAGATGGCATGGATGCAAAGCCTCCTCCCTCAGGAAATAGGACGATAACTTTCTAGAAGCTATTGGAGAAGATCAAAGTGGCTTCAAAAGCTAACAATCAATTACCATCAGAAAGAATATTTAAATGAATATTAAAATTTCAAAAAATTACCTTTGTCAGATAGCTTACAACATCCAGGTGCTTCAGCTCCAGCAAGGCCATACTAGATGTCCATTCATTTATTTACTTGGGAGCACATTTAGCATTTGACACACCTTGGCTGGCTTACCAGGACTCTATATGGATCAAAACCACGGGTTACTTGAGAGTTTATTAATATTGTTTGTTTCTGTCCATGGTTTACAATTTGTGGGACCTACAGAGTATGATCAGCACAGAAGTACAGAGCTTTGTGACCATGTGAATATATCCTGGAGTGGGTCCACGGCCATTTCCTAAAGGAAGAGGGTTGGTCTCTCTACTCTAGCCAAGTTGTAGTTAGGGAATGCACACTCATTCTTCAAAAACTTGTCCGTGTCTGCTAAAGCTTCCATGCACATCACCTATCAGCAACTCAAAATGCCCGGCACTCCAGTTTCCTTCTTAGAATAAAATTCTAGTTTCTTTATTTTCCAGTTTCATCAAGAAGGGCCAGTGAGAGAAGTCTTGATGAATACTTGAAGCAGAGGCAGTCAGGGCCTGTTCTGTGATTACTAGATACTAGTAATTAGTATCTAGTTAGTTCTGTGATTGCAGCACTAACAGGAGGAACTGAAGACTCCCGCCCAGCTCTCCTGCCTCCTGGCTCAGCCCTTCCTGCTGCAATGACACAGAACAGGGCAGCAAGAGGACAGCATTTGCAAAGCCTACTTATTTTAGCCTTACACCATTTTTAAAGAAGATTCATAATTGTTCCCATAACTATCTGACAATCCATAACATTTATCTTTTGTCCTATAATCCTAACATAATAACATCTGGAATGACAAAAACGAAACATATCCTTTGGAAGCAAGACCTGAGACTTGATTCAAAACATTCTTTACAGCAGTATCTATATATATAAAAGCCTAAGTGACCTTCCAACCATTTGACTGGCAGCTATGACATGCACTGACCACCAGGAGGCAGATGCTCAATGCAAGGCATGGAAGCATGGAACAAACTGATGAATATCAGAGGGAAGAGGGGAGGCGGGAGGGTGGGAAGAGATTAACCAAAGATCTTATATGCATACTAGAGGCCCGTTGCACGGATTCGTGCACCAGTTGGGTCCCTCGGCCTAGCCTGTAGGGATGAGGCTGAAACTGGCTCTCCAACATCCCCTGAGGGGTCTTAGATTGTGAGAGGGTGCAGGCCAGGCTTAGGGATCCCACTGGTGCATGGATCTGTGCACCAGTCCTCTAGTTATAAATAATTCACAAGCAGAATGGTTATAAAAAGTAATAATAAAAAAAATCCCAGATTTTCTCCAGCATTTATTGGTCATTTAATTAGGCCCCTTTTCTGTCACGTATCTTTAGCTAAAGCAGATGAAGTGCAGTCAGAACATTTATTTATCCTAAAAATAAAAATACAGATAATGAGTTCTACTTTCTATAAAATTGGCAGAAATTTTGGGTTTGAATAGGCACAGCCATAGCTGAGATAAGCCAATATTTAAAAATACACAATATTAGTAGAAAAAATTTAAGAGTTAAAAATATTAACCTAAAGAATGTTAAATATTCAGTGTGACCATTTTGAGAAACTCAACTTAGTGATTTAAATAAGGCCAAATTGCAAATTAAATGAAAAGAGATAGTTAAGATACATATTTTAAAGTATATGAATAATGTATATTTTGTTATATTTAGAATACAGAAATCTATAAAGAAAATATATATTACCCCTATACTCACTGACAAGAAATAATCTGCTTCATGTAAATTTGTATTTTTACAAATATTGGGCTAATGCTGTATCGGTTTTCTACTATGATGGTTTATTAAAACTATGCTATTATCATTTATCTATGTAGATATTTAGTCTTCAGAAACATTTTTAGGAGATTCATTTTAAGGAAATACCTTTATACATCTGGACTTAAATGTATTTAATAACTTTTTTTCTTTTCGGGGGGACAGATGTTGAATCATTTTTCACAATTACATGTAACTTTAGGATGAACAATCTATAAAAAACTTGTTTTTAATTCTTTCCCTGGGATATGATTTTAGAGGTAAAAAATCTCTGTTGAAGTACTATAAAGGTGTTAAAAACAGTGATCTATTTTACAAAATTGCTTATCAGAAATGTCCTATCACTAAACAAAAACAAAATGTTACTAATTTCAGAGATGGTAAAATATTATTATTTTTGTTTGTATTTCTTAGATTGGAAAGAACTTTAATTTTTTTTATACACTGAACGATTCTGGATCTTCCTTTACTTTTTGTTGTTGATTTTTAAAAGTTTCATAAATATATTGCATATATGACTTTTATGTCAACAGATTTCCTTTCCAGTTTGTTCTTTTGTATTAATTTGCTGATCTTTTTTACTTGCATGAAATTTTAATTGTTATATTAAATTTAAATTGTTATATTTAATTGTTTAATTGTTATATATCTATCTTGTTTTTATGAGTATAAGGGATTTTTCATTTACAGATTAGAAAAACACTTTTTTAGTATTATTTTAAAAAATATATATTTTTATTGATTTAATAGAGAAAGGGAGAGGGGGAGAGAGATAGAAACATCAATGATGAGAGAGAATCATCAATCGGCTGCCTCCTGCATGCCCCCCTCTGGGGATTCAGCCCGCAATCCAGGCATGTGCCCTGACTAGGAATTGAACTGTGACCTTCTGGTTCATAGGCTGACGCCCAACCACTGAGCCATGCCAGCTGGGCAGTATTACTTTTCTATGTATCCTTTCTCTGTGATTTTTTTGAATTCTTTAATTCCTTGGAATTTATTTTAGCATCTAATGTGAGGTAGAAACTTAATTTTTCAAAAACAATAGTCATATAATTTCCTTAACATGATTTGCCTTCTTTTCCTATTAACTTCAACGGCCAGCTTTAGTATATATGAATTCTTATGCAAATGATATTCTGACATTCTAATCAGTGACCCTTCTGTCTTTTCTTGCACTAGTTATGTGCTGGCTTAATTATGATAGCTTTGTATTTCACTTTAACATTAGCTAGTGCAAAGTCTGTACTTTGATTTCAATGGTAATCCTAAAAAAAACACATACTAGTCAGTGAAAACATACTGTGCGTCTACTGAACAGCTATTTAACAACTAAATTCTGCCAGACATAAATGCTCTCAATTTTATGTTTGCTGCCGAGTGTTATTCACTCTAAGTTGGTCACATATCAAGAAAAGAACACAGGCCAATTTCATACCGAAATGATGTTTGTCCCAAGTGAAGGCAAATCACTTCAAAGCATACTCTCCAGGTCTCTGGTCAATACGTTATTAATTGTAGGGCACCCAGCTCATAGCAGGCACTCACTAAGCACCCACTGCTTTCTACTGACAATCCCAAGTTGAGTTGTGGCTTTTTTTTTTTTTTTTACCTTTTTAGATTTTTATTAGAATTAAAATGAAAAAATACAGAAGGTTCTTCAAATACTGTAAAGCTCTATAAACATCTATGTATAGTGAATACGAATCAGGCTTCAAAAATTCTAGTATATAAGAATCACAACATAATTTTTCAATAATTAAACTTAATTTCCATAGTTTAACAAAGCTCTCACTTTCCAGTTGGAAAACATTAGTCGTGCTTTTATTTTTGTTTAAAAGATGATACAGTTGCTCTTCATTATTAGTGGATTCCATATGCAAATTTGCCTACTTGCTAAAATTTATTGGTAACCCCCAAATCAGTGCACAGTGTTGTTGACTGTTCATGGCCATGTGCCTGGTGTGAATGTGCTCATTCCTGGAGGCTGAACAAGGCAGTGCTCTGCCTTCTTGCTTCACATCTCATACCACAAACAAATATCCTTTTCACAGTCTACTCAGTGTCACGTGTTTTATATTTTTGTTGCTGTTTAAGTGGCCCACATGCATAGTGCTGGGCTCTCTTTACTGTTCATAAGTACAAGAGAAAATACATGTGTTTTGGTCAGGCATGAATTATAGAGCTATTGGCCATGAGTTTGATGTTGATGAATAAAAATAAATAAAGTGCCTTAAGACAAAAATACTCATAAAACAAGGTGTGTATGAATTGATAAAAACATTGGGATAGAGGGTCATGGGCACCTAATCCTGTAATTCTACTAGGAGCAATGGTTCAGTATTCACTAATTCAGTGTTTGCATTGACTCTATAAAACATGACTTCTGTGAACAATGAGAATCAAATGTAATGTATGAGCAATGCAAAAATGGTTATCACGTTACATGAACTGAAGAATCAGAAGAAAAGGAGAATCTGAGAGAGACAGTCTGGTTTCATGGAGGTAATGTGAGGCCCAAGGAAAAGCATCATTTGGGTCTATTTCCAATTCACCAAGTGCCATGGTTAACAGCTATTCTGGATAAAGAATTGGTACTACACTACTTGTATTGTCCTCGGACACTTGTATTATACTTGTATTGGCACTTACACACTACTTGTACTGTGAAGATTAGTACAATTATTTTGTAAAGGCTCTTATACTCCCAAGATGAAAACCACTACATATTATTTTAGAATAGACAATTCAGTTTCACAATTTTAAAAACAATATTCTTTTTTAAAAATTAAACTTAAAGAGGTGACATTGGTTAATAAGATTATATAGTTTTCAAGTGTAGATTTCTATGATACATGATCTGTATATTGAATTGTCTGCCCACCACCCAAAGTCAAATAATCTTCTTCTATATTTGGAAATTACAAGTTGAAAAAGAATCAGCTGATTTATATTAATACAAAGTATAAAATTACTCCAGATAAATTATATAATTAGAATAAGTATTTTCTAAATTTTGATTCAAATTTATAAATACTAATTATTTAAAATGTATTAATGTTAAAGTATGTGATGAAATAAACCCTTTTACTATACTCGGGTTGGCCAAGATAAGAAGAATCTTACTTAAATGCAATGTTTCATAAGTATAAATCTAGATTTGAAAATCAGAAGAAAAAGAAAGGTTGGTCCTGAAAGCCATCCAGCAGACAAGCCATCCACTGGTCCCTAACAAACAAAATAAATCAGTAAGGAAGAAGGAAGGAGGGAAGGAGAGGAAGAGCATTTGAAACAGGAGTCAGAAGAAGTTTTGTTATTGGAATTGGTTCTTAGATTGCATGGCCTCCAGAGATTAAACTGTGCAGAGGTTTAAGAACTGGAATTCCAGGCAATAATGGGACCACCTGAACTAACTTGGATGCCAGGTGGACAGAGAGGAGCAGTGGTAAGTCCAACTAGGAAACCAGATAGAAAGAACTATGTCAAGAGCTTAGGATGTCTGAGGGTAAAATAGGGTTGAATGGGAAATTAGAATAGTATATTAAGCTATACCAAGGCAAACGTTATAAATAAAGATATTATAGCCTATAAATTGCCTATTGACTATAATTAGATGTACAGTATATTGCTTTATATATAATACCATGTGTAGTACTACAAATGGTAAAACAGATTTTGCATGTCCTTTGGTTAATTAAAAATCAAGCACTATGTTTAGTATTAATAATGAATCACAGTATTAGAGGAGAGAGTATCCTGCCCACTAATAGATCTATTTTGATCACAATTTATTGCATAATTACTTATATATTTTTACATATAAACTATTTCCAACAGTGTATCATTGCTATTAATAAAAAATATTAGTTTTAGAAATGATTTTGAGTTTTTCAGGTATATACACCCCTATGTTCATTGCAGCATTATTCACGGTGGCCAAGAGTTGGAAACAGCCAAAGTGCCCTATGATAGAGGACTGGATACAGAAGATGTGGAATAGATACACAATGAAGTACTACACAGCCACAGAAAGGATGAAATAGCATCGTTTACAACAACATGCATGGAACTTGAGAACATTATGCGAAGCAAACAGGGAAAACTAAGAACCATATGATTTAACTCATATGTGAAATATAAAACTGAAACTTATGTACACAGACAGCAGTGTGGTAGTTGCCAGAGGGAGGGGGGTGGGGTGAGAAAGGGGTCCTAATATGAGGTGATGGGAGATTTGACTTTGGGTGGTGGGCACATGGTACTATATACAGATTTTGTAAATTAGTAATCCACACATGTAACCTATATGTTCATGTAGACTGTCACCCCAATAAAATTTAAAATAATGAAAAAAATATTTTTATGGTTAATATTTCATGAGTTCAACAGTATTATACGTATTTTAACTACCTTGTGAGAAATTGGATCATCTCATTTCTGAATCCTAACATGTGAACTGTTTATCCACTGGACTATTTGATATAACTGGGCTTGCATTACTGCTATTTTTTATTGTGTGATTATTTTATTTCCCCTTCTTTGCAGTCCCTGTAGAGTTTATGGTTTCATAAACATACTAGTCACTCAATAAATATTTATTGAAATTTATTCTTCCATTAAAATACTTTTTGAATCATATTATTTTCTTTCTAGTCCACTGTGGCCACTATGGCCCCTTGCTCCTCCTCCTAACGAGCCTTATGCTTCCTGGCTCTCCTGGCTTCAGGGGTCTGGTGAAGTGATATGTTGGCTTGCTTGGTGGTGATATGACTCACAAGACATTGATTACTAATAAGTATTAAGGCCTCTATTTATCAACTTTAATAAATTAGAGCAGTTATCTCTATCATAGTGTCACTGTTCTTTCTTACTCATCTATGCAACATACTCTGGAGGAGGGAAAAGGAGTTGCAACTAGAAAGCTGGGAATCAGGTATAATTCTGGATATGCTCATAGTAATAAAACATAATAAGTGAATAAGTTCAACGATAGAAATTGAGAAAATTTCTAAGTAGAAGAAGCAAATCCTTAGATACATAAGAAAATTTCTTTTCAACCAGCTTCTACAACCATTTCCCATTTTCCACAACATGAATCTTTTGGTTCAATCAGGTTCATCTCTTTCCTGTCTCTTGAATATCTTCCTGATGATCCTCTCCTTCGAAATTAAGCCCCACATCTTCTACATGGTCTTCAAAGATCATGCCAGTCTACAAGGATGCTTTCATCGGAATTTCTTAAAGGAAGTATTATTGGAATTGTACAATTCCTCTTTATTCAACATACTATTCTGATATATTATTTAACACACAAGTACTTATCTCACAACCTTCCCTGTTCCTGACTAGGAGAGAGCATATCTTATATAACCCATACCATTCATAAAACCTAATAAATTACCTTTATGCACTTGTAGGTACTAAGTTAATATTTATGTAATATAATTAAATGCTCTTGAGGGGAAAATTAACTGACTTTATTTAACAAACTAATGTCTAATTTAGAGACTACTTCTTGATTCTTTAAATTTTCCATAAAAAATTTGTTCTGTGTGACACCAATGATACACTTGCAAAAACCAGTCATATTACTCTATGGTTACATGTTACTATGGTAGTTAAAAAACAAGGGGACATAGCTGTCCAGAAGGTAGAGGGGACATTCCTGGTAACCTACTAATTAATAAGATGTTGCAGATGCCTAAGTAATTAGGCTCAGCCATTATCCTTCTGATAGTCTATGACAGAGTATGGTTCAGTAATTAGATTATCATGGGTTTTTATATCTATCACTTATTAGCCCTATGGCTGTAAATCTCAGCTTCCTTGTCCATAATATAGGTATGACAGTCACACCCACTTAGTAGTATGGTAGTGAATGTTAAATAAGACAATGCATGTAATAAGTACTCAATAAAAGGCATTTGACAATTGATTTTGATTATACTTCTGCACCTTTATAAATATCTTTTGAAGGCATATTAAATGATAAGAATATTATTCTTATATTGTAATGACTGCTATTACCTGTGAGTTTTTTTAAAAAAATATGTTTTTATTGATTTTAGAGAGAGAGAGGAAAGGAGAAGGAGAGAAACATTGCTCAGCTGCCTCCTGAATGCCCACTACTGGGGATTAAGTCAGCAACCCGGGCATGTGCTCTGACCATCGAACCACCTACCTCTTGGTGCACTGAACAACGCTCAACCAACTGAGCCACACTGGCCAAGACTGTTTATAAGGAGGGAATTAATTATCTGTTTTTAAGGAGGGAATGGACTCCTATGAACATCAACAGTTTGCCAGGTACAATGAGATAAAGGGTTTTAGAGAGGGACCTTTGCCTTGTGGTTAAAACAAAGACTCTGGAGACAAGTTGGCTGGGTTCAAAATCCGCCCCTGATATTTACTAGCCATGCATCCTTGAGAATATTGCTTAACTGCTATGTGACTTCATTTTGTTTTCTATAAAATATCAATAAGAACAGGAATGGTATG
Source organism: Myotis davidii (assembly GCF_000327345.1). Classification (NCBI taxonomy): domain Eukaryota; kingdom Metazoa; phylum Chordata; class Mammalia; order Chiroptera; family Vespertilionidae; genus Myotis; species Myotis davidii. The sequence continues at coordinate 5,581,330 of NW_006300375.1, forward strand.
AGGATCAAGGAGTTAATACATGCAAAGCACTTAGCACAGTGTCAAAGGAGACATTAAATCAGGCTACCACTTAGCTCTTGTTTTGTAAATTAGAATACTGAAGCTCAGTTTCCTCACCTAAGGTAACATCACTCATGAGCTATCAGTTGGCCAAGTTAGATTTGAACTCAGCTCCCCATGGATTTAAAGCTTGTGTATTCTCATTTTCACTGTGCTGTCACCTGAGACTTTTTGTTTGTTTGGTTCAATTTTTTAAAATTATAACAAGTTTACCATGGGCTGGTTTCAGGTCTCTATTGCAAGCTCAAGTGAAAGCTTTCTTTAACCATATGGAACATGAAAAATACCTTATGAATTATAAAGTCAAATATGCTGCCAAGCAGTGTCACCACAGGGGTTGTGAATATGTTTAGAAAATTATCCTTGGGCATCCAAAGTAAGTGCTTACGGGGCCCTACCAGAAGGATTCTAGTGAAGAATGATTGTGCAAGATAATTCGAGTAAGAAAAGAACAATGGGCCCAGTAGCCTCAATGACATGAAGAAACAAAATAGAGCAAAACAAACACACTGGGGACTTCCCTAGGTATAATTTGGTGCTAGTAAAGTGCCTACTTGTTTTGCCGAACTAGCAATTAAAAAGGATGAAAGGGAAAAATGGGAAGAGAATTAAAAGGGTTTGGGTTATAAAAGGTCTTTTTACTATAAAGCAACCAAAAAAAAGTATTTCTTTTCTTTTGTAAGACATCTTTTGGTATTATAGTTAAGGCAATGGGCAGTTATTTCCCCCCATAATTCAGTAATCAAAGCCTTAGCTTGACAGGTGAAAGCCAGCACACCATAAAAGGAGTAGTTCCCTCAAATTGAAGACACAAAGGAAAATGGAGGGGTCCCTTGTGGGTTTCTTGTATCAAATATATGTGTTTTCCTCTTGGGAAGTCTTGTAAAAATCAATGTCTTTGTTAGGGACATTTATCACAGCACATGATTTTATAATGGCTAATAATAAGGGAATCAGAGTGTGCTGATTATTTGCCTTCCTGGGGGTAATTGTCAAACAGCCTTCATGTGCTTTGCAAGGGCTGTAAAGTGGTTTAGCAACATGTTTAATTTTGAGCTAGTGACACTGTGACTCACTGGGAGGTGACAATGTATCAGGCTGATGGAATATGTATCACGTCAAAATGTCAGAGATATAGTGTCAAACTATAAATAGATGCTTTTAGCAGGTAAAGTCTTGCATTGAAACTGATGTTTAGAATTGTCTAGAGAGCATTTAAATTTGCACATAATTTTCAGTAATAATTTACAGAACATTTGTGTGATATATGAATAGCAATGTGCTGGAGACTGAGATTCCCACATATTGGAGAGGAGGCCATGACATTTTTGAGATTGTTCTTGGTTTAAATTCAGTTAACTATTTCCCAGAATATAAAGGTGGGGTTTTAAACACTTTCAAAACATGGTGGCTATGGGTATTAATTTTGGGAAGGATCGATGCGCATTATTCAGTTATATAGAGGATGTTAAAAAGAGATGAGATCAATTGCATTCTGGTACAGGAAAGGTCCAATCATTGAGGGCAGAAGTGGATAATGAGTACCTAAGAGGTGGTGTGTTCTCAGGCCTGTGAAAAGTAGCAAACAAGTAAGTTGCAGAGTGATTACAAGGGGGCATGAAGCAGAAAGGATAAAGAAGAACAGGGAGAAAACAGATCCACCTAGTAGAACCTGGGTGTGGAGAGAAGCAGCATCTTTACAGTCAGGTAGGAGATAACACTTCCAGATAGCTTCGTCTATCCTCAGAGGTAGTGACAGGTGGCCAACACACTTAGAAGAGAAGCCAAAGGAAGACTGAGATTTAAGAAGAAGTCAGGCAATAACTCCTCATTTCCCCCTCAACCCTGTCTTTCTGTTTCTATGAATTTAAATATTTAGATATCTCCCATCAGTGGTTTTTGCTTAAGGGGCATACAGTTTTACTTTTGAAAGATGAAAATGTCCTGAAGGTCTGTTGTGCAACAATGTGCCTATACTTAAGACAACTGAACTGTGCCCTTAGAAGTGGTTAAGACGGTAAATTTTGTTATGTTTTTTTTAAAAACCACAATTTTTGAAAAGAAAGAAATCAAGGAAAATGATGGGTGCTAGCTGTGATAGCCTTTTGTAACCTGAGGTGAGCTTTCAACATCTTCAGCACTACGGACAGAGCCCGGCACTTGGCTGATAACGGTTCTCTGTGTGAGGCCCTGTCTGCTGAAGAATGGATTGTAGCTTAAGAATATATAGCAGAGCTTGTCAGGGTACATTGCAAATTTCTGGGGGGTACTTTTTAAAAAACATATATTTTATTGATTTTTTACAGAGAGGAAGGGAGAGGGATAAAGAGTCAGAAACATCGATGATGAGAGAGCAGCATCAATCAGCTGCCTCCTGCACACCCCCTAACTGGGGATGTGCCCACAACCAAGGTACATGCCCTTGACTGGAATCAAACCTGGGACTCTTCAGTCCACAGGTTGACACTCTATCCAGTGAGCCAAACCGGCTAGGGCTGGGGGGTACTTTTTAATTGTACATTTTCAATAGGGGTTTTGCCTCATTCTACCTGTTTCACCTTGGCACCTAGCATAATATTTGGTACAAAGTGGGTTCTTAATAGAGGCTATTTTAAACTTGAGATAACTTAAAATAATCATTTGAAATTATACTAATGATATTTCTCCCCCGTACATAGCTTGTATTCTGAAATTCCTCATAATCTTTGTTTAGTTGTACATTTGCCCCACCTCTGTAGAAAGATAACTATATATATATATATACATATATATATATAGACAAAAGTGGGTTTATAGTTATAATACAAATAAATAATACAATAATTAATAAAATTCATTAATAATAATACAATA